>NW_026652288.1:48759280-48769332 GCF_009828535.3 Hylobates moloch
TTTTTTTTTTTTTTTTAGTAGAGATGGGGTTTCACTATGTTGGCCAGCCTGGTCTTGAACTCTTGACTTTGTGATCCACCCGCCTCAGCCTCCCAAAGTGCTGGTATTTCAGGTGTGAGCCACCGTACCCGGCCCTAGATATTTTTTTTTTTGGAGACGAAGTCTCACTCTTGGCCCCCAGGCAGGAGTGCAATGGCAGGATCTAGGCTCACTGCAACCTCCGCCTCCCTGGTTCAAGCAATTCTCCTGCCTCAGCCTCCTGAGTAGCTGGGATTACAGGCATGTGCCACCATGCCTGGCTAATTTTTGTATTTTTAGTAGAGATGGGGTTTCACTATGTTGGCCAGGCTGGTCTTGAACTCCTGACCTCAGATGATCTGTCCGCCTTTGCCTCCCAAAGTGTTTAGATTACAGGTGTGAGCCGCCACACCCAGCCTCGGCCCTAGATTTTTAAAATGTGTATACTACATTTATTTTCCTTTGTTAAGTTTTTTTTTTTTTTTTTTGAGACGAAGTCTCCCTCTGTCACCCCGGCTGGAGTGCAGTGGCACAATCTTGGCTCACTGCAACCTCTGCCTCCCAGGTGCAAGGGATTCTCCTGCCTCAGCCTCCCAAGTAGCTGGGGTTACAGGTGCATGCCACCACACCCAGCTAATCTTTTTGTATTTTTCGTACAGATGGTGTTTCACCATGTTGGCCAGGCTGATCTCGAACTCCTGACCTCAGGTGATCCATCTGCCTCGGCCTCCCAAAGTGCTGGGATTACAGGCTTGAGCCCCTGCGCCCGGCCAAGTTATTTTTATTAAAATGGGTCTATACTATACATACTCTTTTTGCCACTTGTGTATTTCAGTTTGAGAGGCAATTTAGCCAAGTGGTTAAAAGCTTGGGCTTTGCAGCCAGTCTGTCTGGGTTTGAATCTGGCTCTACCACTTGTTAGCTGTATGATTCTGGAAAAGCTTTTTAACCTTTGCACCTCTGTTACTCATCTGTAAAATGTGAATAATTATAGTCCCAACCTTCTAGAGCTGTTGTAAGGATTAGATGAGTTAATAGGCAAAAAATGTTTAAAATACTATCTGCCATATAGTAATGCTCAATAAATGCTGGCTTCATTATTATTTAATTATATATGTAGAATCAAGGCTGCAGTGACCTGTGATTGTACCACTGTACTCCAGCCTGGGCAACAGAATGAGACCCTATCTCTTAAAAAAAATAGCATGATAGCAGGCCAGGCACGGTGGCTCACGCTTGTAATCCCAGCACTTTGGGAGGCCGAGGTGGGCGAATCACGAGGTCAGGAGATCGAGACCATGGTGAAACCCCGTCTCTACTAAAAATACAAAAAATTAGCCGGGCGTGGTGGCGGGCACCTGTAGTCCCAGCTACTCGGAGAGGCTGAGGCAGGAGAATGGCGTGAACCCAGGAGGCGGAGCTTACAGTGAGCCCAGATTGCGCCACTGTACTCCAGCCTGGGCGACAGAGCGAGACTCCGTCTCAAAAAAAAAAAAAAAATAGCATGATAGCATATATAATATCTATAAATAAATTATTTTTTATTTCTATATAATAAATATATTAAAACAATTTATTTAGAGACAGGATCTCACTCTGTCACCCAGGCTGGAGTGGAGTGATGCAATCATAGCTCACTGTAGCCTCTAGCTTCTGGCCTCAAGTGATCTTCCTGCCTTGGCCCCCCAAAGTGCTGGGATTATAGGTGTGAGCCACTGTACCCAGCACAAATAATTTAAATAAATAATATGAAATAAATATATCTAGGTCATATTAATGTGACATGATATTGCATTTTGTGGATGTAAGGAATTCTACTGGATAGATTTTTTGCTACGATAATGCTTAAACAGTTTAGTACAATTCTTTTTGCACCCTTGTTTATTTCCTTAGGATAAGTTCCTAGAAGTAAGATTGCTAGGTAGAAGGGTATATGCTTTTTCAGGACAGTTTGTGGTTTTTGTTGTGAGTTAATTTGATCAACATTTTCTGGCAAGAGTACATTTTTTCCCAGACATGTTATATGTGTCAGTATATGACATGTTATATGTGTATGTGTTATATAACATATATGACACTTATAGCGTATGAAACATAAAGTAGTTTTTTTTTGTTTTGTTTTGTTTTTGTTTTTGTTTTTGTTTTGAGACAAAGTCTCGCTCTGTTGCCCAGGCTGGAGCGCAATGGCACAATCTTGGCTGACTGCAACCTCTGCCTTTCGGGTTCAAGCAATTCTCCTGTCTCAGCCTCTCGAGTAGCTGGGATTACAGGTGCCCACCACTATGCCTGGCTAATTTTTGTATTTTTAGTAGAGACGGGGTTTCACCATCTTGGTCAGGCTGGTCTCGAACTCCTGACCTCAGGTGATCCACCCACCTCGGCCTCTCAAAGTGCTGAGATTACAGGCGTGAACTACCACCTAAGTGGATTTTCTTATTTTTTGTTTTAACCTTAAATCTGTCTTTCACAGTTTAGCGTAATTATAGATTTGTTTACTTATTTGAATAGTGAATACACACGCACACACACAGAAAAGCTTTTTCAAAGGTACAAAGGGATGATTAGCGAAATTAAAAATTCCCTCCTATCTTTGTTTCTTTGTACCTCCTCCTTAGCAGCAAACACTGTTGGCAGTTTTCTGTTTATCCTTCTGGAGAGTTCCATGCACATGTAAGCATACACACATACATATTGTTTTTTGTATTTGTGGTAGTATACTTTACATATACTATTCTCTATCTTAGCTTTTTTCTCTTAGCAGTATATCTTGGAATTTTTCCGTACCTGGTGCATTTTAAGGGTAGCAAGGATTTTTTTTCTCTGATTAATTTTATAGCTATTGTCGAGAAAACAAATTACAATTTATTTCATTGAGGTAGATATTATAAAGTCAGCCGTTTAATGGATGAATTGTGGATATTTGGGGATATTTTTGCTCTCAGGTAGTAGCTATCTCAGCCAACTCCTCTTCTTGACCTTTTCTCTTGCCCCTTTCCCTTCTTCCCAGCCCTTTGTATTTGTCTGGACTATGAAAATAGCAGTAGCTGTCATCTGCAATAGCACTAAGCAGTCTGAGATTGCATTAATTGAAGTAGGGAAGAAAAGTTGTGTCCATATTGGTCAGTCCACATGTAGAACTCTAGGCACCCTGTTTTTTTTTTTTTTTTTTTTGAGACGGAGTCTCGCTCTGTCGCCCAGGCTGGAGTGCAGTGGCGCAATCTCGGCTCTCTGCAAGCTCCGCCTCCTGGGTTCACACCATTCTCCTGCCTCAGCCTCTCCGAGTAGCTGGGACTACAGGCGCCCGCCACCATGCCTGGCTGATTTTTCTTTTGTATTTTTAGTAGAGATGGGGTTTCACCGTGGTCTCGATCTCCTGACCTCGTGATCTGCCCGCCTTGGCCTCCCAAAGTGCTGGGATTACAAGCGTGAGCCACTGCGCCCGGACTACTAGGCACCCTGTTTTATAGGCTGTTCTCAGACCCTGACCAGGTTGCCTGCCCGGGCTCTTAGTTATAACCAGACACTGCGCGTCAATTCCTTTTTGGCCTTGAGACATAATTTCACTCTTGTTGCCCAGGCTGGAGTGCAATGGCATGATCTCGGCTCACTGCAACCCCCACCTCCTGGGTTCAAGCGATTCTCCTGCCTCAGCCTCCCGAGTAGCTGGGATTAATTTTAGTAGAGACAGAGTTTCTCCATGTTGGTCAGGCTGGTCTTGAACTCCTGACCTCAGGTAATCCGCCTACCTCAGCCTTCCAAAGTGCTGGGATTACAGGTGTGAGCCACCGCGCCCGGCTGTTGTTTTTTGAGTCAGAGTCTCAATCTGTCCCCCAGGCTGGAGTGCAGTGGTGCAATCTCCGCTCACTGCAACCTCCGCCTCCTGGGTTCAAGTGATTCTCCTGTCTCAGCCTCCCAAGTAGCTGGGATTTCAGGCACTGGCACCACTCCTGGCTAATTTTTGTATTTTTAGTAGAGACAGGGTGTCACAATGTTGGCCAGGCTGGTCTGGAACTCCTGACCTCAGGTGATCCGCCCACCTCAGCCTCTCAAAGTGCTGGGATTAGAGGCGTGAGCCACTGCACCCGGCCTGATTTTTACAGTTTATCAGTGTTATTTTTTGAAAACCTGTCTCTGGACCTCTGACCTCTGTTTACCATTTTCCCTTCCTTCCCGCTTTAGAATTATCTCGTTTTTGTTTAAGATAATTCCAGATCTCCCTACTGCTATCTCAGTGACCAGATTCTCTCCTGTCTTTATCTTTCCCTTTTCCCCTGTACTTTCCTCTCGGTACATAAAGACACTTAAGCCTTTCTCACCATAAGGAAAAACACCCCCACACAACCCACTTCCTCAGCTTCCTTTCCCCCTCTAGCTAGTTTGGTTTCCCTTCCTTTGAAATTAGGCTTTTGAGTGCTGGTTTCAGCATCACATATACTAAAATTAGAATGATAAAGAGATTAGTAGGGCCCCTGTGCAAGGATGACATGAAAATTTGTGAAGCGTTCCATATTTTTCCTGCAGCCCCACAAGGTCCTAGCACAAGCCAACACTTCACCACCATGAGGGCCAGCACCTTCTTCTAGGTACAGGACCCTTACCCTGAGTCTGCCCAAGTAAACTCCTTGAGAATGCTTCCCCACCAAAAAATCAGGCTTTTGACAGAGTTGTGTCTTTGGTCCTCGTCTCTCCATCTCACCTCCTGTTCACTTTGTGCCACTGAAGTCTGGCTTCACTTTCATTGCTACACTAAAACTACCCTCCACAACTCCCAACTCCATGGAACTGCTTTACTATGGCGTCCACCGTCCCACATCCCAGCAATTCTTTGTTTTCTTTATCTGATTTGTCTGTTCGTAGCTTTCGACAGTTATCTTCCCTCCTGTAAGTTCTCCAATCCCTTGGATGGTCCCACCAGCCCGGTTTTTTTTTTTTTGGGTCGATCATCGCCAGATGAAGTGCAGTGGACAGTCTCCTCATGCAAGTCCGCCTCCTGTTCAGCCTTCTGCCTCCCCTCCCAGGTTTGCGCCATTCTCCTGCCACCTGGGACTACAGGCACCTGCCACCGCGCCTGGCTAATTTTTTGTATTTTTAGTAGAGACGGGGTTTCACCGTGTTAGCCAGGATGGTCTGGATCTCCTGACCTCATGATCCGCCCACCTCGGCCTCCCAAAGTGCTGGGATTACAGGCATGAGCCACTGCGCCTGGCTAATTTTTGTATTTTTAGTAGAGACGGGGTTTCGCCATGTTGGCCAGGATGGTGTTGATCTCTTGACCTCATGATCCATCTGCCTCAGCCTCCCAAAGTGCTGGGATGACAGGCGTGAGCCACCATGCCCGGCCCTCTCTTCTTCTCTTGTTTATCCCCATCACCACCACCACCTAAGTTCAGACTCTTACCGTCTCTCTCTTGACTTAGATGTTCTTCTGGTCTCCAGTTTCTCCCCTGTTAACATACTGATTCTAAAATGGAACTATTACCACATTCTTTTTTAAGTCCTTCAGTGGCTGTCTCATACCCTTCAGAATAAAGTCCGAACTCCTCACAGATTTTTCACAGCATGGCCCTTGCTTGCCTCTCCAGCCTTGTCTCTTGACAGGCCCTCCCTCCCACCTCTCAGGTCAGCCTTTTCTTGAATCACTTGAAATTCTCTGAACCTATCATATGCCCTCTTCTGGGCATTTGGATGTGCTATTTTATGTGCATAACACACTAATGCCCTGCTCACCCAACATTTAGCTGACTCTTGCCCTACAGGACACATTT
Source organism: Hylobates moloch (assembly GCF_009828535.3). Taxonomy (NCBI): domain Eukaryota; kingdom Metazoa; phylum Chordata; class Mammalia; order Primates; family Hylobatidae; genus Hylobates; species Hylobates moloch. The sequence goes on from NW_026652288.1 coordinate 48,765,064, forward strand.
CTGGTGATGCCGAGTCCTGGAAAACTTGTTAAAACCACCCTCTGCTTTCAGCCTGGGTTAGGTATTCATGTCTCTTGTCCTCATAAGGTCCTGTGTCTACTCTGAGTATTTATCACTTTATATTTTAAATGTGTGCTTATATAATGTCTTCCCCCATTAGAATTACATTTCTTTCTTTTCTTTTCTTTTTTTTTTTTTTTTAAGACAGAGTCTTACTCTGTCGCCTAGGCTAGAGAGCTGTGGTGCAATCTCGGCTCACTGCAACCTCTGCCTCCCGGGTTCAAGTGATTCTTGTGCTTCAGCCTTCCAAGTAGCTGGGATTACAGATGTGCATCACCACACCCAGCTAATTTTTGTATTTTTAGTAGAGCTGGGTTTTCATCATGTTGGCCAGGCTGGTCTTGAACTCGTGACCTCAGGTCATCTGCCTGTCCCGGCCTCCCAAAGTGCTGGGATTACAGGCGTGAGCCACTGTGCCAGGCCTTAGAATTAATTTTTTTTTTTTTTTGGAGACTGAGGCTCGCTCTGTTCCCCAGGCTGGAGTGCAGTGGCGCGATCTTGGCTCACTGCAACCTCCGCCTCCTGGGTTCAAATACTTCTTCTGCCTCAGCATCCCGAGTAGCTGGAATTTACAGATGCGCATACCACACCCGGCTAATTTTTGTATTTTTAGTAGGGACAGGGTTTCCCCATGTTGGCCAGGCTGGTCTTGAGCTCTTGACCTCAGGTGATCCACCTGCCTCAGCCTCCCAAAGTGTTGGGATTACAGGCATGAGCCACTGCGCCCGGCCAGAATTAAATTTCTTGAGTCAGCTTCCACCGAGCCAAATGACTGCTGCATAGTAGACTCCCAATAAATATTTGTTGGATAAATTAATGGATCTTTGCAATGAGTTTATGTTTGTCACATATTTGTAGGCTTCTTCTGAACTGGCCTCTTTTTCCTGTTGTCCTTTCAGGACCTGGGTTTCAGTGATGAGACATGGGGTATGATGTAACCCGTTTCCAGGGGGATGTTGACGAAGATCTTATCTGCCCTATTTGCAGTGGAGTCTTGGAGGAGCCAGTACAGGTGAGTTGGTCTGATGGCAGGTTTTGTGGGGCAACAGGTAGCAGTGGAACTAGTAGAAAATATTCATGGGCAGCGGGACCCATGGGGAAGTCACTGTGTTCTTCTCTCCACCCTCACCCAGTAGAGATTTAGGTCAAAGGAATAATGGTGGCTACAAGAATAAGGCCTTCCGGAATCAATCTAGAGGTGGATGCCACAGAGATCCAGTGGTTGAGATTTTTTTCTGAGGTCACTCTGAAAGATTTCTACTGTAAAACAGTCAGCTGCTCGTTTCTGTCTTGTGATAGTAGCTGGGTAGCTTCCTTTCGTCTACAGGAACTCTTACTAGGTTCCATCTTCCTGTCCATGATTGAACTTCTGGACTCTCCTAATAAGTTCTCTCTGCATTTTTATGATGTAGTGCTTCAGGTAATCAGCCAGTCTCCCTGCAGGCCTCTTCTACCTGCCTACTGTCTAACGAATAGGAAGGCTGGCTGCAGTGGCTCACACCTGTAATCCCAGCACTTTGGGAGGCCAGGGTGGGTGGCTCACGAGGTCAAGAGCCATCCTGGCCAACATGGTGAAACCCCGTCTCTACTAAAAATACAAAAATTAGCTGGGCGTGGTGGCGCACACCTGTAGTCCCAGCTACTCAGGAGGCTAGACAGGAGAATTGCTTGAATCCGGGAGTAGGAGGTTGCAGTGAGCCGAGATTGCGCCATTGCACTCCAGCCTCAGTGACAGAGTGAGACTCCATCTCAAAAAAAAAAAAAAAAAAAAACAAATAGGAAGTGGGGAACTGTATGTACTGACCTATTTTTTTCCTGGGATCTACTGAAAAGACCAGCTTTTGATGCAGCCATGCACTCTGCATTTTGATGTGAAAGCTGCCACCTTCAATAGGTCATTTCTCTGCCAGCCTTGCCAGACCAGAGTCAGTTGTATCATCCTGGGGCAAGTATGAGGAGAAGCTCACGATTACCAGGCAAGTACAATGAGTGAGGTGAATCCTTAAGAGTTGTATTCATGGGACAGCATCCTCCAGGATCCTTATTGCCCTCATTCTGTAAATACCGATTAATCCTTTCTCTTTCCTGGCTATCTAGAGATTATCACATTTTCCAAACCAGGACACTAGGTAATGAGGTTTCATGGCCCTTCCTCCATTCACTGCTCACCTAACTCCCAGGGGCTCCCCTTGAGCCTTTGAGTTTATTTTTTCTCCCAGTACTCCAAAAGGAGTACTGATGCCTTGAGCTGAATAAAATTCAGACTGCATTCCAATGGCAACCAGCTCTGGACCGGTCTTCTTTCTAGGCCTTTGCAGTCTGCTGCCATTAGAGGCATATTAGATGGGTGTAGAGCAAGTCATCAAGTAGTAGTGTCAAGAGGTCACAGGGTGTGTCAGGTTCCCTCCTCACCCTGGCAGGGCCTTGTCTGTTTTCTGGCACTATCATTTTAGGCAAGTCACTTATGGAAAGGTGAGTCGTAGTTGGTGACAGTCTAGTCAGAAGCCACGCATCTACCTCTGGGCTTTACCTTCTGAGGAGCAGAGCAGGCAACCCTCATGATGCCAGGTTCCCAGACACATTTCTAAGGTTAGAAGGCTCAAGGCCGGGCGCGGTGGCTCACGCCTGTAATCCCAGCACTTTGGGAGACCGAGGCAGGCAGATCGCGAGGTCAGGAGATCAAGACCATCCTGGCAAACACGGTGAAACCCCGTCTCTACTAAAACACAAAAAATTAGCCAGGCGTGGTGGCGGGCGCCTGTTGTCCCAGCTACTTGGGAGGCTGAGGCAGGAGAATGGCGTGAACCTGGGAGGCAGAGCTTGCAGTGAGCCGAGATCACATCCCTGCACTCCAGCCTGGGCGACAGGGCGAGACTCCGTCTCAAAAAAAAAAAAAGAAGAAAGGTTAGAAGGCTCCTGCTAGGGATGCTGATTTCCCCACATCATAATAATTTATTTTTTGAATAGGTGAAAAATGAACATAGTTCAAAAATCAAAAGGTATACAGTGAGAATTCTCACTTCTGTCCTTATTACTGTGCACCTAATTCCCCCACAGATAACTATTTTTATTAGTTTATTTGGTATCCTTCCAGTGTGTCTTAAGGCAGATACAAGCAAATATGAATAGATGTCTGCATATATATGTATTTGTGTATACATATGTATATATGAATATATCTGTGTTTCACCATGTTGGCCAGTCTGGTCTTGAACTCCTGATCTCAAGTCATCTGCCTGCCTCAGCCTCCCAAAGTGCTGGGATTACAGGCATGGGCCACCATGCCCGGCCTTATTTAGCTTTCTTTTTGTTTTGTTTTGTTTTTTTGAGATGGAGTCTCACACTTTAGCCTAGGCTGGAGTGCAGTGGCATGATCTTGGCTCACTGCAAGCTCCGCCTCCCAGGTTCACGCCATTCTCCTGCCTCCGCCTCCTAAGTAACTGGGACTACAGGCGCCTGCCACCACGCCTGGCTAATTTTTTGTATTTTTAGTAGAGACGGGGTTTCACTGTGTTAGTCAGGATGGTCTCGCTCTCCTGACCTCATGATCCGCCCGCCTCAAATCCCAAAGTGCTGGGATTACAGGTGTGAGCCACCACGCCCGGCCTAGCTTTCTTACATTGAATTTTTGCCAGTAAATATGTCCTCCTCCTCTCTAAATCTATCATCTGAATTATCCTTCAAGACCCATATCAAATTCTGTCCTCTTCATAAATACCTGCCGTGATTGAGCTAGCCTGAAGAGACCTCACCTTCCTCTGGACATTTTTGGCAATTATTGTGTATGCAATCCAGATGGCAATTAATAATTGGCTGCCTTGCGTCATCTGTCCTATTGTCCTAGAATATCACTTGTATCTCTTATTGTTATATAACTTTTTACTTGTTTGTCTTGTTTCACAACTCATTTTTAATCCTGAGCACAGGGAACGTATATATACGTATATATACGTGTATATATGTGTATATATACGTGTATATATGTGTATATATACACGTGTATATACGTATATATATATACATGTATATACGTGTATATATACACGTGTATATACGTATATATATACATGTATATACGTGTATATATGTGTATATATACACGTGTATATACGTATATATACACGTATATATATACGTGTATATACACGTATATATATACGTGTATATATACGTATATACACGTGTATATATACACATATATACACGTAT
>NW_026652288.1:48772332-48926631 GCF_009828535.3 Hylobates moloch
GGCCCAGCTTTTTTTTTTTTTTTTTTTTTTTTTGAGATTGAGTCTCGCTCTGTTGCCCAGGCTAGAGTGCAGTGGTGCAATCTTGGCTCACTGCAGCCTCCACCTCCTGGGTTCAAGCTATTCTCCTGCCTTAGCCTCCTGAATAGCTGTGATTACAGGCATGCGCCACCACCCCTGGCTAATTTTTGTATTTTTAGTAGAGACAGGGTTTCACCATGTTGGTCAGGCTGGTCTTGAACTCCTGACCTCATGATCCGCCTGCCTCGGCCTCCCAAAGTGCTGAGATTACAGGCGTGAGCCACCGCGCCTGGCCTACGCCCGGCTAATTTTTGTAATTTTTGTAGAGATGGGGTTTTGTCATATTGTCTGGGATGGTCTCAAACTCCTGAGGTCAAGCAATGTGCCTGCCTTAGCCTCCCAAAGTGCTGGGATTACAGGCTTGAGCCACCGTGCCCAGCAGGAAACATATCTTAAGCCTGTCCCCTACAAGGCCTTGCCCGTAGTAGATCTATACTTTGCTGTGACCCAACGGACCTCTTGTCGTAGAAGCTGCTCAAAGGCTCGATTGGCTTTGTAGAGTTATCATATCCAGGCTCTTAGCTCTTGCTAATTCCCTTGTGCCCCTTTTGCCTTGTTCTCTCTTCTAGGCACCTCACTGTGAACATGCTTTCTGCAACGCCTGCATCACCCAGTGGTTCTCTCAGCAACAGACATGTCCAGTGGACCGCAGTGTTGTGACGGTCGCCCATCTGCGCCCAGTACCTCGGATCATGCGGAACATGTTGTCAAAGCTGCAGATTGCCTGTGACAACGCTGTGTTTGGCTGTAGTGCCGTTGTCCGGCTTGACAACCTCATGTCTCACCTCAGCGACTGTGAGCACAACCCGAAGCGGCCTGTGACCTGTGAACAGGGCTGTGGGTGAGATTTGTTCCCTTCTGCCCCACATGGATAAGGGCCATCTCATTTATGCCCCTGTCTCTGGCTGCCCTCCTCACTAGCTGAGGAGGTCTCTTTGGCATGTTGGCAAGGAGTATTCTTAGCCTCCTTGGCTTCCTGCTCTAAGATCTTACTTTCTTGCTGCTTTTCCAAGTATAATCATTTTGCTCTTGCTTTAACAAAAGAAAGGGCACAGCAATTTAGTAAATTTGTGTAATAACATTAAAGGTTGATTGACTCTATTCTTCCCTTTCAGTCCAATACTACTTTCTGTTTGTCAGGTTCACTGCTATAATTGCCAGCCTTCTCATATTTCCTCTTGCCCTATTTTTTTATTTCTGTGGATTATGAAATATTTGACTAAATGTTGATAGCTGAGGGGTGTGTTAGCTCACACCTGTAATCCTAGCACTTTGGGAGGCCGAAGTGGGCAGGTCACTTCAGGCCAGGAGTTCAAGACGAACCTGGCCAACATGGCAAAACCTTGTCTCTACTAAAAATACAAAAATTAGCCAGGTGTGGGGCCGGGCACGGTGGCTCACACCTGTAATCCCAGCACTTGGGGAGGCTGAGGCGGGTGGATCACGAGGTCAGGAGATCGAGACCATCCTGGCTAACACATTGAAACCCCGTCTCTACTAAAAATACAAAAAATTAGCCAGGCATGGTGGCAGGCGCCTGTAGTCCCAGCTACTCGGGAGGCTGAGGCAGGAGAATGGCATGAACCTGGGAGGCAGAGCTTGCAGTGAGCAGAGATTGGGCCACTGCACTCCAGCCTGGGCAACAGAGCGAGACTCCATCTCAAAAAAAAAAAAAAATTAGCCAAGTGTGGTGGTGCATGCCTGTAATCCCAGCTACTCAGGAGGCTGAGGCATGAGAAGTAATTAAAACCAGAGGTAAAGGTTGTAGTGAGCTGAGATCACGCCATTGCACTCCAGCCTGGGTGACAGAATGAGACTCTGTTTCCCCTAACTAAAAAATAAAAAGAATGTTGATAGCTGGGGCTGTGAATATAGGGCTTCTCTGAAGGAATAAGTGCACAGGCAGAATCTGTAGGAGGAAAAGGAGAGCTGTGCAGTAGATAAAAAGTGTGTCAAAATAAATAGGCCCTGTGCGGTGGCTCACGCCTGTAATCCCAGCACTTTGGGAGGACAAGGCGGGGAGATCACCTAAGGTCAGGAGTTCAAGACCAGCTTGGCCAACATGGTGAAACCCCATCTCTACTAAAAATATAAAAATTAGCCAGGTGTGTTGGCAGGCACCTGTAATCCCAGCTACTTGGGAGGCCAAGGCACAAGAATTACTTGAACCCATGAGGCGGAGGTTGCAGTGAGCTGAGACTGCCATTGCACTCCAGCCTGGGCGACAAGAGTGAAACTCGGTCCCAAAAAAAAAAAAAAAAAGTAAAATAAGAGGCCAGGCGCGTTGGCTCATGCCTGTAATCCCAGCACTTTGGGAGGCCAAGGGGGGCGGATCACGTGAGGCCACGAGTTTGAGACCAGCCTGGCTAACATGGAGAAACCCTGTTTCTACTAAACATACAAAAAGTTAGCCTGGCATGGTGGCATGCGCCTGTAATCCCAGCTACTCAGGAGGCTGAGGCAGGAGAATCGCTTGAACCTGGGAGGCAGAGGTTGCGCTGAGCTGAGATTGTGCCATTGCACTCCAGTTTGGGCAATAAGAGTGAAACTCCGTGTCGAAAAAAAATAAAAATAAAAAATAAAATAAATTTAAAAAATAGATAAAACACTGTGTCTTGATTGGGGAAAGAAATTTAAGGAAAATAGACAGCAAAGGAGCAAGTAGGAAGCTTGGACGAAGAAAGTGAAGGGAATAAACAAGAGGGAGGCCTGAAATGAATGTTAGAAATTTTGGGTAGGACAAAGTCTACTTAGCAGTTATCTGCCACAGAATAGGCCATTTGCTTACATGTCCCAGTGATCACCCCTGTTCTGCTTTTTCCCCACCCTGGTCTGCAGCCTGGAGATGCCCAAAGATGAGCTGCCCAACCATAACTGCATTAAGCACCTGCGCTCAGTGGTACAGCAGCAGCAGACACGCATCGCAGAGCTGGAGAAGACGTCAGCTGAACACAAACACCAGCTGGCGGAGCAGGTAGGCCCCAAGACATGGGGGAGAACATATCCCTCATATGCAGATAACTGCCTGCCTGTGGGTAATAAAAACCAATTGTGAACACACAGACCGGTGCTTACACTTGTGAACCTAGATGAGTGGATATTCTGCCTGTGGCTTAGCAGGGAATCAGATTGGAGCTCTCCTTGACTTTTCTCCATCCCATTCATAGCGTTAATTCACCTAACAGTTATCAGATGCCCCTTCTGTGAAGGCACATTTGTAAGTACTAAGGAGACAGCTGTGAGACAGTCTTATCCCTGTCTTCCTGAAGCTTACAAACTGGTTGTTCTTCAGATCTCTCAGTTGCCCTCATTCTTGGATAAACTTTTGTCTTTTTTCTGCTGTCTGCCTTAACCATTATTCTTCTTCCCCACAACAGAAGCGAGACATCCAGCTGCTAAAGGCATACATGCGTGCAATCCGCAGTGTCAACCCCAACCTTCAGAACCTGGAGGAGACAATTGAATACAACGAGATCCTAGAGTGAGTGTCACTCAGGACGTGGAGTGATTTCACGTCCTGACAAGGCCTGAAAGGAAGAAGAGCAGGAGAGTAGCAGAAGGAGGGCATTGGAGAGCTGGGCTGGGGGTCACTGCTTCTCAGATATTGTCATTAAGGAAAGGGGCAGAGGAGAAGGGGATAACCCTTAGCTCCACTACAGGATGTCTTATACGTTTGGGTGGATGGAAGGGAAAGCCTGCCCAAGGATGCACTTTATCCAGAATTAGGTGAGTACCCATGTACAAAGCACTGTATTAAAGGCTGTGGAGTGCTAGGAGGGCCAAAAAGAAATAGAAGATATCGTCCCTGTCTTCAGGTAGCTTACAACCCAGAGAAGAGGAGGCAGAGTGCAAGTCCAGGAAAGTGATCTCTAAAATGCAGCAAAAGCAAGCGAAGTATACAAGTGAAGTCTAAGATCTCTTTCAGTTCTGGAGTCCTATACAGTTCATAGACTAAACTGTAAGTGTGAATCAATATATATAGGGCAAATAGTGCTGAGTGGGACATAGGATAGAGGAATAATTGTTTTACTCACTAAACATAGAGCACTAACTGTGTTAGGCGCTATATGTGCTAAGTATTGGAATTTCAAAGAAAAGTAACAGAGACAGAGTGCAGACTTGTGGAATTTAATCTGGTGAGTAACGTGTGGTGACTCAGTTGGGACCAACTGGGGAAAGATTTGGGGTTTCTGAGCCAATGATGGAAGGAAAGAAGGAAGAATAGGTAAGCTGAGTGCAGAGTGGGTAGTTATTTTTATTAGCAGAAAAAGCCAATACAGAGAAAGGAGATGAGCTGGAATGACCATCTTTAACCACCTCCACACAGGTGGGTGAACTCCCTTCAGCCAGCAAGAGTGACCCGCTGGGGAGGGATGATCTCGACTCCTGATGCTGTGCTCCAGGCTGTAATCAAGCGCTCCCTGGTGGAGAGTGGCTGTCCTGCTTCTATTGTCAACGAGCTGATTGAAAATGCCCATGAGCGTAGCTGGCCCCAGGGTCTGGCCACACTAGAGACTAGACAGATGAACCGACGCTACTATGAGAACTACGTGGCCAAGCGCATCCCTGGCAAGCAGGCTGTTGTCGTGATGGCCTGTGAGAACCAGCATATGGGGGATGACATGGTGCAAGAGCCAGGCCTTGTCATGATATTTGCGCATGGCGTGGAAGAGATATAGGAGAACTCGACTGGCTATCAGGAAGAGATGGAAATCAGAAAATCCCATCACTCCAGCAGCTGGGACCTGAGTCCTACCCACTATTCTTAATACTGTGGCTTATACCTGAGCCACACATCTCCCTGCCCTTCTGGCACTGAAGGGCCTTGGGGTAGTTTGCTCAGCCTTTCAGGTGGGAAACCCAGATTTCCTCCCTTTGCCATATTCCCCTAAAATGTCTGTAAATTATCAGTCTGGGTGGGAAAGCCCCCACCTCCATCCATTTTCCTGCTTAGGGTCCCTGGTTCCAGTTATTTTCAGAAAGCACAAAGAGATTCAGTTTCCCTGGAGGATCAGGACAGAGTAAGGAATCTCTAATCGTCCCTCTCCTCCAAAACCGGGGAATCAGAGCAGGCAGGCCTGTTGACTCTAAGCAGCAGACATCCTGAAGAAATGGTAAGGGTGGAGCCAAATTTCTAGAAATAAGTAGTGAGGCCAGTAATTGGCCATCACTGATGGTCCTTAGGGAAAGACTGGACCTCTGTGCCAAGCAGTATCCCTGTTCAGCCCACCTTAAAGGTGCAGGCACCCACTGGGTCTACCAGTATGCAGGTTGGGATACTGAAAGTTTCCAGATGAGCTCTTTCCTACAAGTTTTCATAATTAGGGAATGCCAGGGTTTAGGGTAGGGGTTGATGTGTTTAGCAAGAAGCTACTCCTAGCTTTTGCTAAAATATGGTTGGCACTGCCTCTTGTGGCACAGGCCATAATTGTTCCGTAGACCCCTCTCTAGCCCTGTGACTGTAGTAGTTACTTTGATAATTTTCTTTGGCCATTGTTTGTTTATATTTCACAAACTCCACCTACTGCCCGCCCCCCTTTTTTAAGAATGGCCTGATCATGGCTATCTCAGCCACATTGTTGGCAATTTAATTTATTTACTTCCTTTTTTTTTTTTTAAGAAAGGAAAAAAAAAATCAAACTTGAAACTTTTCTTTTGATGTTCCTATTGTGGGGATTCTGGATAGGGTGGGACAGGGATGGGGGTGTGTTTTATGTTTTTTCCTTTTCAGCACAACCTTTGGCTTTAATATAGGAAGAGCCAAGGGAGTCCTCGGCTGAACTTACGATATCTGCCCCAAACCTCTGTAACCCCAACTGAAATGAGGAGCTTCCTCTCTTCCTGTGAAGGATATGACAGTCCAGCATCGATGCCTGTGCCCTCTGGAAAAATTTCCTCCTAGCCCTTCCAGGGCCTCATCATAAAACTCTGGATTTAGAGTATTCATTTTGAAGGCAACACCCCCTTCCCCAAGTTTCCTTGGAGCTGTATAGCTGGGTTCTAAGCTTCACCGTGCAAATCAGAAATTTTCTCTCTAAGTACAGGCTGTACCGTGTCTCACCCACACCCCCCTGGGGACTTCAGTTCCATTTCAGGTTACCTGGGGCATACCTTGATCCCTAGAGTGACTGGCAGAGTAAGAGAAGGGGAGAGATAATAGGTGTGATTATTTTAATATGGAGGTGGGAGTGTGGTTGGAGATAGAAAGGCTCCTCCCCACCATGTCATGGCTTCCTCTCAGAATTTTATTCCAGGCTAGCTTGCTGCAGGTCTGGGTAGTTGGATCATGGCTCCACTGGGATTGGGGTGGAAAGCTTGAGGGGAGTAGGGTTCCAGCTCCGGGACATTGTGCTCAGGAATTTGAAAACGCTGCTATACTTATTCTGGTTACTACATTTCTTCCACTCCCCTTTCCCCTACCTGCCTTACAAAGGCTCATACTGTCCTGTCCTTACCCTCAGATGGAGCCAGGAAGCTCAGTGAAAGGCTTCCCTACCCTTTGCACTAGTGTCTCTGCAGGTTGCTGGTTGTGTTGTATGTGCTGTTCTATGGTGTTGACTGCACTAATAATAAACCTTTTACTCAACTCTCTAAATTCTTCAACATTACTCCCTTTCTTGGGAAGGTTTCCCCTCTGCTTTTGCCTTTCTCTCACCTTAATTCCCCTTCTTCCTTACTTTGTTACCTACCCTTATCTTAGCGCTAACTTCTCTTTCAAGAGGATGTCTGGGAGTAGTGTGCACTTCACAGCTGCTTTCCGTGTACCCTCCTGCATTCTTCCCTCCTAATTCCTGTTCTGTAGCAGCCAAAGCTCTCTCTCTAGTGATCTGAACTGTGTGCTTCCCAGGGTCTGCCTTTATCCTAAATTCCATGTCTTCCCTGAGTGGTTCTGAGATTTTGGGATAATTTCTACAGAAGATACGTATATATCTTTTTCCTTTGTGCCACAAGCAACTTTGCTTTAGAATCTAGATTCTTTTGCAGGCAGAGAAGTCTCCACCCCCCAGTGTTTCCTAACTAAGAACATAAATGTGAGGAGGGAAACGTACTTGCAGAGGTTTCATAATTATTTGCTTATAAAAATAGTCTTCATAGCCGGGCGCAGTGGCTCACGCCTATAATCCCAGCACTTTGGGAGGCCGAGGTGGGTGGATCACAAGGTCAGGAGTTCGAGACCATCCTGGCTAACACAGTGAAACCCCGTCTCTACTAAAAATACAAAAAATTAGCCGGGCGTGGTGGTGGGCGCCTGTAGTCCCAGCTACTTAGGAAGCTGAGGCAGGAGAATGGCGTGAACCTGGGAGGCGGAGCTTGCAGTGAGCAGAGATTGGGCCACTGCATTCCAGCCTGGGCGACAGAGCAAGGCTCTGTCTCAGAAAAAAAAAAAAAAAAAAAAAATAGTCTTCATAGGCTGGGCACGGTGGCTCACGCCTGTAATCCCAACACTTTGGGAGGCTGAGGTGGGTGGATCGCAAGGTCAGGAGATCGAGACCATCCTGGCTAACGTGGTGAAACCCTGTCTCCACTAAAAATATAAAAAAATCAGCTGGGCAGGCGCCTGTCCTCCCAGCTACTCAGGAGGCTGAGGCAGGAGAATAGTGTGGACCTGGGAGGTGGAGCTTGCAGTGAGCTGAGATCATGCCACTGCACTGCAGCCTGGGCAACAGAGCAAGACTCCGTCTCAAAAAAAAAAAAAGTCTTCATAAGTATTTGCTGCTACCTTTCCCTGTCATAAGAAAAAGGATAGCCAGGCATGGTGGGATGCCCCTATGATCCCAGCTCCTTGGAAGTCTGAGGCACAAGATTCGCTTGAACCTGGGAGATGGAGGTTGCAGTGAGCTGAGATCATGCCATTGCACTCCAGCCTGGTGACAGAGCAAGAGCCTGTCTCAAAAAGAAAAAAGAAAAAGGGATATCTTTTCCCCCTCTCAGAAGTATGTTTTAAATTTGTTGAGCATTTATCATGCACCTGATGTAAACCTAATAGTACTTTAGATACTCTAGCGGCTTGAAAAAAAAAAAAGGCATTTCTGTGCTCATTGAGTCTGCGCTTCTATGCACACAAGGTATGATTATAAAATACTGATAAGCATGTCACAGTATAGAGCATAAGAGGCAATGTATGTATCCTAGTGACATTAGCAGTGCTTTTCCCCCCTTAAACTCCTTTAAAATTACTTTTAGAACTTGCCGCTCCTTCTTGTAAATGTTATGAATGGTGTCATATTGTCCTTTTACGGTAGATTCGATTTTTAGAAACAAATATTCATTGAATGTCTGCCCTGCGAGATACTCACTAGAGTGAACATGAGGAGGCTTATGTAGCAAAATGGCACCTACCTGCAAAGAACTTAGTCCCTAATGGAGATGAATATATAATAAGGGATCATAAATGTGCTAAGTGGATTTACTAGTAATATGTGAGCCAAGGACGGTAAAGCTCCTGATTCTGATGGGTATCAGGAAAGGCTTTTCAGGAAGTGTTACTCGTTCTAGGTCAGAGGTCAGCAAACTACAGGTTACAACCCCACTGCCTGCTTTTGTAAAAAACTTTATTGGAATACAGTTATGCCCATTTGTTTATATATCATCTGTGGCTGCTTTCACATTACAACAGCAGGGTTAAGTAGCTGGAACAAAGCCTAAAATACTTGGTCTTTTACAGAAAAAAATTTGCCAACCTGTTCTAAACTTTTAAGGTCAGGAGAACTGGGGGAAGGAGGGAGTAGAAAGAACACTGTCACCCAGACTGGAGTGCAGTGGCACCATCATATAGCTCACTGTAGCCTCAAACTCCTGGGCTCTAGTGGTCTTCCCACTTCAGCTTCTGGAGTAGCTGGGGCTACTGCACCTGGCATTGTCTTAATCTGTTTTAATACTATTAAATTTTTTTTTTGTTTCATCTCTTTCAGTGACTTTGATACATGGTCTTATTTTTATTTTATTTTATTTTTTTTGAGATAAGGTCTGGCTCTGTAGCTGAGGCTGGAGTGCAATGACATAATTTTGGCTCACTGCAACCTCCACCTCCCGGGCTCAAGTGATCCTCCTACCTCAGCCTCTTAGGTAGCTGGGACCACAGGCACGCGCCATCACACCGGGCTAATTTTTGTATTTTATATAGAGACAGGGTTTCACCATGTTGCTGAGGCTGGTCTCAAACTCCTGAGCTCAAGGAATCCACCTGCTTTGGCCTCCCAAAGTGCTGGGATTACAAGTGTGAGCCACTGCACCTGGCCTCATTGTCTTATTTTATTTTTTTTTTTTTTGAGACGGAGTCTCGCTCTGTCACCCAGGCTGGAGTGCAGTGGCGCAATCTCGGCTCACTGCAAGCTCCGCCTCCCGGGTTCACGCCATTCTCCTGCCTCAGCCTCTCCGAGTAGCTGGGACTACAGGCGCCCGCCACCACGCCCGGCTAATTTTTTTGTATTTTTAATAGAGACGGGGCTTCACCGTGGTCTCGATCTCCTGACCTCGTGATCCGCCCGCCTCGGCCTCCCAAAGTGCTGGGATTAGAGGCATGAGCCACCGCGCCCGGCCATTGTCTTAATTTTTTACTTCAGTATGTACACTGGAAAAATAAAAATATTTTTGACATTACCTAAATAACAAGTGTTTACAATTAACAATGTATAATGAATAATCTAATATAAACCCATGTTTACATTACCCTAAGTGTCCCAAGAAAAGTCTTTTTTTTTTTGACGCAGGATCTCTGTCACCTAGGCTAGAGTGCAGTGGCACAATCACGACTCACTACAGCTCACTATAGCCTCGACCTCCTGCTGGGCTCAAGCAGTCCTCCCATCTCAGCCTCCCAAGCAGCTGGGACCACAGATGTGCACCATCATGTCCAGCTGATTTGTTTCTTGTATATTTTGTAGAGACAGGGTTTCACCATGTTGCCCAGGTTGGTCTCAAACTCCTGAGCTCAAGTGATCTGCCCACCTCAGCCTCCCAAAGTGTTGAGATTACAAGTGTGAGCCATTGCACCTGTCTGAAAAGTCCTTTTGTAGCTAATTTTTGTCTGAACCTGGGTCTAATCCAGGACACGAATTACATCTGGTTATTTCTCTTTTACCCTCTTTATCTGGGTTAATGAAACAACCTTTTTTGTGTAACCCTAATTTGTTGAAAAGATTGGCTGGGCGCAATGGCTCACGCCTGTAATCCCAGCACTTTGGGAGGCTGAGGCGGGCGGATCACAAAGTCATGAGATCGAGACCATCCTGGCTAACACAGTGAAACCCCATCTCTACTAAAAATATTTTAAAAAATTAGCTGAGCGTGGTGGCGGGCACCTGTAGTCCCAGCTACTCGGGAGGCTGAGGCAGGAGAATTGCGTGAATCCAGAAGGCGAAGTTTGCAGTGAGCCGAGATCGTGCCACTGCACTCCAGCCTGGGCAACAGAGTGAGACTGTGTCTCAAAAAGAAAAGAAAAGATTGAGCCAGTTTTCTGGAGAATGGTCGTTTGAACTTGATTGACTGCTTTTTTTCTTTTCAGATGGGGTCTCGCTTTGTCCCCCAGGCAGGAGTGCAGTGGCACGATCTCAGCTCACTGCAACCTCCACCTCCTGGGTTCAAGTGATTCTCTTGACTCATCAGCCTCCCAAGTAGCTGGGACTACAGGCACGTGCCACCACGCCCAGCTAATTTTTGTATTTTTAGTAGAGATGGGGTTTTACTATGTTGGGCAGGCTGGTCTTGAACTCCTGACCTCAACTGACCCACCCGCCTTGGCCTCCCAAAGTGCTTGGATTACAGGCATGTGCCACCACGCCTGGCCTAGCCCCTGTTTTACTAAACAAAATTAGATAGGGCCTTGAGAGATTCAAGTTAAACAGTTCTGGGGATAGAAGACATCACAGGAGAGAGATGTTCTTCATTTTGTAACATTAGGAGATAGGCCCTATTGCCCCACCATTAGCCTGATCTTTTTTTTTTTTTTTTTTTTTTGAGACCAAGTTTTGCTCTTGTTGCCCAGGCTGGAGTGCAATGCTGCTCACTGCAACCTCCGCCTCCCCGGTTCAAGTGATTCTCCTGCCTCAGCCTCCTGAGTAGCTGGGATTACAGGCACCCACCACCAAGCCCGGCTAGTTTTTGTATTTTTAGTCAAGACGGGGTTTCACCACATTGGCCAGGCTGGTCTCGAACTCCTGACCTCAGGTGGTCCACCCGCCTCGGCCTCCCAAAGTGCTGGGATTACAGATGTGAGCCACCGTGCCTGGCCATGCTAAATTTCACAGCTTTTAAATGCTGGCTCAAATTTAAAAAAAAAAAAAGAAAAAGCTTGTGGGCCAGGCATAGTGGCTCATGCCCGTAATCCTAGCATTTTGGGAGGCTGAGGTGGGAGGACCATTTGAGCCCAAGAGTTCAAGACCAGCCTACAAAATACAGTGAGACTTCGTCTCTACAAAAAGAATTTTTTAAAAATTAGCCAAGTGTGGTGGCATGTGCCTGCAGTCCCCGCTGCTCGAGAGGCCGAGGTGGGAGGATTCCTTGAGCCCAGGAGTTGAAGGATACAGGGAGCTGTGATTGCACCACTGCACTCCAGCCTGGGTGAGAGACTGAGATCCCATCTCCCTTTTTTTTTGAGGCAGGGTCCCGCTCTGTTACCCAGGCTGGAGTGCAGTGGTGTGATGTTGGCTCACTGCCACCTCCCTGTTCTGAGACCTCATCTGCTTAAAATGCTTGTGGGCAAAAAACAAAAAGTAAGGTCCACCAATTTGCACTTTCTTTTAAGTTGAGATCCCAGCATGAATAAAAACAAATAAGAGGGCTGGGTGCAGTGGCTCACACCTGTAATCCCAGCACTTTGGGAGGCTGAGGTGGGTGGATCCCCTGAGGTCAGGAGTTCGAGACCAGCCTGACCAACATGGAGAAACCCCATCTCTACTAAAAATACAAAAAAAATTAGCTGGGCGTGGTGGTGCATGCCTGTAATCCCAGCTACTCGGAAGGCTAAGGCAGGAGAATCACTTGAACCTGGGAGGCAGAGGTTGAGGTGAGCCGAGATCACACCATTGCACTCCAGCCTGAGCAACAAGAGTGAAACTGTCTCAAAAACAAAAAAAAAAGGGTGAAGAAAATGTTGAAGAAGGCAGAGACTAATGTAATCTGGAGCATAGAGTTTATTGGAAGACGAATAATGAAGGGAAATAATGGAAGATAAGACTAGAAGTAATTTGGGGCCAATTATTGGAAGGCCTTGAATGCATGCTAGGGAATTTGGACTTTACCGGTAAGTTTCTGAGAAGAGGAATGACTTCCAACCCATTACTCTGGAAAGAATGCAAGAAACTGAGAAAATGCAAGAATGGGAAGAATGTAAGAAACTGGTGTCAGCAGTGTTAGTAAGCTTTGTAGTAATTCAATGAAGCAGAGGATAAGGGCTTGAAATACTGCAGGAAAGAGAAAATGACATTTGGGAAGAAAAATTGACAGGTTTTAGTAACTGATTAGATTCAGCCAACATTTATGGTGTACCTGTCATGTGTTAGACATAGTACCAAGCATTTAAGATACATAAATAATTGAGAAATAAGACTGTAAAGGGGCCAGTGCCTCACGCCTGTAATCTCAGCACTTTGGGGTCCAAGGTGGGTGGATTCCTTGAGCCCAGGAGTTTGAGAACAGCTTGGGCAACATGGCAAGACCCTGTCTCTATGGGAAAAAAAATGGCATGGTGGCACATGCCTGTGGTCCCAGCTACTTGGGAGGCTAAAGTGGGAGGATCTCTTGAGCCTGGGAGATTGAGGCTGCAGTGAGCTGTGTTTTCGCCTCTGCACTCTAGCCTGGGTGTCAAGAGTGAGACCCTGTCTCAGAAAAAAAAAAAAAAAAAAGAATAGACTTTAAAGGAACTTGCAGCATTGTAGGTGACGCACACTAGAACAACAAATAATGGGAAATACAGAATAGTATGTTGCTAATAGATAGGGACTAAGTACAATGGGACAATGAGGAGGAAAGGGGCCAACTACATATCTGGTGGAATGTGGGAAGGAAGGCTTCATAAAGGAATTATCAGGGCTAAGTTCTGAACAGGATTGGACACTGGCAATAAAGAAATGTAATGGCCAGATTATTTACTGTGAGGCACTATTGTAAACATTAAACATTAATTTAGTCATCCTAACAACTTTTAATAAAAAGACACTATTCCTGGGCATGGTAGCGCATGACTGTAGTACTAGCTACTTGGAAGACTGAGACAGGAGGATTGCTTGAGCCCAGAGGCTATGGTGAGCCAACAGAGTAAGACCCATCTCTTAAGAAACAACAGGCCAGTCACGGTGGGTCACGCCTGTAATCTCAGCACTTTGGGACGCCGAGGCAGGTGGATCATCTGAGGTCAGGAGTTTGAGACCAACCTGGCTAATATGGTGAAACCCCGTCTCTACTAAAAATACAAATATTAGCTGGGCGTGCTTGTGCACGCCTGTAATCCCAGCTACTTGGGAGGCTGAGGCAGAATTGCTTGAACCTGGGAGGCGGAGGTTGCAGTGAGCCGAGATCGCGCCATTCCACTCCAGCCTGGGCGATAGAGTGAGACTCCGTCTCAAAACAAACAAACAAACAAACAAAACGGGCAAGTAACCAAAAATGAGTCACAGATAAAGATGGAGATTTCCAGACTGTGGATGAGAACATGGTATCATTAACCTAAATAGGGAGTAGAAGAGGATGAGCAGGTTTTGGGGGTGAAGAGATGAGTTCATCTGGGGAACATTGGGTTGGGAGTACCCCCACATAGATGTGTTTAGCCAGGAAATGGAAACATGGTCTGGAGCTTAAGAACAAGAAGCTAGGAGGCCAGGCGCGGTGGCTCAAGCCTGTAATCCCAGCACTTTGGGAGGCCAAGGCGGGCGGATCACGAGGTCAGGAGATCAAGACCATCCTGGCTAACACGGTGAAACCCCGTCTCTACTAAAAATACAAAAAATTAGCCGGGCGTGTTGGTGGGCGCCTGTATTCCCAGCTACTCGGGAGGCTGAGGCAGGAGAATGGCATGAACCCAGGAGGCGGAGCTTGCAGTGAGCCAAGATCGCGCCACTGCACTCCAGCCTGGGGGACACAGCAAGACTCCGTCTCAAAAAAAAAAAAAAGAAGCTAGGGGCCAGGTGTGATGGCTCACGCCTCTAATCCCAGCACTTTGGGAGGCTGAGGTGGGTGGATCACCTGAGGCCAGGAGTTCGAGACCAGCCTGGCCAACATGGCGAAACCCCGTCTCTACTAAAAATAATAAAAGTTAGCTGGGCGTGGTGGTGCATGCCTATAATCCCAGCGACTTGGGAGGCTGAGGCAGGAGAATCACTTGAACCCAAGAGGCAGAGGTTGCAGTGAGATGAGATCACTGCCATTGCACTCCAGCCTGGGCAACAAGAGTGAGACTCCGTCTCAAAAAAAAACAAAAAACAAAAAACAAAAAAAAACAAGAAGCTAGGGCTAAAGATGTGTATGGAGTAGCTATCTGCACAGAGGAGATCAAGAAATGCTAGGAATGCATGCAAACATTTAAGAACAGGAAGAAGGCTAAGAATGGGACTTCTTAGCTATCTGGAATGAGGAATTCCAGATAAAATCTGGGACAAAATCTGGCAAATAGATGCATAAGAAAGTTGGCTAATTTTTTAAAAGTAATTTTGAAGTAATGAATCATTTAAATGTGGCTCATAAACTAGCTGTGAAGGAGTTCCGGAAATGTTTTGTGCCATGAGAGCATCCCTGATACAAGTGTAGGATGAGGTCATTTCAGCCCAAGTCTTAAAATGATTTGCTTTACTGGATAAACTGCAGAGACCCACTGGGCGCGGTGGCTCATGCCTGTAATCCCAGCATTTTGGGAGGCCGAGGCGGGTGGATCACCTGAGGTCAGGAGTTCAAGACCAGCCTGACCAACATGGAGAAACCCCACCTCTACTAAAAATACAAAATTAGTCGGGTGTGGTGGCACATGCCTGTAATACCAGCTACTCAGGAGGCTGAGGCAGGAGAATCGCTTGAACCTGGGAGGCAGAGGTTGCGGTGAGCCAAGATCACGCCATTGCACTCCACCCTGGGCAACGAGCAAAACTCTGTCTCAAAAAAAAAAAAAAAAAAACTGCAGAGACCCAAGCCTCTTAGAATTTGGAACAAGTCAACAACTTGAAAGAGGATAATACTAAATTATTGCTGGGTGCAGTGGTTCGTGCCTGTAATCCCAGAACTTTGGGAGGCCAAGGTGGGTGGATTGCTTGAGCCCAGGAGTTCAAGACCAGCCTGGGCAATATGGTGAAACTGTGTCTTTATAAAAAATTTAAAAGTTCATTGGGTGTGGTGGTGCATGCCTGTAGTCCCCAGCTACTGGGGAGACTGAGATGGGAGGATCGTATGAGCCCGGGAGATGGAGGTCACAGTGAGCCAAGATTGTGCCACCACACTCCAGCCTTGGCAACAGAGGAAGACCCTATCTCAAATCTTATATATAGTTCTTCCCCAACTTTAGCTTTAAAAAACATTACCGGCCAGGCGTGGTGGCTTACGCCTGTAATCCCAGCACTTTGGGAGGCTGAGGCGGGCGGATCACAAGGTCAGGAGACTGAGACCATCCTGGCTAACACGGTGAAACCCCGTCTCTACTAAAAATACAAAAAAATTAGCCAGGCATGGCAGCATGCGCCTGTAGTCCCAGCTGCTGGGGAGGCTGAGGCAGGAGAATGGCGTGAACCGGGGAGGTGGACCTTGCAGTGAGCCAAGATCGCGCCCCTGCACTCCAGCTTGGGCGACAGAGCAAGATTCCCTCTCAAAAAAAAAAAAAAGAAAACATTACCAGCCGGGCGTGGTGGCTGACGCCTGTAATCCCAGGACTTTGGGAGGCCGAGGCAGGTGGATCACGAGGTCAAGAGAGCGAGACCATCCTGGCCAACATGGTAAAACCTCATCTCTACTAAAAACACAAAAATTAGCTGGGCGTGGTGGCATGCGCCTGTAGTCCCAGCTACTCCGGAGGCTGAGACAGGAGAATCACTTGAATCCAGGAGGCGGAGGTAGCAGTGAGCCGACATCGCGCCAGGGCACTCCAGCCTGGAGACAGAGTGAGACTCTGTCTCAAAAAAAAAAGTTAGTTACATAAAAATAATTTTAAGTCCAGGCCAGGTGGGTCATGCCTGTAATCCCAGCACTTTGGGAAGCCCAGGCGAGCAGATCACCTGAGGTCAGGAGTTCATGACCAGCCTGGCAACGTGGTAAAACCCTGTCTCTACTATGCAAAAATAAGCCGGTGTGGTGGCGTGCGCCTATAATCCTAGCTACTCAGGAGGCTGAGGCAGGAGAATCCCTTGACCCTGGGAGGCAGAGGTCATACAGTGAGCCGTGAGACTAATTTTTTCTTGAGACAAAGTCTCACTTTGTCGCCCAGGCTGGGGTGCAGTGGTGCGATCACGGCTCACTGCAACCTCCGCCTCCGGGGTTCAAGCAATTCTCATGCCTCAGCCTCCTGAGTAGCTAGGCTTACAGGCATGCGCCACTATGCCCGGATAATTTTTTTATTTTTAGTAGAGATGGGGTTTCATCATGTTGGCCAGGCTGGTCTCAAACTCCTCACCTCAGGTGATCCACCCGCCCCGGCCTCCCAAAGTGCTGGAATTACAGGCGTGAGCCACCGTGTCTGGGCAAAATAATAATACTTTTAAGATCTAAGAATTTATTGCTGAAAAGATCATTATATGGTGAGAATACCTAGTTAGTAAAGAGAAGGAACTTCATGAGGGATGGCAGGGGTTGGGCTGTCACACGGAGATGACCAGCCAGATTAGATGGAAGGTATCTTAGTGGAAAGATGTAAGGGTAAGAAAAACGGGCAATTTAGGCAGGGTATGTTGATAATAGGATCATGTGTTTGTTTAGACGGGGAACTGAGGTTCCTGGACAGGGGAATAATATGATGAAAGCAGTGTAATCACACTAATATAGGGTGGATTTCAGTGTGGTGAAACTAGGGCACCTTGAGGGCCATTGTAACAGGCATGAATTAAGATGATGTGCTTGGGGAAGCAATTGATGAATCAGTGTGATGTGCTTGGGAGAAAACAAAACTTCAGATAATTAATTCTTAGAGCTGGAAATGAAGGAATTGAGTGAATAGTGGTATCAACAAAAGTGGGAAAAGTTCAGAACAATGATTGTGGGAGAGGAAGAGAAGCTTTGTTTGCATATTAGGTAACACTAGGTCAGCTGTGCAGAGATGTAGGCAGCTGGAGATAAAGGACCATGGTTTAGCTGAGGACATACCTAGAAAGGTGGCTCTGAGATTTTGTCTCGGGAGGAGAATGAAGCTTTGGTGGAATTCCACAGGAGTAAGAAGAAAGCAAATGAGGTGGAGAAGCAGTATACCGAGAAGGAGAAAAACAGTAAGTGTTTCTGAAGGCCTGTAAGAAATCAATGTTGTTTCAAACACAGAAAGGATGGAGACTGAGAAGAGATTATTAAATTTGTCCAGTGGTTTCTATTAACGTCTAAAAAACTTCAGGAGGCCGGGCACGGTGGCTCACACCTGTAATCTCAGCACTTTGGGAGGCTGAGGCAGGTGGATCACTTGAGGTCAGGAGTTCAAAACCAGCCTGGTCAACATAGCAAAACCCCGTCCCTACTAAAAACACACACACACAAAAAATTAGCCAGGCGCATGGTGACAGGGACCTGTAATACCAGCTACTCGGGAGGCTGAGGCAGGAGAATTTCTTGAACCTGGGAGGTGGTGGTTGTAGTGAGCCAAGCTTGTGCCACTGCACTCCAGCCTAGGCAAGAGACCAAGACTCTGTCTCAATAAATAAATAAATAAATAAATAAATAAATAAATAAATAAATAAAACAACCACAACACTTCAGGAGGCAGAAACCAGATGACAGGGTATCTGATAGTATAGAACTGGAGGCAGAAAGGTATATATTTTATTTGAAAAATAAAAGGAAGTAGAAAACAATGTGGAAATTTGAAAGTGTCAGATGAAGGTGGGGTTTTGTTTGTTCTGAATTCATGAAGGATTGATCCAGTGGAGTAGAGGAATTTGAAGGTGTTATGGAAGGATATTTATGGAAGGTTTCTTAGGAGGTTTAAATGAGTGGGACTACAGGCCTAAGTGGAGAAGGTTACTTCAGGGAAAATATGCAAGGCCACATACTGTAGCAGGAACTAAAGAATGCCAGTGGGTGATATGTAAATGTGTAAGAATGGTGAGAGAGAGGTGGTCAGATCATGCAAGGTAAAGAAAGGTAAAAGAATAGATAGGATTTGTTGGAGTGAAAGAGGAAGGGTGAAGGAATTGGGGAAATGGGGTGGGTACATGGGGATGGTAGAAATTTAAAATGATCTATTGTATATGAAGGTTTAAAGTCTTGGCCTCTCACCCCCAAAAGTTACGTTACAAGAGAAGCATTTGAGAGTAAAAGGGATGATCTTCAAGTAGCAAACTACCTCTGCCATATTTCCCTTCTTGGTCCAGATCCTCCATTTTGTAAACCATGGAGCCTTCTTCCCTTCACAACATAGTTGTTGGTTGCCCTCTGCTGGTCAATTCTGGTCTTGGCTCTCCACATATTTAAATATGAGAACCTGGCCGGGCGCGGCGGCTCAAGCCTGTAATCCCAGCACTTTGGGAGACCGAGGCGGGTGGATGACGAGGTCAGGAGATCGAGACCATCCTGGCTAACACGGTGAAACCCCGTCTCTACTAAAAATACAAAAAATCAGCCGGGTGTGTTGGCGGGCGCCTGTAGTCCTAGCTACTCGGGAGGCTGAGGCAGGAGAATGGCGTGAACCCGGGAGGCGGAGCTTGCAGCGAGCCGAGATCGCGCCACTGCACTCCAGCCTGGGAGGACAGAGCAAGACTCTGTCTCAAAATAAACAAATAAATAAATAAAACTTAAAAAAATAATAAATAAATAAATATGGCAGGGTGCGGTGGCTTATGCTTGTAATCCCAGCACTTTGGGAGGCCGAGGCGGGCGGATCACGAGGTCAGGAGATCGAGACCACGGTGAAACCCCGTCTCTACTAAAAAAAATACAAAAAATTAGCCGGGCGTGGTGGCGGGCGCCTGTAGTCCCAGCTACTGGGAGAGGCTGAGGCAGGAGAATGGCGTGAACCCGGGAGGTGAAGCTTGCAGTGAGCCGAGATCGTGCCACTGCACTCCAGCCTGGGTGACAGAGCGAGACTCCGTCTCCAAAAAAAAAAAAAAAAAAAAAATATGAGAACCTGTGCAAATTGGGATTTGGTAGGAAGGAGAATCACGAGCCTATGAGATTTTATAAATTCATTCAACACATAGTTGATCACATCTATAAGGCCTTGTAGAGAAGATACAAATAAATAAAATACACAGCCCTAACTCTCAAGAAGCTTATATACCAGTCTAAAGATTAAAACATTCTACATAACTACTGTAAAAAACCTCCATTTATGCAAAAAAATTTTAAAAACTGACTGGTTTATCTGTGTTTAATGTGTTTATATGCCACAGGGGAAGAAAGACTTCACATAATAAGATGAGAGCATAGGATGTGGTAGGCAATAAGTGGTCAGAGAAAACTCCATAGGAGAACCAACATTTAGGTGGAGAATGAGTAGAAAGTGGAAGAGAAAGATTATTCCAGGCAGAGAACAACATGAGCAAGGCTAAATAACTACCAGGAAGAACTAAAAGAATGCCAGTGGACAGAATGTAGTGAATATGGAAGAGTGGTGAGAGAAAAGGGGTGATATCCTGCAACACAGAAAGCAGCCATAGAAGGGTTTAAGGTCCCGGACTGCAGTATGGATGCTTTAGTGCAGCTTTCTATATATTACCTCGTATGGTGCTCACAAATACCACTACCTTCCAAATGAAGGCTCTAGCTCAGCCTGCACTCACCCCTGAGAATAGTGAGCATATTTGAGACATATTTAGAAGGTAAAATAAATGGAATATGTTTTTATTTTATTTTTATTTTATTTGAGACAGAGTCTCGCTGCATCGCCCAAGCTGGAGTGCAGTGGCGTGATCTTGGCTCACTGCAACCTCTGCCTCTTGGGTTCAAGTGATTCTCCTGCCCCAGCCTCCCAAGTAGCTGGGATTACAGGTGCCCACCACTGCCCCCAGCTAATTTTTGTATTTTTAGTAGAGATGGGGTTTCACTACATTCGCCAGGCTGGTCTTGAACTCCTGACCTCGTGATCCACCTGCCTCGGCTTCCCAAAGTGCTGGGATTACAGGCGTGAGCCACCACACCCAGCCCTGTTTTTATTTTATTTTTATGTTAGCATATCAAGGGAGAAGTCCTTGCATGCAATTTAGTGAATGGTGGTGGTGGTAGACTGACAGGTAGCTGGAGTGATCAAGAGCATCAAAGAGGAGGGGCCTAAAGGATTTTGGAAAGTGTTAATGGTGAGGGACAGGGAGGCAACGTGAGGGTCATGCTGGAAAGAACAGGCTGAGCAGTGGTATGAAGGTGGGAAACTCTAAGGTATAAATGTGTAGAAAGCTCTATGTATTACCCTAGAGCCCCCTGCCCTTTGGGATTCCTTTTGGACAAGAGGCTGTGCAAGAAATACAAAAAGAACATCCTTGGCCAGGCACAGTGGCTCACACCTGTAATCCCACCACTTTGGGAGGCTGAGGCAGGCGGATTGCTTGAGTCCAGGAGTTTGAGACCAGTCTGGGCAACATGGCAAAATCCTGGAAACTAGTCTCTACTAAAAATACAAAAAGTTAGCTGGGCGTGGTGATGCATGCCTCTAGTCCCAGCTACTGAGGAGGGAGGATTGCTTGGGCCTGGGAGTTTGAGGTTGCAGTGAACTGAGATCGCACCACTGCACTCCAGCCTGGGCGACAGAGCGGGACCCTGTCTCAAAAACAACCCCCCAAAACAAACAACAAAATCCTCAACAAGCAGCCTAGATCCTCCCCACAATCAGAAATTAGGCGGTAGGAAAAATGGGGTGAGATGAGTATAGGAGGGTTAAAGGTTAAAGATGAGATTAATTTCCTTGCTTGGTTAATACACATAGATAATTTAAAACAATACCTGGCACATAATAAGCACTCAATAAAAGGTGAGAATTATCTTCCCACACCTTGGCTCTAGCTGGATCTGCAATGGTGTTTCAATAGGCTACTCCCTTCTAGCCCTGTACACCTCAAGGAAATCCAGATGAGAGAATCCTGTTTCCTGGGTCTTCGGTGTAATCCGACCAGAAGGTGTGACTTCTGGTCATGAAATTTAGAGGAAACTCTAGGTTTGACTAATATTGCAAAACAGCCACTCACATTCCCAAAATGTAACCCTTCAGCCAAATCCTTCCCTATGCCCTGAAAAGAATGAGACATGTGCTAAAGCTCTCCTAGCAAGCCTGAAGTTACAAAATTCTGAAAATGCCTCACAGTCTAGCAGCCAATACAGTCGTGCATAATTAAGCTTCCCAAGATCACTCCCATCCTCCCAAATCCAGGGGTAAGACCTTTTGGCGGCTTCCCTTTTGGAGAGAGAAAGTGCACGAAAGACACGTGTGAGAACTGGGGTTACCTTTATGTGTTGTGAAAGGGGTTAAAAAAGTCGCCGTCAGGCTGCGCGCGGTGCTCATGCCTGTAATCCCAGCACTTTGGGAGGCCGAGGCGGGCAGATAACCTGAGGTCGGGAGTTTGAGACCAGCCTGGCCAATATGGTGAACCCCCGTCTCTACTAAAAATACAAAAATTAGCCAGGTGTGGGGGCGCATGCCTGTGGTCCCAGCTACTCGGGAAGCTAAGGCAGGAGAATTGCTTGAACCCGGGAAGCGGAGGTTGCGGTGAGCCGAGATCGCGCCACTGCACTCCAGCCTGAGCAACAGAGCGAGACTCCGTTTTAATAAGAAGAAAAAAAGAAAAACCGTCACGAACAGGATTCGAACCTGTGCGGGGAAACCCCATTGGATTTCGAGTCCAACGCCTTAACCACTCGGCCACCGTGACTTCCAAAACCGCACTTTGCCGCGCGCTTACAGAAGGGGTCCGCACTGCAATCCGGGAATGCATGCGGGAACCGGAAGCAGGGTACCGGCCCCGATACACACACACCTGAGGACACCCCACCCCTCGGTTCCTTACCTCCTATCTACGCCACCCAAAGAAAAAGAGTCGGATGGACCGGGTGACCCAGGGAGGGAGGGTCTCCTGCCTAGCGAAGAGTTGGGTTTCGAGTAGGAGCTCACACCTACTTAGGAGGCGACAGCGAGGCCTGCGGAGGAAGCAGTTGAGGGAAGGCACTGGGCCCCCAGGGTGGCGACTAGGGGACTTTTGGGTTAACAAGTGAGGGGGGTGCTGGGTGGACAAGGCGTGAGGGGTGAGGGAGACTGAAAAGTTTAAATAGGGAGCTGCTGTGAATGGATGGAAGGAAGGAACTTTTTGGGGAAAGGGGTTTGGGGTTTTGGGGGACGAGGGGCTCCGTCGGGTTAGGAATGCGCAAGGTGAGGGCCACTCGGGTCTACGGGTTGGGGCTGCTCCAGCGACTGGCGGCCGCCCGGGGTGGGATAGCGAGGTGACACTTCCGAGCTGAGGCAAAAAGAGGGAAAGGGCTTCGCGTCTGGTAAGAGCGATCTCAGGAGAATGGCGCCCCCTCCAGGAAGCGTCCTCCTCCCCGGAGGCTCCCGCCGCCGCTGCCGGGGAGGCCGCCAGGGTCGGCCCGCGCCTGGAGCTCCGCCGCCGCGCCCGGCCTGCCGGCAGGGGGCGCAGCGCGGACCGGGGCCGGCCCAGGCGGCGGGAGGCGGCGGCCGCGGCGGCGGGAGGCGGCGGGAGGCGGGCGGAGGAGGCGGAGGAGGCGGGAGCTGAGCTGAGTGGGGCGGGCGGCGGCGGGGCCCGAGCCGGAGAAGATGGCGGTGCGGAAGAAGGACGGCGGCCCCAACGTGAAGTACTACGAGGCCGCGGACACCGTGACCCAGTTCGACAACGTGCGGCTGTGGCTCGGCAAGAACTACAAGAAGGTACGCGGGCCGGGCCGCGCGGGGACCGGGAGCGGGACAAAGGGACCGCGGCCCTGCAGCCCCGGGATCCTGCCCACCCTCCAGGCGCCCCGGCCCCTCCCCCGCGGCCTCCCAAGCAGCCCCCCGCGCGCCCGCGCCCCTCCCCCAGCCTCCCTCTCCCCGCACCCCCAGCCTCCGAGCCCAGCCCCCGCCCCCACTGCTGCGCCCTCTGCCCCTTGTTTTTCTCTACTGCCCGGCGGGCCCTGGTGCCATTAGCCCACCTTCCCCTCAGCCATCGCCCTCCTGGCTTTTCTGGGAGAGGCAGCCGGCCGGGTGTGGACCGGGTGCCCAATGGGCTCCCCCGCAACCCGGAGCGTGCCCGCCAGAGCTCCCCACGGAGCCAGGTACCAGCGGGGCTGAGGCCTCTCCGGTGCTTTATGTATGTTCAGAGAGAGAGAATGGAAAGCAAGAGGGTAAACAGTCACAGAGCAAGCCGTTGGCTGCTCATCAGCCTGAAAAAGGTCCCCACCCAGGGATCACCTGTCTCCGCCGCTCATCCCCCACCTTCATCTAAGGGACAACAGAATCTCTCAGGGAGCCGGGGTATAGGAGTTCTTGGGTAGCGGCCCCTTCCGAAACCTTTCCTCGATTTTACAATGAAGTCACCCTGCAATCTAGCTTTGCAGTACCCTGGGTTTGGGGTCGAGAGGTTAGGGTGAGCTTTCTATCTCTAGCCCCTCACCCCCAAACCCCATAAATGGAGATCATAAGGTGGTGAACAAAGGGTTCAAGAATCCTTACCTGTCTTTTCTACCAAACCTCTTCCTGGTGTCGTCTTTGTCTCTAGGCCTGGTTTTCTCTGGAAATGGTCTGCCTCTCTTTTTCTCACTACCCTCAGAGAGGGGTTCTCTTTATGGCTTTCTTTCAGCTCCCCAGTTCTTCCTGCCGGCTTTGCAGCTCCTCAGAAGTGTGCTTAGTGGCTTAGGAGAACTTCCTACTGATCCTGGTTATGAGCCTGGCCCTGCCCTTGGGGTCTCTCTGGGTGTCAGAATCCTGACAAATAGCTGCTATTTCTATGGCATGTCTCTACGCCTGTGAGAAGCTGTTATTCCCAGGCTTCTACCTTTGACCTTTTGCAGGGAGATCAGGCTAGGGGCTTAGCCTCCGGCCTTGGGGGAATTGACAACTGTGACCTGGTTCAGCTTCCATGCTCTTAGCTCTTTGTCATTTACCTTTCCCTTGACAGATCTATCTCTTTTCACCTCTCACTGAGAGGCACTGTCCTCTTTGTGATGAGTGGGGAGAAAACGGGTCAAAAAGTAAAAAGAAAGTCTCCTGGCTCAGGTTCAAATTAGAATGGAAGGCTAGGATGCTACTAGGTAGCAGAGTGTGGAAACATTGAAGGAGGGCCAGGGTTACTTGTCTTAGATACAGTTTCCTTGGACAGGGTAGATGTTGTCTTGCTCTTCTCCATCAGGCTGGGTAGTGGATGGCCCTTCCTGTCTAGGAGGGCCTATGAAGACATTTATACCCAGTCTTCAGAAGCAAAATGCACAAGCTCACTCTCTCAGTCAGCTTGCCCTCCTTCACTTTCTTGTACCTTTTCTTGTTAGGCTACATTATAGGGGGAATCATGGCTTTACATAGAGTTTCCCTAAGAAATGTCTCTCTTAGAGCCCCAGAGGTATTGCTTCCATGACCTGAACTCTATAAACTTCCAGAATTTTACAACCCTCAGTGCTGTTGGTTAAAGATGAGGTGCCAAGATAATAGGGTCCTGCAACTCCAATTTCAGAGTATAACTGAGGAAGAGTAGTAAGCTTCCCTGTTCCCCCCAACACTGGCCACCTGGGCTGGTGGCAGCAGAATTTCAGCTTCCTGGTTGGGGTGTCCAGGGCCTCCCTTCTGCCATTTTCTTTATAGAGACTAAATGGGGAGAAAGGCCCTATTTTCTTTGCTCCAGATGCTTCCAGAGCCCCTGGGGGAGAAATATAGGAGATAGTGGACAATTTGTCTGATATCTATTTTTCTTTCCTTTCCCTCTTTTTCCTTAGTATATACAAGCTGAACCACCCACCAACAAGTCCCTGTCTAGCCTGGTTGTACAGTTGCTACAAT
Source organism: Hylobates moloch (assembly GCF_009828535.3). Lineage (NCBI taxonomy): Eukaryota > Metazoa > Chordata > Mammalia > Primates > Hylobatidae > Hylobates > Hylobates moloch. Next base: position 48,797,477 of record NW_026652288.1, read on the forward strand.
TTCAGGAAGAAGTTTTTGGCAAACATGTCAGCAATGCACCGCTCACTAAACTGCCGGTGAGTGCAGAAGTAGCAGGGAGGGTGGGGGGTGGTGGTGGTGAATCCTCCAAACTGGAGAGTTGTATTTTAAAAAAAGATTTGTGAATTTTGTAATTTTTGAAATTTGGGTTATTTTCCACCATCCCTATCCCTGGTCAGGGCATTATTGGCTTGGCCTAGTCTCCAGTTTACCATTCTTTTTGTCTTAGTAATATTTTGTGCAACAAATTATTTCAGAGTACCTGGGATCAGTCCACAAGTCTCTCATGGCATGGTTAAGAGGGGGACTTGAGATTTGGATTTGCGCGGGCTTGTGTTCAAATCCTGGCTTTGCCACTGGATGGCTCTGTGATCTTGGGCAACATTCATGAGTCTTGGTTCCTTCATCCCTAGATGGGATTAGTAAACCTACCTTGTAGAGTTTCTATAATGGTACCTGAGGTAATCCAGTAAAGTGTTATCACAAGGTTGTGCTTTCTGTATATTGGTTTCTTTTTTTTTTTTTTTTTTTTGAGACGGAGTCTTTCTCTGTCCCCCAGGCTGGAGTGCAGTGGCGCGATCTCGGCTCACCGCAACCTCCACCTCCTGGGTTCACGCCATTCTCCTGCCTCAGCCTCCCGAGTAGCTGGGAATACAGGCGCCCGCCAACACGCCCGGCTAATTTTTTGTGTTTTTAGTAGAGACGGGGTTTCACCGTGTTAGCCAGGATGGTCTCGATCTCCTGACCTCGTGATCCGCCCGCCTCAGCCTCCCAAAGTGCTGGGATTACAGGCTTGAGCCACTGCGCCCGGCTATATATTGGTTTCTTTCATTCCCCTCTTCCAGGCTACATGATGCAATGGCACAAGGGTTAAAGAATTTCAGCTTTGAGACGGGGCGTGGTGGCTCACGCCTGTAATCCCAGCACTTTGGGAGGCTGAGGCGGGTGGATCACCTGAGGTCTGGAGTTGGAGACCAGCCTGACCAACATGGAGAAACCCCGTCTCTACTAAAAATACAAAATTAGCTGGGTGTGGTGGCTCATGCCTGTAATGCCAGCTACTCGGGAGGCTGAGACAGGAGAATTGCTTGAACCTGAGAGGCAGAGGTTGCAGTGAGCCAAGATTGCGCCATTGCACTTCAGCCTGGGCACCAAGAGTGAAACTCCGTCTCAAAAAAAAAAAAAAAAAAAAAAGAGGGAGATCAGTTCAGCATGGGATTTTGTGAAAGGATTATTAGATTATTAAGTGATGAGAGAATTTACAATGGAACCTTGACGTGCTTCTTCCGTATCCTGATTTTGTAGATCAAATGTTTCCTAGATTTCAAAGCGGGAGGCTCCTTGTGCCACATTCTTGCAGCTGCCTACAAATTCAAGAGTGACCAGGGATGGTGAGATGATTCTCTCTATTCTTCTTACATTTAGTTTAGAGGAAATCCCCCTTTTTGATTCCCTGGGATCTTTCTGGGGTAGAAATTCTTGCGAGTCTCTTTATTTTGCTAGGTCAGTAGACCTGACTTACTAGGTCAGAAAAATGGTTGGGAGTCAGAGCCAAAACAGTCTCCAAGAGTGAGTGTGTGAGTATCAGTGTGTGTTTTGTAGAGGAAAAGGGATTCTTAGGTTGGCATCTCAAACCTTTTTTTGTCCCTTTGGAGTAAGCACAGAGAGTGATTCATGGAGTTGAGATCAGTGAACCTCAGATCCCAGGTGATTTTTGGCAATAGCTGTGAGCAAGCTTGCCTCCTAATTTCCCATATTAAGAAGTCATGGCTGGGTGCAGTGGTTCACGCCTGTAATCCCAGCACTTTGGGAGGCCGAGGTGGGTGGATCATTTGAGGTCAGGAGTTTGAGACCAGCCTGGCCAACTTGGCGAAACCCCATCTCTACTAAAATACAAAAATTAGCCGGGCGTGGTGGCGGGCACCTGTAAATCTCAGCTACTTGGGAGGCTGAGGCAGGAGAATGGCTTGCACACAGGAGGCAGAGGTTGCAGCTGGCCAAGATCGTGCCAGTGCACTCCAGCCTGGGCAACAGAGCAAGACTCCCTCTCCAAAAAAAAAAAAAAAAAAAGGCCGGTGTGGTGGCTCATGCCTGTAATCCCAGCACTTTGGGAGGCCGAGGCAGGTGGATCACCTGAGGTCAGGAGTTTGAGACCAGCTTGACCAATATGGTGAAACCTCGTCTGTACTAAAAATACAAAAATTAGCCACACAAGGTGGTGTGTGCCTATACTCCCAGCTACTGGGGAGGCTGAGACAGGAGAATTGTTTGAACCTGGGAGGCAGAGGTTGCAGTGAGCCGGGATCACGCCACTGCACTCCAGCCTGGGTGACAGAGCAAGACTCCATCTCAAAAAACAAACAAAAAAGTCACGTGCCCTCACCTCATCTGCAGACCTGAGCTATATATACCACTCACTAGATTATTGCCTCTTCACAAGGCGGCGTTACGATTTCCAGAATCCATCACGCATGGACCGCAATGTGGAAATGTTTATGACCATTGAGAAGTCCTTGGTGCAGGTAATAGGCATATCCCCTATTTATCTCCCTTCCCTCAGTGAGAATCTAAAACACCCCTTTCCTATAATCTCATTCTATTTCTTCTCTCCACAGAATAATTGCCTGTCTCGACCTAACATTTTTCTGTGCCCAGAAATTGAGCCCAAACTACTAGGGAAATTAAAAGACATTATCAAGAGACACCAGGTAAATGGTCTGATGAGGAGAGGTTTCAGAAACTCCATGACTGTTTTCCCAGTGTTTTCTATACCAAGCAGCAGCCCTGAATTACCATGTTTTCTGCTTCAGAGGTGGCTCTACTTGGAAAAAGACTTGAGTTAAAGCCTTGAGTCTGTCTTTTTCTGTCTGCTTCTCCCATTTTTCAGTCCTGACAGGTTTGCATTACTGTTCTAGAGACTCTGTTGGCCTGGGGAAAAATAATATCCACTTCTACTGAGCTAGAGATTGCTTGATCTCAGATAAATGAAATCCCTGCTCTTTGGAACTTTATAATAATGAACAGATGTCATTGATAAGGATGTACAGTTGACTTTAAATTTCCGATGTGTAGATTATCTGTTCAGAAGATTATTTGTAGCAATTTTTAATTCTTTGACTTTTCTCCATTATTAGCACAATCCCAGCTGTTTCCCTATGCCACTTAGCTGGTGTGTGCTTAGAGAATGCAAACTAACTTTAATACTATTATAAGCAAAATATGGTTAGGAAGGCAGCTCTATGGCTAAACCTTGAGTAATTCGGAGGGGACCATAATTTACCTGCTTCTCCTTGTACCATCCAGGGAACAGTCACTGAGGATAAGAACAATGCCTCCCATGTTGTGTATCCTGTCCCGGGGAATCTAGAAGAAGGTGAGAGCTGGGTTTTCCTGGCCACTTGAGTGGATGGTTTGGACTAGAAGGCAGAGGACTAAGATGACCATTCAGTACCTGGGCTCCTCCTCTTCTTTCAATCTTGAATCCTCCTACCACCTTAAGTTCCTATTACCAAGTCCCCTGCTACAACAGGAGAGTGCATTAGTTAGGGCTTTTATACGGTATTTTTTTGTGTCCCCCTTTAGCTTATATCTCTCCCTTCTTTTCCTCTATCTCCAGAGGAATGGGTACGACCAGTCATGAAGAGGGATAAGCAGGTTCTTCTGCACTGGGGCTACTATCCTGACAGGTGAGGATGGGTTCCTGGGGCAGGTTTAAGTGTAAGAGCCAGACCCAGAAGCCCTAGAACATCTAGCAGAGCAAGAGGCCGCTCTTTCAGAGTTATTTTTAGATCACTTAATTTGTTTTCCTCTCACCTAGTAAGTGAACCTCTGTCTTGGGGGAGGTTTGGACTTACTGGACAAGCCTTGGGCTAAAAGGATTGAGGCTTTATGTGTGAATTGATTATCCCAGCATAATTTTTGATAAGTAAATGTTAGAAACAATCTAAATGTCTAACAGTAGGAAAATGTTTCAGTAAATTTTTATATCTACTCAGTGGACTATTATGCAGTCTTTAAAGTGATATAACATGGACAATTTATAAGTGAATATTATTAATAATTGCAAAAAGTAGCATGTAGGCCTGGCATGGTGGCTAACGCCTGTAATCCCAGCACTTTGGGAGGCCAAGGCAGACAGATCACCTGAGGTTAGGAGTTCGAGACCAGCCTGGCCAACATGCTGAAACCCCGTCTCTACTAAAAATACAAAAAAAAAAAAAAAAAAATTAGCAGGGCGTGGTGGCACACGCCTGTAGTTTTAGCTACTTGGGAGGCTGAGAAGCAGGATAATCACTTGAACCGGGGCAGCAGAAGTTGCAGTGAGCCAAGATCACACCACTGCACTCTAGCCTGGGCGACAGAGCGAGACTCTGTCTCAACAAAACAAAACAAAACAAAAAATAGCACGTAGGCTGGGTGCAGTGGCTAATGCCTATAATCCCAGCACTTGGGGAGGCTGAGGCGGGCAGATTGCTTGGGCCCAGGAGTTTGAGACCAGCCTAGGCAACATAGTGAAACTCTGTCTTTACAAAAAAAAAAATACAGAAATTAGCTGGGCATGGTGGCATGCACCTGTAGTCCTAGCTACTTGGGGGGCTGAGGTGGGAGGATTGCTTGAGCCCAGGAGGTTGAGTCTGCATTGTGCCATGATTGCACCACTGCACTTCAACCTGGGCAATAGAACAAGACCCTGTCTCAAAAAAAAAAAGCGTATAAAATATCATCTAGTATGGTTATGATTATGTAAAAACATCATCGAGTATGGTTATGATTATGTAAAAACAAAATTGTGGACCAGGCACAGTAGCTCATTCCTATAATCCTAGCACTTTGGGAAGCCAAGGCAGGAGGATCACTAAAGGCTGGAAGTTCAAGACCAGCCTAGGCAGCAAAGTGAGACCCTGTCTTAACAAAAACAAAAACCCCGGCTGGACGCAGTGTCTCACGCCTGTAATCCCAGCACTTTGAGAGGCCGAGGTGGGTGGATCACGAGGTCAGGAGTTTGAGACCAGCCTGGCCAAGATGGTGAAACCCCGTCTCTACTAAAATATAAAAATTAGCCAGGCGCAGTGGCAGGCACCTGTAATCCCAGCTACTCGGGAGGCTGAAGCAGGAGAATCGCTTGAACCTGGGAGGCGGAGGTTGCAGTGAGCCAAGGTTGTGCCACTGCACTCCAACCTGGGCGACAGAGTGAGAGCAAGACTCCGTATCAAAAATAAATAAATAAATAAAAATAATTACTGTGGAGGAAAAACATACATACAAGTGTCAAGAGTAGTTACGTAAGGGTGATTCTTTTTATTCTCTATTTTTGAAATGTTTCATAATGTGCTTTTACTACTTTATAATGAATAGAATACCAAAAAAATAAGCCAAGAACCCAATACTTTCTGTAAATGGAAAGGGTAAAAGATCTGCACTTTACTTTTCCACAATTCTATCCCATTGATTCTACTGTATGCTCAATTTCCCATGGCAGTTATGACACATGGATCCCAGCAAGTGAAATTGAAGCATCTGTGGAAGATGCTCCAACTCCTGAGAAACCTAGGAAGGTGAGCTTTTCTTGTATCCCCTCTTCCCCAAAAAGAATGCCAGGACCGGTCTACCCTTTGGAAGTGAAACAGAGGCTTGTGTGCCCTTGGGCTTTTTCTGTTAAGGGTCCCCAGACAGAGCTGTGGCTTCCAGGCTTCTCTGCAGCATGATCTGCCTTTGTACTTTAGGTTCATGCAAAGTGGATCCTGGACACCGACACCTTCAATGAATGGATGAATGAGGAAGACTACGAAGTAAATGATGACAAAAACCCTGTCTCCCGCCGAAAGAAGATTTCAGCCAAGACACTGACAGATGAGGTGACAAATCCTGTTCTTTTTTTCCTGGCGCCCTTAGCGTAAGTCTCAGAACAGATCTTCAGTGGGGATTGTAGGCTGACATTTGTCCTGATTCTCCATCCTATAGGTGAACAGCCCAGATTCAGATCGACGGGACAAGAAGGGGGGAAACTATAAGAAGAGGAAGCGCTCCCCCTCTCCTTCACCAACCCCAGAAGCGAAGAAGAAAAATGCTAAGAAAGGGTGTGCCAGCCCCTAGCCTGCCCCTGTGTTCACCATTCTCTCCACATCATGTGGAAGGAAGGAAAGACAAATCCCTTCCTATAACCACCTGGCCCTGACCTGGGTGTGCCATCATACTGCAGGTGTCCTGAGAGGGAAGATGAGGAGATCTTTAGCTGCTCAGTTGTTAGTTCTGGTTCTGGCCCCACTAGTAAATTTAAAGAGAGCTTTATCAAATGAAAAGCCTTTTCCACTTCCCATTACTCCGTGATTACCGGTTTCTGTTTGTACTCAGCTCTACCCTTGGAATTCTCTGTCACTTCCCTTCCCTTGAACTTCAACTTCCAGGGACTCCTTGTCCAAGGATGACTGGGTTCTCTTTCACTCTCTTTCCTTCCCAGTCCCTCAACACCTTACACTAAGTCAAAGCGTGGCCACAGAGAAGAGGAGCAAGAAGACCTGACAAAGGACATGGACGAGCCCTCACCAGTCCCCAATGTAGAAGAGGTGACACTTCCCAAAACAGGTACAGGCCAGGCTGAGTTCCTGGGATCCACCCCCACTCCCTGTCTTGACTCTCCTTTGCCAAACCCCGAGTGAGCTGATTTCTCAGGTCCACCTCCCAGTCTACAGGATCTTTTCCTTAAATTTAGCTGGTTATTATAGTCATTACCCTGGAAAATCCTCTAACTTTATATTCATATCTGAGTTGTGGACTGTGCTTTGTGCCTGATAGTAGTTGTCTCCAAACTCTTTGATCATGTGTTTCTGACAGTAAAATGTATTTGAGCATGGCCAGGTATGGTGGCTTATGACTGTAATCCCAGCATTTTGGGAGGCCGAGGCGGGCAGATCACCTGAGGTCAGGAATTCGAGACCAGCCTGGCCAACATGGTGAAACCCCATCTCTACTAAAAATACAAAAATTAGCTGGGCATGGTGGTGGGCACCTGTAATCCCAGCTACTCGGGAGACCGAGGCAGGAGAATTGCTTGAACCCGGAAGATAGAGGTTGCATGGAGCCGAGATTGCGCCACTGCACTCCAGCCTGGGCGACAAGAACAAAACTCCATCTCAAAAAAAAAGGCCGGGCACAGTGGCTCATGCCTGTAATCCCAGCACTTTGGGAGGCCGAGGTGGGCTGATCACGAGGTCAGGAGATCGAGACCATCCTGGCTAACATGGTGAAACCCCGTCTCTACCAAAAATACAAAAAATTAGCTGGGCGTGGTGGCGGGTGCCTGTAGTCCCAGCTACTCAGGATGCTGAGGCAGGAGAACGGTGTGAACCTGGGAGGCGGAGATTGCAGTGAGCTGAGATCACGCCACTGCATTCCAGCCTGGGTGACAGAGAGAGACTCCGTCTCAAAAAAAAAAAAAAAGCCGGGCGCAGTGGCTCACGCCTGTAATCCCAGCACTTTGGGAGGCCGAGGCGGGCAGATCAAGAGGTCAGGAGATCGAGACCACGGTGAAACCCCATCTCTACTAAAAATACAAAAAATTAGCCGGGCGCGATGGCGGGTGCCCGTAGTCTCAGCTACTCGGGAGGCTGAGGCAGGAGAATGGCGTGAACCCGGGAGGCGGAGCTTGCAGTGAGCCGAGATCGCGTCACTGCACTCCAGCCTGGGCGGCAGAGCGAGACTCCGTCTCAAAAAAAAGAAAAAAAAACAAAAGAAAAAGAAATATGTATATATGCGTTAATTGTGTACATGTACTGTTAAGCCACTACTGTGGGAACGTTTTAAAACACAAACATATCTAAAAAATTGAAAAATGTAAAGAATGATAAAAACAAACATGAAGAATCTGGGCATGGTGGCTTACGCCTGTAATCCCAGCACTTTGGGAGGCCGAGGCGGGCAGATCGCGAGGTCAAGTGATCAAGACCATCCTGGCTAACATGGTGAAACCCCGTCTTTACTAAAAATACAAAACTTAGCCAGGCGTGGTGGTGGGCGCCTGTAATCCTAGCTACTCGGGAGGCTGAGGCAGGAGAATCACTTGAACCTGGGAGGCAGAGGTTGCAGTGAGCTGAGATTGCGCCACTGCACTCCAGCCTGGGCGACAGAGCGAGACTCCGTCTCAAAAAAACAAAACAAAACAAAACATGAAGAGAGGTTCTGTATTCTCTCCCTGAGTTGCAGTAGATCATCTTTTGCGTCCTATGTTAGAACCCCGCTTTGGAGACATTGCTCCACCAATACTGGTTTACAGTCTATTCTATAGACTCACCCCAGGTATTCCAGAAGTTTATTTCAGGGGTAGGATTAGGGGTGCCACCAAGAAGAGTTCTAGCTTCTACCTCCTCATCAATCAGCTCTCCTCTCTATGTTTGCTCCTGAGCATATGCATATGAATTCAGTTGAGGAAAGTGTCCTCTGCTTTCAAAAATGTTTAACACTTAGCCATTCCTCCACAGAGTGATTTGGTCAGATTCAGTATCAGACCATTAAAAGCTTACAGATACATAGATGGAGATAAAGGCCTGTCAAAGACAAGAATCATTTATGAATGTACATAGAGAAATAAGTTAAATTCATTTTTGGTTGGAGAAGTGGGGAAAGTAGCAAGAAGTTTGAAGCCCTAGAATAATTGTGACTGGAGAGAATTACTATATTTTGCAATCACATGGAGACAATTTTTGGAGAAAGTAGGATTTCTGGAACTATTAAATTGAAGGCTTGAATTAGGCAAAATCTATCTGATGAAATGACTCTCTGTTTTCGCAGTCAACACAAAGAAAGACTCAGAGTCGGCCCCAGTCAAAGGCGGCACCATGACTGACCTGGGTAAGACAGGAGCCTCTTGGGCAAGGCAGTCAGAGCCAAGGGAAGGGGAGGGCTCAGCTGCCCCCTTTTCGCTAGCCTGATGGGCTTTTGGTAGGGCTTTCTTGCCCCTCAAGAGGCTCCAGCCTTACATCTTGGTCTTTCTCTTTCAGATGAACAAGAAGATGAAAGCATGGAGACGACGGGCAAGGTGGAGCCAGTTTAGAGAGGCCCTACCTCTCTATGTGATTCTGATTTGTGATTATAAAGTTCATTCTGCCCAAACTTTTCACTGCCCAGACTTTACCCACCGTAGACTAATTCTAGCTTTGTTCAAAACTCTGACCCTTTCAGAGTCCTGGGGCCCATGACTGCTCAGTCCCATCACCCATCTTTAGTGTCCACATTCCTGGGGTGTGGGAGAAGCAGAGGGTTGCTAGGGAGGAAACAGGAATGCTGAGTGTCCAGCAGCCTCCATACTCATAGGATGAGGATGAGAACAGTACGGGGAACAAGGGAGAGCAGACCAAGAATCCAGACCTGCATGAGGACAACGTAACTGAACAGACCCACCACATCATCATTCCCAGCTACGCTGCCTGGTTTGACTACAATAGGTATGGTTGTCCCCAACTTCTCACTGAGTCCTTATTTCCCTGCCTCCAGGGGTCAACAGGCTGTTCTTCTCCCTGCCTCCTCCAAATAAGTTATTTTTTCCTCACCCAGATAGACCAGAGTACACTTTAGTTTTAGGGGAGCTCCTGGTGTCCTTTTGAGTCTTACAGCCCGTGGGATGTTCTCCCCAAGCTTCGAACTCCAGCAATTTCGAGCTCTTTTCCTTCTTTGCCTTCTAGGCTTTTCCTCCCTTTGGGGCCCCCATCCCTTCACCAGTGCCTTCTTCTGAAACCACTCTGGCTTTTCTTGCAGCGTTCATGCCATTGAGCGGAGGGCTCTCCCCGAGTTCTTCAACGGCAAGAACAAGTCCAAGACTCCAGAGATGTAAGGAAATCTCATCTCATGATTCTCCTTCTCCCTCCTGTCCCCCCATTCACCCTTCTGATTCAGTAACATTCAGTTTAGCAAACATTTCTTGAGCTCCTTCCATGAGCCAGGCACTATGCTAGGCTTACAAAGGCACCATATCACCCTGGCCTAGCATGTAGACACATGTTCTTTAGGATTCGCCCAAGGGTGATCTTAAGCATGTTCTGTACATAACAAGTACCTACTCCAGTGCCTCAAATTCTTTTTTTTTTTTTTTTTTTTTTTTTTTGTGACGGAGTCTCGCTCTGTCACCCAGGCTGGAGTGCAGTGGCGCGATCTCGGCTCACTGCAAGCTCCGCCTCCCAGGTTCACGCCATTCTCCTGCCTCAGCCTCTCCGAGTAGCTGGGACTACAGGCGCCCGCCACCACGCCCGGCTAATTTTTTTGTATTTTTAGTAGAGGCGGGGTTTCACCGTGGTCTCGATCTCCTGACCTCGTGATCCGCCCGCCTCGGCCTCCCAAAGTGCTGGGATTACAAGCATGAGCCACCGCGCCCGGCCGCCTCAAATTCTTTTTAACAGGGTATAGAGCCTTTAAATCCGTATTACTGATATTGTTTATACTGCAGATATTCCTAGCACAAAAGCTTTGATTAAAGTGTAAATTACTATTACCAGGCTGGTTCCTGAGAGTAGGTTTTGATAGAAAAACAAGAGAAGGAACTAACAGAAGACCAGTTTATATAAATTAAGGGATGGAGAGGGCTCTCTGGGAAAGAAGTGTAGGAGCCATGGTGGCTCACAACTGTAAATCATCTCAGCTACTTGGGACACTGAGATAGAAGGATTCCTTGAGGCCAGGAGTTCAAGAATAGTGTGAGCAACATAGCGAGACTCCCATCTCTAAAGAAGTGACAAAAAATTAGCTGGGCAGGGTGGGGCATACCTGTGGTCCCAGCTACTTGGGAAGCTGAAATGGGAGGATTGCTTGAGCCCAGGAGTTTGAGGCTGCCGTGAGCCTGGATCACGCCACTGCTCTCCAGCCTGGCTGACACAGCAAGACCCCATATCTAAAAAAATTAATGAACAAGGCTGGGCGTGGTGGCTCACGCCTGTAATCCCAGCACTTTGGGAGGCCGAGGCGGGCGGATCACAAGGTCAGGAGATGAGACCATGCTGGCTAACGTGGTGAAACCCCGTCTCTACTAAAAACACCAAAAAAGACCAGGCGTGGTGGCTCATGCCTGTAATCCCAGCAATTCAGGAGGCCGAGGCAGGCGGATCACCTGAGATCAGGAGTTCAAGATCAGCCTGACCAACATGGAGAAACCCCGTCTCTACTAAAAATACAAAACTAGCCGGGCGTGGTGGCACATGCCTGTAATCCCAACTACTAGGGAGGCTGAGGCAGGAGAATCGCTTGAACCCGGGATGCAGAGGTTGCGGTGAGCCGAGATTGCACCATTGCACTCCAGCCTGGGCAACAAGAGTGAAACTCCGTCTCAAAAAAAAACAAAAAAACAAAAACAAAAAAAATTAGCCGGGCGTAGTGGCATGCATCTGTAGTCCCAGCTAGTCTGGAGGCTGAGGCAGGAGAATCACTTGAACCTGAGAGGCAGAGGTTGCAGTGAGCGGAGATCACGCCACCACACTCCAGGCGGGGCGACAGAGTGGGACTCCGTCTCAAAAAAAAAAAAAAAAAAATTAGCTGGGCGTGGTGGCAGGTGCCTGTAGTTCCAGCTACTCGGGAGGCTGAGGCAGGAGAATGGCGTGAACCTGGGAGACAGAGCTTGCAATGATCCAAGATCGTGCCACTGCACTCCAGCCTGGGCGACAGAGCAAGACTCCGTCTCAAAAAAAAAAAAAAAGATTTTGCCTCAGGCCAAACCTGCTTGGCTTTGGAAAAGACGTGGTGGCAATCTTCTTTGGTTAGGAATACTTCAAGATAACCACATTGATGAGGTAGGTGAGACTGAGAACTGAACAAGTTTTCTTCCCAGCTATTCCACAGCTTCCCCTCTCTGGGGGTCCCTCCATGTTTTTTCCTGATAGCTTGCTATGGTTCTCTCTTCTCTTCCTGGAGAAAGCAGTATGTATGAAAAGAAAGTAGTGATCAGGTGAAATTAATTCAACATGACATGCAGGCGGGGTTGGAGTAGGAACTGAACTCTTGGTATAAAATAGTAAATGATGGTCCAGGCATGGTGGCTCACGCCTGTAATTCCAGCACTTTGGGAGGCCCAGGCGGGCAGATCACGAGGTCAGGAGTTCGAGACCAGCCTGGCCAACATGGTGAAACCCCGTCTCCACTAAAAATACAAAAATTAGCTGGGTGTGGAGGCACGTACCTGTAATCCCAGCTACTTGGGAGGCTGAGGCAGGAGAATCACTTGAGCCCGGGAGGTGGAGGTTGCAGTGAGCCAAGATCGCATCATTGTACTCCAGCCTGGGCAACAAGAGTGAAACTCCATCTCAGAAAAAAAAAAAAAGTAGTAAATCATGATAATTGCCTACATCTATTGAGAGCTTAGTATCTCCCAGGCACTATCGTAAATGTCCAACATACATTGAGTAATTTAATCTTTACATCAACCTTAGAGGTAGATACCATCTTCAGTTGACAGATAGGGTATAGAGGAGTCAAGTCACCTGCATAAAGTCACAGAGCTAGTAAGTAAAACCAGGATCTGAATCCTTTAATCTGGCCCATGATCTGAAACTTTACACTGTACCACATGATAGCTGCCATTTTTTTGAGCCCCTACAATGCGCCAGGCACTGTACTAGTACTTTATAGACCTCTCAACAGACTTCCATTTTACAGATGAGGAAACTGAGGTTTAAAAATTCGAAGTAAATTGCCAAGGTCCTCATGGTAGAACTGGGATTTGAACTTAGATCTTTTCAACTTCAAAACATATGTTTTTTACCATGGTATGCTGACTAGCTATATGCATGAATAAGGACTTCCTTTTAACATCTGAGTTTGGAAATGAGTACTTTTTCTTAACTTCTAATTCCTTGTTTAAAAATTGTATAAAATGGCCAGGTGCAGTGGCTCATGCCTGTAATCCCAGCACTTTGGGAGGCTGAAGCAGGAGGCTCACCTGAGGTCAGGAGTTTGAGACCAGCCTGACCAACATGGAGAAACCCTGTCTCTACTAAAAATACAAAATTAGCCGGCCGTGGTAGCACATGCCTGTAATCTCAGCTACTGAGGAGGCTGAGGCAGGAGAATCGCTTGAACCCAGGAGGCGGAAGTTGCTGTGAGCCAAGATTGTGCCATTGCATTCCAGCCTGGGCAACAAGAGGGAAACTCCATCTCAAAAAAAAAAAAAAAAAATTTGTATGAAATATCCATAAGTATAGCCAAGGAGATAATTCATTTAAAGAAAACCCCATCAAGGAAAAGACAGACATATTTGAAACTCTTTCATCTAGCACATAGCAGGCACTCAGCATGTTGAGTCAAATAATCTACTTTTTTCCATCTTTATCATGCAGGAGAAGTCATTAGCTCTCTTACCATTTTTTCCTTTAGCCCTTTAACAAACACTTATTTTTCTTCTTCTTGTTTCTCTCTTTCTTCTAAGCTACCTGGCCTATCGAAACTTCATGATTGACACTTACCGATTGAACCCCCAAGAGTATCTTACCTCTACCGCCTGCCGCCGAAACCTAGCGGGTGATGTCTGTGCCATCATGAGGTGGGTCTTTTGGCTGAGGGGAAGGGGGTACATGAGGATGCCTGCCTATGGATGTGTTTTGGCAACAGTAGAGATGCCAGCAAGGAACATAGAGGAGCAGGCAGAAAAAAACACCTCTAGAGAAAGGTGAAGTACAGGTTTGGGGAATGAATGACTTGAGGGATTAGCAATGGCATTCTCTGAAGTGTAGAATATAGGACAAAGAAGGAGCACGTCTGTAATTGAAAGATACTGGTTCAGGCCAGGTGTGGTGGCTCATGCCTATAATCCAAACATTTTGGGAGACCAAGGTGGGAGGATCGCTAGAGCCCAGAAGTTCGAGACCAGCCTGGACAAAATGGCGAAACCCCATCTCTACAGAAAATGCAAAAAAATTAGCTAGGCATGGTGGCTCATGCTTGTGGTCTTAGTGACTCAGGAGGCTGGGGTGTAAGGATCACCTGAGCCCTGGAGGTGGAGGCTGCAGTGAGCGGTGATCACACCACTGCACTTCAGTCTCTCTTAGGGAAAAAAAGAAAGAAAGAAACTGGTTCAGTTTTACTAGCTATTCAGGAAGAAATGTTCAGTAGGTAGGTGGATATAGTGATTGGCCCAGGCTGGAGATATAGACTTGGGTGTCACTGGCATTTAGGTGGTAAATGAACAACTGGAGTAGGTGAGATTTCCTAAGGAGTATAATGAACAGAGGAAAAGGCCGGGGTTGGGTGGGGAGGGGGTTTATGCCCCTTCTATCCCCCACTTTTCCTCTTCCTCGTGCACCTTTCTGGCTATCTGTGTGACCCTGTCTCTGCCTCTCTCCGTACAGGGTCCATGCCTTCCTAGAACAGTGGGGTCTTATTAACTACCAGGTGGATGCTGAGAGTCGACCAACCCCAATGGGGCCTCCGCCTACCTCTCACTTCCATGTCTTGGCTGACACACCATCAGGGCTGGTGCCTCTGCAGCCCAAGACACCTCAGGTAGGGTGAGGTGCTATGGGGACAGGGCGGGTTGGGAAGATTGGGCTTCTTTGAACTTTTCTTTTTCTGGTTTTTAGGGTAATGGTTCAGGAGTGTTTTGAGGCTTCTTCCTTTTCCATGGGATACAAAGGGTCACAGGAATCAGCCCCATGTTTAGCATCCTCTCTCAGCCTTTGTACCTAAGGCTGTAATTGCTGAGGGAGAAGAGATTATCCTTTTACTCAAGGAGCAGACAGGCTAATGTAGGGGAGTCAGTAGATAGAGAAAAATGGCTTAAAATTAACTTGCATGGAATTTTTAAGCTTTGTCATCTTTGCCACATTTTTTCATTTTTGCCTCATAATTATCATCTTCATTTTTTTTTCCATTTCCACTTCATCCGTTACAAAAATTAGGAAGAAGGTTATGTGGCTTGCCCAAGGTCACAGAGTACCAAATCTAGGATTAGAACCTAATTGTCCAGCTCCTAAGAGAACTTGTAAAGATAATGTGAATATGTATGGATATCATGCCAACGACATGTCTTATTAATCATGAAGGGAACATGGAACAGTGGCATGAGTGCCCCCAGAGCTTGCGGGCCGCCCAGCATTTGGTCTTGAGGCCTCCAGGGCCTTGGCCTGGTCATTTCCTGCCCAGCCTCCATGACGCCAAGCTCTGTCCCCCAGGGCCGCCAGGTTGATGCTGATACCAAGGCTGGGCGAAAGGGCAAAGAGCTGGATGACCTGGTGCCAGAGACGGCTAAGGGCAAGCCAGAGCTGGTAGGTGGGGTGCAGACCCTGCTGGGCTGCTCATTTTCCCCTTTACTGGGGGGCCCCTGCCCGGGAAGAAGAGACATGAGAGCAGAGGAACTACAGCAGTAAGGGAGGAAGTCCCATCCAGGGGTGTCCCTGGCTTTGGGAAAGAAGCTCCTTCTGTCTGTTTTTTCTCTCTGTCAGCCCCTGGCTCCCAGTGGTCACTTGTACTCACCTCTTTCTTTCCCTCCACAAATAGCAGACCTCTGCTTCCCAGCAAATGCTCAACTTTCCTGACAAAGGCAAAGAGAAACCAACAGACATGCAAAACTTTGGACTTCGCACAGACATGTACACAAAAAAGAATGTTCCCTCCAAGGTAGGAGGTGCGGGCCGACTTTAGGGGTAGAGAATGTTCGCTCCTCAGAGGTCACAGGCTCCTCTCTTCTGACCTGCCTGTGTTTCCCCTGCAGAGCAAAGCTGCAGCCAGTGCCACTCGTGAGTGGACAGAACAGGAAACCCTGCTTCTCCTGGAGGTAATTGGGGCAAAGAAAAGAGAGTTTTTCTCTGAAAACAGAAGTGGGCTCCGTGTAGAGGCTCACGCCTGTAATCTCAGCACTTTGGGAGGCCAAGGCAGGAGGATCACTTGAGTCCAGGAGTTCGAGATGAGCCTGGGCAACATGGTGAGACTCCGTCTCTACGAAAAATTTTAAAAATTAGCCAGGTGTGGTGGCACACACCTGTGGTCCCAGCTACTCAGGAGGCTAAGTGGGAAGATTCCTTGAGCCTAGGAGGTCAAGGCTCCAGTGAGCTCCAGGACCAGCTCCAGGCTGGGGATTTGGGCCATTTCATTAACTTCATATCCTTTCTTAGTGCTACTTCAAGATCCCCCTTGGACCTAGCAGAGTACACAAATACCAGAACATAGAGAACTTTGAAACCAGCTGCCCTTAGTAGGATGGGGGGAGTCAGCCTTCGAGAAAAGTGGCTAAGTAAGCGGAGTTATGTCTCCACCACTACCACCAGGCACTGGAAATGTACAAAGATGACTGGAACAAAGTGTCCGAGCATGTGGGAAGCCGCACACAGGACGAGTGCATCTTGCATTTTCTTCGTCTTCCCATTGAAGACCCATACCTGGAGGACTCAGAAGCCTCCCTAGGCCCCCTGGCCTACCAACCCATCCCCTTCAGTCAGTCGGGCAACCCTGTTATGAGCACTGTTGCCTTCCTGGCCTCTGTCGTCGATCCCCGAGTCGCCTCTGCTGCTGCAAAGTCAGCCCTAGGTAATGGGGGTGGGCGGTTCCACCTGGCCTTCTTAGTTTGCTTTTGAAGGGCTAGTTACTCAGACTGTGAATCCTCTCAAGTTTGGCTGCCCTGCTGGCCTTGTCTGTGCGGGCCTCAGCTCGGGCACCTGTCTAGGCTCCATACTAGCTTAGATGAAGACATGGGCTTGTGAGTAAGCTTTTGCAGGGACTGCCAGAACTGTTCCCCTGTGCCTCCCCCAGCCTCATCCTTTCTGGGTCTTGCAGAGGAGTTCTCCAAAATGAAGGAAGAGGTACCCACGGCCTTGGTGGAGGCCCATGTTCGAAAAGTGGAAGAAGCAGCCAAAGTAACAGGCAAGGCGGACCCTGCCTTCGGTCTGGAAAGCAGTGGCATTGCAGGAACCACCTCTGATGAGCCTGAGCGGATTGGTAAGGCCAGGCAGGTTCCCAGATTTCTTGCCTTTCACAAGATCCAGAGCCACCTGGCCTCCTGTGCCATTTCTGCCTCAAGTTGGCATTAGAGCACAACATGAATGAGAAAATTGGTAGGGTTTTTATTTTCTCCATGAGTTTACCTCAGGGGCTCTGGAGCCCTACTGGTTCTGTCATGAAGATTTTGGGTAGAAAAATCTTTGCTTGTAGAAGGGGCTGTTAGAAAAGTCTTGTGAAGGCCGGGCATGGTGGCTCACGCCTGTAATCTCAGCACTTTGGGAGGCCGAGGCGGATGGATCACCTGAGGTCAGGAGTTCAACACCAGCCTGGCCAAGATGCTGAAACCCCGTCTCTACTAAGTATACAAAAATTAGCTGGGCGTGGTGGCATGCGCCTGTAATCCCAGCTACTTCAGAGGCTGAGGCAGGAGAATCGCTTAAACCCGGGTGCCAGAGGTTGCAGTGAGCCAAGATCAAGCCACTGCACTCCAGCCTGGGCAGCAGAGCAAGACTTCGTCTCAAAAAAAAAAAAAAGAAAAAAAAAAAGAAAAGTCTTGTGAAGGCTGGGCGCAGTGGCTCATGCCTGTAATCCCAGTACTTTGGGAGGCTGAGGTGGGCAGATCATTTGAGACCAGTCTAGGCAACATGGCAAAATCCCATCTCTACAAAAAATACCAAAAAAGCCAGGCATGGTGGCATGTGCCTGTAGCCCCAGGTACACAGGAGGCTGAGGTGAGAGAATCACTTGAGCCTGGGAAGTCAAGGCTGCAGTGAGCCATGATTGTGTTACTGCATTCCAGCCTGGGCGACAGAGTGAGACCCTGTCGCAAAAGAAAAAAAAAAAAAACAGGTGTTACGGAGAAGCTGGGTGCAATGGCTCACACCCATAGTCCAAGGTGCTCAGGAGGCTGAGGTGGGAGGATTGCGTGGGCCCAGGAGTTTGAGACCAACCTGGGCAACACAGCAAGACCCTGTCTCTAAAAAAAAGAAAAGTGTTAGACACAGACGACTGTGTATTAGACATTTCCTGTTTTCCTTTCTTTTCTTATGGGCCCAGAGGAGAGTGGGAATGACGAGGCTCGGGTGGAAGGCCAGGCCACAGATGAGAAGAAGGAGCCCAAGGTATAGAGGGATTTCTGGGAGCTGCAGGGGCTGCGTGCAGCACTGTGGTGATGGGGGAGTTGGCCTTGTTCAGCTTAGGTGGGCAAGGGCTGGTTTTGGACGGGGTTGTCTCCTAGAATCAGATCACCTCCAAAGTAAGAGGAATAAATTTAGTTCCCCTTCTGGCCCCTCTGTGTGAGAACTAATCACCCCAATCCCTGATACCTCTCCTTTTCTATCACTGGAATTTCAGGAACCCCGAGAAGGAGGGAGTGCTATAGAGGAGGAAGCAAAAGAGAAAACCAGCGAGGCTCCCAAGAAGGATGAGGAGAAAGGGAAAGAAGGCGACAGTGAGAAGGAGTCCGAGAAGAGTGATGGAGACCCAATAGGTGAGCCTCCCACAAGGGTAGGTGGGGGTGCAGGAAAGAGAGGTGAAGCTGTGGGGCTAACTCAACCCTTGTCCTGGCCCAGTCGATCCTGAGAAGGAGAAGGAGCCAAAGGAAGGGCAGGAAGAAGTGCTGAAGGAAGTGGTGGAGTCTGAGGGGGAAAGGAAGACAAAGGTGGAGCGGGACATTGGCGAGGGCAACCTCTCCACCGCTGCTGCTGCCGCCCTGGCCGCCGCTGCAGTGAAAGCCAAGGTGAGGCCAGACCTTGAAGACCTCAGGGAAGAAAATGTCCACTTCTCTAATCTCATCTCACTTAGAGGAAATCTTTCCTCACTCACACCTTAAATAATGCTGACCTATTTATTTTTTATTTGTATCTCAGGAGGAGGTAAGGTTAGTCATCCCTTCTCTAAGCTTTAAAAAATATATCACCATTGGGCCTGTTTTCAACCCTGTCAGTATTTGACTCCGTGTTACCCTTTGCCACATTATCTCCATGTTCTTCTTTTGAGACGGAGTCTTTCTCTGTCAGATCTCGGCTCACTGCAGCCTCCACCTCCCAAGTTCAAGTGATTCTCCTGCCTCAGCCTCCCGAGTAACTGGGACTACAGGTGTGCAACACCACGCCTGTCTAACTCTTTGTATTTTTAGTAGAGATGGGGTTTCACCATGTTGGCCAGGCTGGTCTTGAACTCCTGACCTCAGGTGATCCACCCGCTTTGGCCTCCCAAACTGCTGACATTACAGGCGTGAGCCACCATGCCCAGCCTCCACGTTCTTTTATTTATTTATTTATTTATTTATTTATTTATTTATTTATTTATTTATTTATTTTTTGAGATGGAGTCTCACTCTGTTGCCCAGGCTGGAGTGCAGTGGCACAATCTCGGCTCACTGCAACCTCCGCCTCCCAGGTTCAAGCAATTCTCCCACCTCAGCCTCCCGAGTAGCTGGGATTACAGGCATGTGCCACCATGCCTGGTTAATTTTTGTATTTTTAGTGGAGATGGGGTTTCACCCTGTTGCCCCAGGCTGGTCTCAAACTCCTGGACTCAAGTGATCTGCTAGCCTCAGCCTCCCAAAGTGCTGGGATTACAGGCATGAGCCACCACACCTGGCCAAAATGATTTAATTTTTTAAAAAGTCTGGGCGCAGTGGCTCATGCGTGTAATCCCAGGACTTTGGGAGGCTGAGGCGGGTGGATCACCTGAGGTTGGAAGTTTGAGACCAGCCTGGCCAACAGGGTGAAACCCCATTTCTACTAAAAACACAGAAATTAGCCGGCGTGGTGGCGCATGCCTGTAATCCCAGCTACAGGGGAGGCAAAGGCACGAGAATTGCTTGAACCCAGGAGGTGGAGGTTACAGTGAGCTGAGATCATGCCACTGCACTCCAGCCTGGGCAACAGAGTGAGACTGTCTCAAAAAAAAAAAGAAAAAAGAAAAAAGACACAGTGGCTCACGCCTATAAATCCCAGCACAAAAAAAGTCAAGCCCTTTCACCATGGGTTGTGACCACAGCAAGTTTGTTCTTTTTGTGTGTGTGTGTGTGAGACGGAGTCTCACTCTGTCGCCCAGGCTGGAGTGCAATGGCGCAATCTCGGCTCACTGCAAGCTCCACCTCCCGGGTTCACGCCATTCTCCTGCCTCAGCCTCCCGAGTAGCTGGGACTACAGGCGCCCACCACCGCGCCTGGCTAATTTTTTGTATTTTTAGTAGAGACGGTATTTCACCGTGGTCTCGATCTCATGACCTCGTGATCCACCCGCCTCGGCCTCCCAAAGTGCTGGGATTACAGGCGTGAGCCATCGCACCTGGCCAGCAAGTTTGTTCTTATACCTGCCAGCATCCACCCTACCTTTCTTCTGTATTGTCTTCAGTTGCGTCCTCCCACTGATGTGCTGTCTCACCCCTCCTTCCCTAGCACTTGGCCGCTGTTGAGGAAAGGAAGATCAAATCTTTGGTGGCCCTGCTGGTGGAGACCCAGATGAAAAAGTTGGAGATCAAACTTCGGCACTTTGAGGAGCTGGAGACTATCATGGACCGGGAGCGAGAAGCAGTGAGTAGCAGGAGCCCTGGAACCCTGCTCGCTGTGCCTCCGTTTAAAATTGGAGGGGCGTGTGTGTGTGTGTGTGTGTGTGTGTGTGTGTGTGTGTGTGTGTGTGTAGGGCAGCCAGTTAAGGACAGTTAGGTGTCTCACAAGTGAAGTCTGGGGACTGAAGTCCCACAGAAGGTCAGCTCCATGAGGCAGGGGCTCTAGTTGGTTTTGATTGCTGCATCTCCAGGTCCTTGAACAGTGCTTGGCCCATAGTAGACTCAAATAGTGATTGAGTGAATGGGCTTAAGGGATGATGAGAGAGAGGGTAAGGGCCTCAGATCCAGGAGGTGAACTTGGAAAGGGAATGGGACAGACACAGTGTTGAACCATTTTGTCTTTGGAGGACATAAAAAGAAATAGACGATAGGGACCGGGCACAGTGGCCCACATTTGTAATCCTAGTACTTTGGTAGGCTGAGGCAGAAGGATCACTTGAGCCCAGGAGTTCAAGACCAGCCTGGGTAACATAGTGAGATCCCTGTCTCAACAATTTATTTTATTTATTTATTTATTTGAGACAGAGTTTCGCTCTTGTTGCCCAGGCTGGAGTGCAATGGCGTGATCTTGGCTCACCGCAACCTCCGCCTCCTGGGTTCAAGCGATTCTACTGCCTCAGCCTCCCCAGTAGCTGGGATTACAGGCATGCGCCACCATGCCCAGCTAATGTTGTATTTTTAGTAAAGATGGCGTTTCTCCATGTTGGTCAGGCTGGTCTCGAACTCCCGATCTCAGGTGATCGGCCCATCTCTGCTTGCCAAAGTGCTGGATTACAGGTGTGAGTTATCACGCTTTTTTTTTTTTTTTTTTTTGAGATGGAGTCTCACTCTTTCGCCCAGGCTGGAGTGCAGTGGTGCAATCACGGCTCACTGCAACCTCCGCCTCCTGGGTTCAAGCGATTCTCCTGCCTCACCTCCCGAGTAGCTGGGATTACAGGCACATGCCACCATGCTCAGCTAATTTTTGTATTTTTAGTAGAGACAGGGTTTCACTGTGTTGGCCAGGCTGGTCTAAAACTCCTGACCTCAGGTGATCCGCCCGCCTCAGCCTCCCAAAGCGCTGGGATTACAGGCATGAGCCACCGTGCCCAGTCCAAAAATTTTTTAAAAATAAACAAATTAGCCAGGCATGGTGGCGTGAGCCTGTGGTCCCAGCTACTCAGGAAGCTGAGGTGGAAGGATCGTTTGAGCCCAGGTCAAGGCTGCACTGAGCCATGTTTGCACCATTGCACTCCAGCCTGGGTGACAGAGTGAGACCCTATCTCAAAAAAAAAAAAAGAAGAAGAAAAAGAAATAGAAGATAGGGACCTCAGAGAACTTAAGGTTTAATGGGAGACATCAAATGAATATACAATATGGAGACATCAGAAACAGTTAAGAAGGTTTAAAGTATCTGACAAATTCACATTAAGAGATTGCACATCGGCCGGGCGTGGTGGCTCACACCTGTAATTCCAGCACTTTGGGAGGCTGAGGCGGGTGGATCATGAGGTCAGGAGACTGAGACCATCCTGGCTAACATGGTGAAACCCCGTCTCTACTAAAGAATAAAAAAATACAAAAAATTAGCCCGGCATGCTGGTGCGCATCTGTAATCCCAGCTACTCGGGAGGCTGAGGCAGGAGAATTGCTTGAACTAGGGAGGCGGAGGTTGCAGTGAGCTGAGATCACTCTACTGTACTCCAGCCTGGGCGACAGAGTGAGACTGTCTCAAAAAAATAAAGAGATTGCACATCAAGTTTCTAAGTCCTGAGATCATAGAATAGAGCTAAAGCTCAGGCAAATGAATTGATCTGGGATAGCTTCCTAAGAACAGTGAGTTTTTAGTGAATTTTGAAGTAAGAAAAGAACTTGAATTGACAAAAGGAACTGGAAGCATTTTCCAAATCAAGGTAATGGCAAGTTCAGACCTTTGTAGCTGAAGTGAGCTGGGGCCAGGTTAAAGTCATTGCAATAAGAAACCATGTGGGCACCCAGGAGACATAAGGGTCATGGGAATTTGCATGAAGTGGGGTGGGGAGGACAGAGGAAGCACAAGCGCAAGATGTAGATTTTGGGAACCTTCTGATTGAGAGGCGGGATCTTTCAGAAGAAGACAAAGCAGGGGTGAAGGCATTTGCCTTTGGGATCTGCTGAAACTTGGATAACAATACTCAATTGGCACTGGCAGCTGGAGTATCAGAGGCAGCAGCTCCTGGCCGACAGACAAGCCTTCCACATGGAGCAGCTGAAGTATGCGGAGATGAGGGCTCGGCAGCAGCACTTTCAACAGATGCACCAACAGCAGCAGCAGCCACCACCAGCCCTGCCCCCAGGCTCCCAGCCTATCCCCCCGACAGGGGCTGCTGGGCCACCCGCAGTCCATGGCTTGGCTGTGGCTCCAGCCTCTGTAGTCCCTGCTCCTGCTGGCAGTGGGGCCCCTCCAGGAAGCTTGGGCCCTTCTGAACAGATTGGGCAGACAGGGTCAACTGCAGGGCCACAGCAGCAGCAACCAGCTGGAGCCCCCCAGCCTGGGGCAGTCCCACCAGGGGTTCCCCCCCCTGGACCCCATGGTAAGTGTTATGTTCCAGAACTCTTGTTGGCTAGAGGAATCCAGGTGAAGGTCCCAGTTCTCCTCAAAGGGGATACAAGATGAGTCTGGAGATGAAGTTAGCCTCAATTTCTATAGATGGCCCATCTCTCTTAGGCCCCTAAATCAGCAGGAATCCTTCCCCAAACTCGAGAGCTTTGGAATTTTATTCACTTACTCTAGTGTCAGAAAAAGGGAAGATAGTGCCAAGGAATGGCTAGATTATCCTTGTTTGTAAAAGTGAGTTATTCTTTGGGAGGCCGAAGTGGGTGGATCACGAGGTCAAGAGATCGAGACCATCCTGGCCAACATGGTGAAACCCCATCTCTACTAAAAATACAAAAATTAGCTGGGTGTGGTGGTGCGTACATGTAGTACCAGCTACTCGGGAGGCTGAGGCAGGAGACTGCTTAAACTCGGGAGGCGGAGGTTGCAGTGAGCCAAGATCATGCCACTGCACTCCAGCCTGGTGACAGAGCGAGACTCCGTCTAAAAAAAAAAATAGAAAAGGTGAGTTGTTAAGCAAAAGTTTTATACCTAATTTTCTCCATCTCTCATTTTTATTCTCAGGCCCCTCACCGTTCCCCAACCAACAAACTCCTCCCTCAATGATGCCAGGGGCAGTGCCAGGCAGCGGGCACCCAGGCGTGGCGGGTAATGCTCCTTTGGGTTTGCCTTTTGGCATGCCGCCTCCTCCTCCTCCTCCTGCTCCATCCATCATCCCATTTGGTAGTCTAGCTGACTCCATCAGTATTAACCTTCCCCCTCCTCCTAACCTGCATGGGCATCACCACCATCTCCCGTTCGCCCCGGGCACTCTCCCCCCACCTAACCTGCCTGTGTCCATGGCGAACCCTCTACATCCTAACCTGCCGGCGACCACCACCATGCCATCTTCCTTGCCTCTCGGGCCGGGGCTCGGATCCGCCGCAGCCCAAAGCCCTGCCATTGTGGCAGCTGTTCAGGGCAACCTCCTGCCCAGTGCCAGCCCACTGCCAGGTGAGAAGGGGCCAAGAGGGAAGAAGGGTGAGGGAGAGGGGTCCACGTGGAGGGAGGGTGAGCGGGCAGGTGGGGAAGAGGTCAGGTATTAAGAGTTTCCACAATCCTTTTTGAACATTCTGGTAAAATTAGAATACAGGAGGAAGGGCCTCTGTGGCCATCCTCCACCATTCCCCAGCCTGGCAGCTGCCACCTTTGGGATGATGTTGGGGCCTTTCACTGGTGGGTCATGGAGCAATCCTGTGGCAGAGAGCATCTCAGTTGTAAACTTGAAAAGCAGCTGTTTGCGTGATGATTGAGTAGCATCCCTTTGCTTATTCCTATCACGTTCAAATGCCCCATTTAGAGAGTCTCTTTTCAATCAGTTTTTCTCAGTATGAGGTAGAAGGGAGTGTTGGGAACAGAAGTTGAACATTGTGGATACCTCATTCATCCACCCAGCCACTGCATGCCATGCCCGGTTCTGTCTGTCTGTGGTGGTCTGGGTCTGGAGCCATCTCTACTGCGTACTCTAACTGATTCATCTTCCTTTTCTCCACAGACCCAGGCACCCCTCTGCCTCCAGACCCCACAGCCCCGAGCCCAGGCACGGTCACCCCTGTGCCACCTCCACAGTGAGGAGCCAGCCAGACATCTCTCCCCCTCACCCCATGTGGAGATCACGGTTCCAGGAACAGCCCTTCCCCCACCACTGGGACCCTCCCCAGCCTGGAGAGTTCATCACTACGTAAG
Organism: Hylobates moloch; assembly: GCF_009828535.3. Lineage (NCBI taxonomy): Eukaryota > Metazoa > Chordata > Mammalia > Primates > Hylobatidae > Hylobates > Hylobates moloch. The sequence goes on from NW_026652288.1 coordinate 48,822,273, forward strand.
GAAAGCTCCTTCCGCCCCTCCAAAGCCCTCACCATGCCTAACAGAGGCGTGCATTTTTATATCAGATTATTCAAGGACTTCTGTTTAAAAGATGTTTCTAATGTCTGGGAGAGAGGATAGGATGGGAATGCTGCCCTAAAGGAAGGGCTGGTGAAAGGTGTTTATACAAGGTTCTATTAACCACTTCTAAGGGTACACCTCCCTCCAAACTACTGCATTTTCTATGGATTGAAAAAAAAAAAAGGAGATTTTAAAAAGCCACATTGGAGCTCCCTTCTACCCACTAAAAAATAACCAATTTTTACATTTTTTGAGGGGGAGTGAGTTTTAGGAAAGGGGAATTAAGATTCCAGGGAGAGCTCTGGGGATAGAACAGGGTGCAGATTCCATCTCTCCCCAAGCCCCTTTTTAGTGACTAAGTCAAGGCCCCAGCTCCCCTCCCTCACCCTACGCCGAGCTTATTCGAGTTCATTCGTACTAATAATCCCTCCTGCGGCTTCCTCATTGTTGCTGTTTTAGGCCACCCCAGCTCAGCCAATGATTCCTTTCCCTCTGAATGTCAGTTTTGTTTTTAAAAGTCACCTGCTTAGTTGATGTCAGTGTATGTGTATTTGGTGGGGAAAACCTAATTTTGGGGATTTCTGTGGTAGGTAATAGGAGAAGAAAGGGCACTGGGGGCTTTTCTCCTTCCTTCCCTGGGCTGTATTCATGGACTCCTGGAAGGCGCAGAGAAGGGAGCTATAAGAGGATGTGAAGTTTTAAACCTGAAATTATTTTTTAAAGCACTTAAGCACCTCCATATTATGACTTGGTGGGTCACCCCTTAGCCTCCTCCCTCTCCCACCAAGACTGTGAGAACTTCAGCTGATAGCTGGGGGCTCCCCAGATGAGGATGCAGGGATTTGGGAGCAGTGGAAGAGGGTGCCCAACCTTGGGTTGGACCAACCCTTGGCTCGCAGCTCAACTCTGCTTCCCGCATTCCTGCTCCACGTCCCAGCTTCTCCCGTGACCAGAAGGCAGCTGTGACTCCAGGCTCTGCACTGGTTCTTCTTGGTTCCTCCCGCCAGGCCCTTTGTTCCTCATGTCCCCATGTTTCTCTCCCTCTGCGTCTTAGCACCTTTCTTCTGTTCAAAGTTTTCTGTAAATTTTCTTTTTTCTTTCTTCTTTTTTTTTTTTTTTTTTATAAATTAATTTGCTTTCAGTTCCATCTTGTGGGTGCATTCTCTGTTCTTACCTGTGGCTGTCAGGCAGGGGGATTGGGATGGGAGCAGCTTTCCTGGAGTCCTTCACAGCGGCGTTTACCTGGGCCGGAGAGACATTCTGCAAGCCACATGGCCTACAAACACTGCGCCTCCCCACAAAACACGAACGGCAGCACAACTGTCAAGACTATGTGCTGGTATAGGAGCAGAGGCTCTCACCTGCCCTAAAAGCTGTTTAAGACTTGGAAGGACAAGCCGGGCGCAGTGGCTCAAGCCTGTAATCCCAGCACTTTGGGAGGCCGAGGCGGGCGGATCACGAGGTCAGGAGATCGAGACCATCCAGGCTAACACGGTGAAACCCCGTCTCTACTAAAAATACAAAAAATTAGCCGGGCGTGTTGGCGGGCGCCTGTAGTCCCAGCTACTTGGGAGGCTGAGGCAGGAGAATGGCTTGAACCTGGGAGGCGGAGCTTGCAGTGAGCCGAGATCGCGCCACTGCACTCCACCCTGGGGGACAGAGCAAGACTCCGTCTCAAAAAAAAAAAAAAAAAGACTTGGAAGGACATTCCCACAACATGGAATTTTGTATCTCTGTCCCTTCAGAAGTAGTGGTTTCACTCCTTCCCTTATTAGGGAGGAGGCAAGCCCCTTACCCACTTTTGTTATAATTGGCCCTTCGCCCTGCTGAGGTGACGGACAGGCTTAGGCAGTGCTAATAATGGCCTGGCTTTAGCTCCAATAAACACTCCACAGGCTTCCCCACAAAAGGCCTTATTGGGAGCTTGGGAGGGCAGGGGCCAGATTTAAGGAGCTGGAAGGCTAGGAGAAGACAGCCTGATATGGAATGGAACAGGGATGGCCAGCCTTGGTCCTACTGGGATCTATGGCTTTCCTCATCTCCCAAGAGGTAGCTTGTGTAAGATGGAAGAATGGGGCCAGCAGTTTTTAAATGAAGCCCAGACAGCTAGTACAGGGCCTTCCCCAGCTTTCCTCATCCCCTGCACCATTGACCTTGGACTCTGCCTCAGGGCAGAAATCATCACCACCTCACCTTCTTCCCCTTTACCCTGTTCAGGAAAGAAAGCAGAACCGAACCGAGGGCCCAGAGAGCAAGTTTATTTGGTGAATGCTGACGGCAAACATCATCCAAGAGAGACAAGATGGGAAAGTTGCTGAGACAAGAAAGCCTAGGGAAACTTCAGGCTAGATACAAAATTCACACAGGGAAAGGCATGGACTCTGGGGAGACTGGGAAGGTCCTCAGCCATTCAGCACCATGCGGACGAGCTCTGTGGAAAGGAAAGGTGGGATGAGCCAGGGAACAGGGCTGTGGAGGGGTACACCAAGGGCCAGGGGACTACCAGACTGCAAAGGTAGCATAAGCGGGAACATGCCCACAGCAACCAACCCTGGGGTCAGTTTGCAGAGGAGCCCCCTTGAGTCTGACCAGTTATCCCTGCCCCTAGCTCCCCTCCTACCAGCTGTTAGTCCCCCACCCAACCCTGAGCAGCAAGAACACAGCAGAGGCAGAAAAGTTCTCAACTACACCTACAGCTACTGTCAGCCACTGGCAGGAGGAGAGGACAGAGTTTTGGGTTAGGGTACCTCCAAGCTGCCCAGCGAGGGAAGGGGAAAGGACTGTTCAGCTATAGCAGCAGAATGGGGCAGGCAACCCATACCCCTTATGCCAGCTACCCATGCTCCAGGGCCAGAAGGTCACCCTAAAGCAAGACTGGTATACAGGCTGGTGAGAGTTCCCAGACAGACACCAGCACCCAGGGCCCTATAAGTAAAACCTCAGGGCCCATTCTAGAGGTAAGGAGGTACCGTACCCCCAGGCTGTCTTCCTCTTTGAGGAATCCCTCCCCTCCCTAGTCAGCTCCATGCAGAAACATGCCAGGAGGAAGTCAGATGGTAGTAGGGTAAGGGCAAGGGATAAAGAGCACAGGTTGGGGAAAAAAGAAACACTGGGGAGATCAACTAGAGGAGAGGCTGGGAGGAGCCGTACCCGCCCCATGGGCCCGTCACCCCGACAGGATATGCCTCACAAACGCTGCAGGAAGGAAGAGACATTCATGGTGAAGACAAGACACAGACATGGGGTGAGGGGTCAGGCGGTGGGGACAGACATTCCATTATTTCACTTCTCATTCCTTCCCACCCTCTACGATACTACCCCTTCCTTTCCTGTTACACAGCCCTGACCTCCCACTCCTGGGCTGGGCTGGGCAGGGCCCTGCACCTTGCCTCCTGGCTCTTTTTGGAGCCCAAGTCCAGGGATAGGGAAAGCCCCAGACACTATACTTGACCTGCCCCATATGGCTGCTTCCTCTGAGAAAGCCCAGTTCACCTCTTACCTTCATAGTTGATACAACCATTGCTGTCCTCGTGCCCTGCCACCAGCATCTCTACTTCTTCCTCTGTCATCTTCTCACCTGCAGGGGGAAAGAAAGCATTTTAGAATTGGGTGACAAGTGAGGTATCTCAGGGTGCCATCTCAGCTCAAGGACAAGGACACAGAACCTTACCCAGTGTTACAAGAACATGCCGGATTTCAGCACCCATGACGGTGCCATTTCCTTCCTTGTCAAACACCCGAAGTCCTTCGACATAATCCTCATAGGTGCCCTGGTCCTTGTTCTTGGCCACTGTCTGCAGCATGGGCAGAAAGTGCTCAAAGTCCAGCACCTTCACATTCATCTCTGCCATAAAGGAGGTGGAAGTGTCAGGCCAGAGAAGTAACAAAAGTTCTCAGGACGGGATTATAGAGACCTCAACTGAACAGAGAGATGACAGATGACTCCCCCCTAAAAGCAAGGAAATCCATGGGATTTGCTAATCCAGACTTGCTTGAGTTTGGGGCCTGTGAAGATAAAGGCAAGCTCTTAGCTGAAGAACTGTGGGCCCATGACCACACTGAGGAGTTGTTCTTTAGGCCCCTCACCATCACTCTTGGGGTTCCCCAGGACCTTGAGCACCTCGGCGTTGGTAGGGTTCTGGCCCAGGGCCCTCATCACATCCCCACACTGGCTGTACAGGATCTTGCCATCACCTGTTCGGTCAAACAGCTGGAAGGCCTCCTTGAACTCTGAGGATTCAGATGAATGTCAACACGGGATTTGAGGGTTAATCCAAACCCTGCCTCAGAGCTCTGCTGCCCATTCAACTTTGATCATGCTGAGGAAACCAGATATCTGCACCAAACTGCACACCAAAGTCTACTTAAGAGGGCTCTATTTCTCTTCCAATTCAGGTGTCCTATATAGAGCCTTCCTCCCCCTCTGGCAGCCTGGTAACATCCATTTACACACCCCCTCTGCCTGCAGCAGGCCTGCCAATCTCCAGTGCTGCTACTACACTTCTGAGGGCAGGAATTCGCCACCGCCCAGTCTCAGTCCTGTCCTTATAAGGAAGTGGGAGCAGCAGCCTGGGACTAGGGTCATCCCAACCTGCCACTTCGCACCCCTCCAGTACAAAGAGAACTTCCAGAGGGTACAGCTAGAGTCATATCCTTAGCAAACTCCCCTGTCTTGTCCCCATCTGCACAGAATATCAGGTCACTGCTCTAAATCTTCACAACTGCAAGCTGGGAGGGCGGGGACAGTTATCACAGGAGGAGAAAAGAGGCAGAAGTAGCTGATTAAAGGACGAAGGAGCGCAGGCAGCTTTATACACCCTCCCCAGACCCCACACACAGCAGGCATTAGGTGACCAAGTTTTTTCACATACCCACACCACCTAAAACTCACCCAGTGCTTGGGACTCAGATCTAGAGTGGAAGGGGAGGGAGGAAGAAAGTGAGAAAAGAAAATGGAGGATCCAGAAGAAAAGAAAATAATCCAGGGGGTAATCTCATGGGGGTGCTAAAGAGATGACAGATTAAGATTAGAGGATAGGTGCTGAGGGGCGGGTGTCCCTCTCCCTAAGGGTGACCTCGGTAGGGATCAGAGATAACCTACCTGCGGTCTGGTCTTCGGTGAAGTCACACTGCTCAGAGAAGAGGGAAGTGGTCAGCACTGAACGCCAATCCCCCGAGTTTCTATCCCAGCCCCACAAACTCTGACCCACAAACTCCTGTTTCAGGCTGCAGACTCGCTTCCCCGCAGGGCCCCAGGCTTTCCAACCTCACCTCCAACCTTTCGGGTCCTCAGGTTCCCTTTGCCTCCTACCCCTGCCTTCTCCTCGCCCCCCACCCTTCTCTTCCCGCCTCTCGTCCCCAATCCTGCCCATCTCCCGGGACCTGGGCCCCACCATCTTGACTGCTCAGCTCTGCGGGACCTTTTCCTGCAGTAATGGCTCCGACTCTCGGCCCAACCCTAGTCTTAGTACGTCCCGATGACGTCACCCTCAGCGGACTCAGCCAATAGGAACCGTGGCCTGGGTTTATGCAGAGGATTGCTACATTAGTAATGACTTGGGCGGGGTCCGCTATTCCTTTCTCCAGCCCCACCTGGGCACAGAACCGCTCGGAGGTGGGGGGAGGGGCACAATGAATCTGCACCTCCCAACAGCAGGAAGATTAGAGGATTGGAAGAGGAGAGAGCCCTCTCTTCCCGCCCTCTCCTCCTAGCACCCTCCCCGTCTCCCGCTGCTCCCCCAACCATGAAAAAAATAGTCTGAAACCGAGAGGAACCCAGTCTTTATTTTGAAACAATAGGTGGCCTCCTGGTGGCTGGAACGTGTTTCCGCCTGCGGGGCCCAGTGTCCGGACCCCACTGGATCTGTGGAAAAAAACCAAAGTTGCGAAGCTCTGGAGCCCGTGCAGCAACCGGACAGCAGAATGAACTCCGCTGCTTTTCTATACTGGCTGAGAGAAGGGCGGGAGACTTGCCTCGTAAGGCGCGGCGAAGGGGTGGGAGGGCCCTACCTGCAGCACTCAGACGCTTAGGATGTGTTTCAAGAAGGCTGCAGAGAGAGGAGGCAAGAGGGGCTTCAGAAGCAGGCCTTTGGATAATACATCTGACTCTAGGTAATCCAGGGGTGCCCCCGCCCACACGCGGCAAGACGCCAGGCTGCCCTCCTCCCTCGGCCCCGCTCCCGCTTTTTTGGCCCCTCACCCTCGTAGTTGATGCAGCCGTTGCTGTCCTCATGTCCTGCCAGAACTGTCTCCACCTCCTCCTCAGTCATCTTCTCTCCTGAATCCCAGACACAACGTCTGAGGCCCTCCTTTCCCTCCTTCACTCACCCAGGCCACGCTTTTCCTTTTTTTTTTTTTTGAGACGGAGTTTCGCTCTTGTCGCCCAGGCTGGAGTGCGGTGGAGCGATCTCGGCTCACTGCAACCTCCGCCTCCCGTGTTCAAGCGATTCTCCTGCCTCACCCTCCCGAGTAGCTGGGATTACAGGCGCCCGGCTAATTTTTTGTAATTTTGGTAGAGACGAGGTTTCGCCATGTTGGGCAGGCTGCTCTCAAACTCTTGACCTCAGGTCATACACCTGCCTCGGCCTCCTAAAGTGCTAGGATTACAGGCGTGAGCCACCGCGCCTGGCTTTTTCCATATATTTTTGTAAACAACAATATGAACATATCAATTGTAAATTTTTTTTTGAGATAGAGTCTCCCTCTGTCACCCAGGCTGGAGTGCAGTGACATCATCATGGCTCACTGCAACTTCCACCTCCTGGGCTCCAGTGATTCACATCAGCCTTTGAAGTAGCTGGGACTACAAGCGTGCACCACCACGCCTAATTTTTTAATTTTTTTGTAGAGACATGGTTTTGCCATGTTGCTCAGGCTGGTCTCGAACTCCTGAGCTCAAATGATCTGCCCATCTCGGCCTCCCAAAATGCTGAGATTACAGGTGTGAGCCACCACGCCTGGCCTTGTACTTTTTTTTTTATTATTAATATAGAATCTCACTGTTGCCCAGGCTGGTCTCGAACTCCTGGGCTCAAGCGATCCTCCTGCCTTGGCCTCCCAAAGTGCTAGGATTACAGGAGTGAGCCACTGCGCCCAGCCAGCCCATGCTGTTTTGCTTTTTTCTGAAACTGAGTCTTGCTCTATCGCCCAGGCTGGAGTGCAGTGGCATGGTCTCGGCCCACCGCAACCTCCACCTCCCGGGTTAAAGCAATTCTCCTGCCTTAGCCTACCGAGTAGCTGGGATTACAGGTACCCGCCATCATGCCTGGCTAATTTTTGTGTTTTTAGTAGAGATGAGGTTTCACCATGTTGGCCAGGCTGGTCTCGAACTCCTGACCTCAAGTGATCCGCCTGCCTCGGCTTCCCAAAGTGCTGGGATTACAGGCTTCAGCCACCATGTCTGGCCTTTTTTTTTTTTTTTTTTTTTTGAGACAGAATCTTGCTCTGTCCCCCAGGCTGGAGTGCAGTGGCATGATCTCGGCTCACTGCAACCTCAGACTCCCGGATTCCAGCGATTCTCCTGCCTCAGCCTCCTGGGTAGCTGGGACTATAGGTGCGTGCCACCATGCCTGCCTAATTTTTATATTACTAATAGAGATGGGGTTTCACCATGTTGGCCAGGCCCGTCTCGAACTTCTGAGCTCAGATGATCCGCCCGCCTTGGTCTCCCAAAATGCTGGGATTACAGGCGTGAGCCACCGCACCCGGCCAGGCCATGCTCTTTAGAGTGGTACCTCTTCTTCTCCCACCCTGGAGACTTCCCATAGCCTCAGTCCTCAAGGGAATCCTCCCCTGGTCATGGATGCCTCTTGCCTTTCCATTTCACCCTAGTACTGGTGAAAGTACTGACCCACAAGGAAACAATCCCAGGAGGTTACGAGACTTGTACCAGAACACACAACCCACACGTCTCTTCCAAAATGAAAATTCAGGTTTCCCACCTCATCCCTTTTCCTAGGCACTTTAGCCTCTGGAAGAGCGAGTCCTTCAGATTCTACCCCCATAGCTCTGACCTTCTCAGTTTCCTGCTGACAACCTGCAGGACAGCAATCCTCCTGCTGGCTCTGCTTATCTGGCCAGTCTTTTTTCTGGCCCACCCCATCCCCCTCTCCACTCTAAAGGAGTTCTGGTCCCCCTTGCCTGCCTCACCGAGGGTGGTGAGAACATGTCTGAGCTCTGCTCCCATAACTTTGCCATTCCCCTCCTTGTCAAACACACGAAGCCCCTCCAAGTAGTCCTCATATGTGCCTTGGCCTCGGTTCTTGGCCACTGCCTGGAGCATGGGCAGGAAAGTCTCAAAGTCCACACGCCGGGACTTCAGCTCTGGAGGTTGGAGAGAGGTAAAGGAGAGGTCACTGTAGTATCACATAGGACCCAGCTTGCAACCCTACCACAATGCCTTCATCCTATTCAGCATTTAGGATATTTTCCTGCTTCTGTGTTTGACAGTTTTTGAAGTCCTGAGATCCACCTCATTCTTTTTGTTACCAACATCCAACTTTTGAAAACTAAAAACCCGAATTGTTCCCAAGGGTCCCCTCACCATCACTCTTGGGGTTCCCCAGGACCTTGAGCACCTCGGCGTTGGTGGGGTTCTGGCCCAGGGCCCTCATCACGTCCCCACACTGGCTGTACAGGATCTTGCCATCCCCCACTCGGTCAAACAGCTCGAAGGCCTCCTTGAACTCTAAAGTATAAGGAAGGGTCAGTGTAGACACTGACTAGGGTTCCCATCACCCCAAGACAGAAGGGAATTTCAGAAACTATGTGAACAGAACAAGGGAGGAAAAGAGGAGTAGTATGGGAGGTTTCAAGGTCGGGACTGGGGTTAGGGGAATAGAAAGAGAATCTGACCAGGGGATTGGGGACGGGACAGTGGGCTTAGACCAGCTTCTCCTCACCCTCCAGCTGGTCCTTGTTAAACTCGATCTGTGGAAGAAAAAAGCAGGTGGGGAGAGATGACAGAATTTATTCAATCCCTCTCCCGCACTCCTCCCAACCAACTGGCAGCCACTTCTGAGGAGGGGCCCAAAGGGACCAGGCTGGAAGCCCAGCCACCTCAGTCCCATTCCCAGCTCTGGGCCTTGGGAGAATCCCAAGAAGAGGAATTACAGTGGGGAGGGTTTCCTGGGAACAGGGTTAATCCCATGCCACCTGTTTCCCTCCCTCCATTGCCCTGAGCCCTGCATCCCTCACATAACTGGGGGCTGAACAAAGGCTAAATTTACCCCTGGCCCCCAGCTGTGATTGTCTAACAAGTCTGTCCTCTTCAGCCTCCCCTCCTGGAGTTCAGAGCTGCAGGCCTTTTGAGTTGAACCACCAGCCAGGGGCAGGCAACAGCTCTCTTCCCTTCACCTTGAAACTGTCCTCAGAACCCAGATGTTCCCCATCTAAGAGTCCCTGCCTCCAGCAGGGGGTAAGTGAGTGTGTATGTGCTGTACACACATGACTATAGGTTAGAGGGAGAGAACAGCAAAGACAACAGCAGAGTCATAAGACTGGATGCTTCCAAATGGGGGACTAAGGAAAAGCCCCAATCTCATTCCAGGGCTCATTGATTCCCTACCTTCTAGATACCCACTAATCCCCTAGGCTGTATCCCACCCTCAAACCACCCCCTCCAATTCTATCTTCACTTTCCAGAGACTCACCACCACTTTGGAGAGATCGACTGCAGGCTCCTGGGTTTTCTGAGGGGCCTGGGGGACAGCTGGCTCAGCTTTGGTCTTGGCTGGAGGAGCCCCTGCTGCTGCTGGCTTAGCAGCAGGTTTGGAGATGGAGGGCCCTGCTGGTTTCTTCATGGGAACATCCTTCTTGGGAGGCATGATGTCCGGTGGCCAAAGGACAGTGTGTGGATGGGGGCACCCATCTCTGTTTAAATAGCCAGGGAGTCTGGGATGTCAAGGGGCGGGGGCAGGGGCAGGGAGCCAGTTGGCTGTGGCGAGGATGAGGTAGAGGAGAGATATAACCGCCTGCCCTCACTCCCCTGGCCTCCTATGGTTCAGGACTCCTGCCCCAAGGTCTTCTTCCCTTTGTCCCCTCATCCCCAAAGGCTGACCAGAAAAGAACAATGTTTCCTTTAGGGGTAGGGGAGGAAGCCAGAGACTGCCCAGAATGAGGTAGTTAACTTCCAGGGTGAGGATGGGATGCTTGCCAGTGGCACTGAGATGGGGGTAGTGAGGCAAAGCAGGTGATCCAGCAGCTTTAGTCTTCTTAAGGGGTGGGGTGAGGGGTAGCAGTCAGGGAGGCTTGTGTGAACTGGAACAAGTTAAAGTGTGGTCTGGGAGCAATGACAAAAACAAGAAGCCCATCTGCCCAGCCCCTCCACTCCCTTCTGACCATGGCTTTGTAAAGAGCAGGGGTAGTTAACCTTAGAGTCTAATGATCCCTAATACTTGTAGTTCCTGAGCCCCCACCCAGCCAAGAACTGGAACTATTCACAGTATAAAGGAAGAATAGTCATAAAAACAGGAGTGTGACATCCCTCATTGTCTCCTGTGCCCAGTGTTGTTTTAGGGGCAGGAGTGGGGGCAAAATCAGGTTTAACATCTGCTACCCATTCTTCCATGGAAGGAACCTTCTTCCACAAGCCCACAGTCATTCAAGACAAACAAAAGGTGGGGTGCTTGCTGAACCTGTGGGGACCCTGTGGTGGCACCTGAGGAGAAGGGCGGGCTCTGGGAGACGGCTTAAATTCCCTAATCCAAGAGGATGTGGGCGCTCCTATAGCCTCCATGAGTATTCACCCCACAACCAGGGTTATAATAAAAATCCTGACTCGGGGGCCAGGTCACAAACCTTGCCGGGGGCGCTGGGAGAGAGTCCAAGTTGGGGGGCGTTTGGGAGTGGGGAGGGGTTGCGGGCTACTTTTGTTCTGGGGGAAATTAGGAAAGGATTTCGGTAGCATTCTGAGGAAGATAGCAGTGATTCCACTTAGGCCCCGGGGTTGATGCTGGGTCTCCCATTCGCAAAACAGCGTCTGAATCTCATGACTGCAAATTGTCCCATTTTTACAAAATACATCACACACACACGACACACAGACACATACACACACACACTGACACACACACATACTCACCCCCCACTACACCTTAAAGAAAGTGGCCCTCCTCAGCCCCCAAAAACTCACCCTGCGGGGTCCGTGTCTGGGGCTGGGGAGGGGGCGGGGCATAGCGCGGCCGCCAGCCCTGAAGGGTTAATTCCGATGGCCGCGGAGCATGCCGGGAATCGTAGTCCCCCGCGGACTCACGGGATGCGCCGCGCTCCAGACTGCAGCTGACGCGAGGGCGGTGGCTTCCGGCCCATGGCTGTGGTTGGTGACTCAATGTCCTTCCAGCGTGCTTTATGTCCCGGAACTGAAAGGCAATGAACAATTTCCAATCCACCCCAACCCGAAAACCCTGCGGGGCCCCTAGGGTATCCCTCCTACTTAGCCCTGGCGGGCTCCTACTTTCGGGAGGCGCCGGGGGGGAGTGGGGCGGCTGTTTTCCTGCACCTACTGCTGAAAGAACTCAGAGCCTGGGGAAAGGTTGAGGCTGCAGCAGGCAGCGTGGAGGTCACATAGCTGGAAGCACGGCCCCGGGGAGAGCGGCTGCACTCTCTTTCGCTTCCTCTCGCTGTTTGATAGAAAAAAAAAAAAGAGGCCTCAGAGTAGTTTGTTTTTAATGAGCTGGTTGCTGAAGTAAGTGTGAAAATTTGCAGTTAAGCCCAGTCACCTGCCCCAGGCTTCTCTGATCGAGGTTTCCATCCTGCGGTTGCATATGCGCCATCCTCCTCGGTCTTCACAGGTCTCTGAGCAGAGGGCTGGGCTTTCCAGCCCTACTTTCTGAGACACTTAATGGTCAGCATTGGAGTTCACTGGTTCCCCTAGGCGTTGATCAGAGGATGGGAACCAGCCCGGCCTTCACTCACTGGATCAGTAAATACCCTGGCGGTGCACCTGGTGTTGGAAGCTGGGGCTGCACAGGCGTGTGAGGATTAGATCAGAGCAGAAAACTCGGGCGAGGGCAGGGTGGTGAGGCACAGGTGAACTTTATGGGCAGTAAGTGAGCTTCACTGGTTGGAAAAAGTTTGTTGGAAAGGTAGAAATGAATTGTACGACAGAAATAACGATAATAGTAAGTTAGCAACCATTTCTGGAGGCCGTCATAGATCTGGTACCGGTGAAGGGGCTAAATTATCTCAGAGAGTGCTCAAGTGCATGGGGTTCAGACGAGCCTGCTCAGATTTGAATCCTGGTTCTACCAGGTCCTGGTTAATGACCATCAGCAGATTTAGTTATCTCTCCTGGGCCTCAGTTCCTCATCTGTAAAATAATGATAATGGTACCTACCTCATAGGGCTCTTAGGAGGATTCGAAGTGTTATTATTGGTAAAATAGGGCCGGGCTTGGTGGCTCACGCCTGTAGTCCTAGCATTTTGGGAGGCGAGGCAGGCGGGTCACCTGAGGTCAGGAGTTCAAGACCAGCCTGGCCGACATGGTGAAACCCTGTCACTACTAAAAATACAAAAAAAAAAAAAAAACCTGGGCGTGGTGGCGGGCGCCTGTAATCTCAGCTACTTGGGAGGCTGAGGTAGGAGAATCACTTGAACCTGGGAGGTTGCAGTGAGCCGAGATCGCACCACTGCACTCCAGCCTGGGTGACAGAGTGAGACTCCATCTCAAAAAAAAAAAAATTTGTAAAATAGAATAGGCCTGGCACAGCACAGCGTAAGTGCTGTATAAGTTTTTGTTAAATAACTTTCCTTTAATCTTCCCAAGGTATGAGGTCGCTGATATTTTCCCCATTTTACATCAATGAAGTAAGGATCAATAGGTGTTGTGAAGAGACAGAGAGGAGGAAGGAATACATTTTTAAGTGGTTATAATACTGGGAAAGGGCCACATTATAGATGCCTTTGTGTGGCTTTCATCACTTTTGCAGACATTGATTTCAAAATATGGCTCTTGTAATTTTTTTTCCTTCCTTTTCCCACTTTGGGCATTTTGCCAAGTATGAGTGGTTAAGGCATCATCTGACTTTCTAGCATTTTCTATAGAGAAGTAGTACAGGGAAAAAACATTAAGACCCTTGGAGAGATTGGAAGGCTATCCTTCGTTTTCTGTGCCATCCCTGTCTTGATCATAAATAACATAAACTGGACGAAACATGGTCTTAACTGGGCATAGGGTGATTATATACGTGAATTATCTGTGAGAAATGCCTGTCTCTCCTCTCTCCCCTCCCTGCTTAGCATGTGATTTGTATATTCTTATTTTTGTTTGATTTTGTTTTTTTCTAGAAATGAGGTCTCACTGTGTTACCCAGTCTCAAACTCCTGAGTTCAAGTGATCTTCCCATCTCAGGTGCCTCCCAAAGTGCTGGGATTATAGGTATGACCTACCTTGACTGGCCTGTATATTCTTAGAGATTGCATTTTGTGGGTAGGGAGGGAGGTGAGTCCGGAGCTTGCTTGCCTTCCCTAGGCATGCCGTCCTCTAGGAACCTCCACATTTTCAGCTGTCCAGAGTGGCCCATTAGATTTAAAGAATATGGAAAGCCACTAGGGAGCTGTTCCGCAGTGCACAGGTCTATGCACACTTACCCCCAAAGTCCAAGGAAGCTAAGAGGTTGAGGAAGGAGGCTGACAAATCCAGTTTCTTAGAAATATTTAATAGGAATTTATGAACAGAAGCCATGTCTGTGTCTTGGGTAGTGGTGAGACACGATGGTGGATCCCCAGGACATTATCCCCTGGGGTAAGTTCTGACCCCAGGACTTACCACAGGGAAGGAACCACTAGGACAATTGAAGTCTACCCTGCGGGGAAAGGCAAGAATACTTAGTAAGGCCAGGATTTATGATCGAGATTGTTTTGATCTAAGGAGAAATTATGGTAAGTACATGCTCTTACACAAGGAACAGTAGATAAAATAGAAATCTTAGAGGCATTCCCAAAACTGGGGTTAATCAGACATCAACATTCCCAGCACTTTGGGAGTCCAAAGTGGGAAGTTCACTTGAGCCCAGAAGTTCAATACCAGCCATTGCAACATAGCAAGAGACCCCAACTCTACAAAAAAAATTTAAAAATTAGCCAGGCATGGTGGCACGTGTGCCTCTGATCCCAGCTATTCAGGAGCTTGAGGTGGGAGGATCACTTGGGCCCAGTAGGTCAAGGCTGCAGTGAGCCACGTTTGTGCCACAGCCCTCCAGCCTGGGCAACAGAGTGAGACCCTGTCCTTAAAAAATTTTTTTAAAAAAGCAGGCTGGGTGCAGTGGCTCATTCCTGTAATCCCAACACTTTGGGAGGCCAAGGAAGGTGGATCACCTGAGGTCAGGAGTTTGAGACCAGCGTGGCCAACATGGTGAAACCCTGTCTCTACTAAAAATACAAAAATTAGCCGGGCGTGGTGGCAGGCGCCTGTAATCTCAGCTACTTGGGAGGCTGAGGCATGAGAATCCCAGGAGGCGGAGGTTGCAGTGAGCTGAGATTGTGCCACTGCACTCCAGCCTGGGCAACAAAGGGTGACTCCATCTAAAAAAAAAAAAAGAGAAAGGCTGAGTGCAGTGGCTCATGCCTGTAATCCCAGCACTTTGGGAGGCTGAGGTGGGCGGATCATCTGAGGTCGGGAGTTCGAGACAAGCCTGACCAACAAGGAGAAACCCTGTATCTACTGAAAATACAAAATTAGCCAGGCGTGATGGTGTATGCCTGTAATCCCAGCTACTCAGGAAGGCTGAGGCAGGAGAATTGCTTGAACCCGGGAGGCGGAGGTTGCGGTGAGTCGAGATCATGCCATTACACTCCAGCCTGGGCAACAAGAGCGAAATTCCGTACCCCCCTCAAAAAAAAAAAAAAGGTGGAATGGGTGGGAAGTGTTATGTGGAAATAGGCTCCCAGAGAGCACAGTGGAAAAGGTTGAGAGGAAGAGAAGTAGAAGGAGATTGTATTAGGGCCCTTTAGCTCCTCTCTTCAATGCTTTTATTCAGTATACATTCCTTTTTGTGTTTTGTTTGGGAGACAAGAGTCTTGCTCTGTTGCCCAGGCTGGAGTGCAGTGGTGCATCTCAGCTCACTGCAACCTCCACCTTCTGGGTTCAAGTGATTCTCATGCCTCAGCCTCCCAAGTAGCTGGGATTACAGGTGTGTGCCACCATACCTGGCTAATTTTTTTTTGTATTGTTAGTAGGGATAAGGTTTTGCCATGTTGGCCAGGCTGGTCTCAAACTCCTGACCTCAGGTGAGCCACCGCCTTGGCTCCCAAACTGCTGGAATTATAGGCGTGAGCCACTGCGCCCGGCCTCTGTATACATTTCCTTTCCTCTCCCCCGAGAAACAGGGGCTTGCTCTGTTGCCCAGGCTCTGGATACAGTGGCATAATCATAGCTCACTGCAACCTCAAATTCGTGCACCACCATACCTGGCTATTTCTTATATTTAGTTGTTATAGTTTTTTTTTGTTTGTTTTTTGAGATGGAGTCTCACTCTTGTCACCCAGGCTGGAGTGCAGTGGTGCAATCCCAGCACCACCACACCCGGCTAATTTATTATTATTATTTTTATTTATTTATTTATTTTTTGACATGGAGTTTTGCTCTGTTGCCCAGACTGGAGTATAGTGGCGCAATCTTGGCTCACTGCAACCTCTGCCTCCCAGGTTCAAGCAATTCTCCTTCCTCAGCTTCCCAAGTAGCTGGGATTACAGGCATGTGCCACCATGCCCAGCTAATTTTTTTTTTTTTTTTTTTTTTTTTGTATTTTTAGTAGAGACGGGGTTTCACCATATTGGCCAGGCTGGTCTCGATCTCCTGACCTTGTGATCCACCCACCTCGGCCTCCCAAAGTGTTGGGATTACAGATGTGAGCCACCTCGCCTGGCCTAATTTTTTTGTATTTTTAGTATAGATGGGGTTTTGCCATATTGGTCAGGGTGGTATCAAACTCCTGACCTCAGATGGTCCACCAGCTTCAGGCTCTCAAAGTGCTGGGATTACAGGCGTGAGCCACTGCGCCTGGCCTTGTTATAGTTATTCTACTTGCCTATCTCTCTACTCCTTTTGGTTTTAAGTTTTTTTTTGTTTTTGTTTTTGTTTTGAGACAGAGTCTCGCTCTGTGGTCCAGGCTGGAATGCAGTGGCGCGATCTCAGCTTACTGCAACCTCTGCCTCCCCGGTTCAAGTGATTCTATCTCTGCTTCCCAAGTAGCTGAGGTTATAGGTGCCCGCCATGACGCCTGGCTAATTTTTGTATTTTAGTAGGAACAGGGTTTCACCATGTTGGTCAGGCTGGTCTTGAACTCCTGACCTCAGGTGATCCATCTGCATCAGCCTTCCAAAGTACTGGGATTACAGGTGTGAGCCACCACGCTGGGCCAGCTTTAGGTTTTTTTTTTTTTTTTTTTTTTGAGATGGTGTCTCGCTCTGTCGCCCAGTGCAGTGGCACCATCTCAGCACACTGCAAGCTCCGCCTCCCGGGTTCATGCCATTCTCCTGCCTCAGCCTCCCGCGTAGCTGGGACTACAGGCGCCCGCCATCACGCCCGGCTAATTTTTTGTATTTTTAGTAGAGACGGGGTTTCAACATGTTAGCCAGGATGGTCTCGATCTCCCGACCTTGTGATCCGCCCGCCTCGGCCTCCTGAAGTGCTGGGATTACAGGCTTGAGCCACCGCGCCCGGCCAAGTTTTTAATTCTTTAGGGAAATCTGGTACTATTTCCATCAGTACTTACCTAGTGAAATGCTCCATTCATCTTAGGGGATTCTAGCCCAAGATTAGAAATGAAAATTGACAGATAGGGGGATTGGTGCTGGAGAAAAGTCTTACTGACACCAACAAGAAATGACAGTTATTTTTATTTATTTGTTTTTTTTGAGACGGAGTCTTGCTCTGTCACCCAAGCTGGAGTGCAGTGGCGCAATCTTGGCTCACTGCAACCTCCGCCTCCCGGGATCAAGCGATTCTCCTGCCTCAGCCTCTTGAGTAGCTAGGATTACAGGCGTGTGCCACCACGCCTGGCTAATTTTTCTATTTTTAGTGGAGCCAGGGTTTCACCGTGTTGGTTAGGCTGCTCTGGAACTCCTGACCTCACGATCTGCCCGCCTTGGCCTCCCAAAGTGCTGGGATTACAGGTGCCAGCCACTGTGCCTGGCCAGAAATGACGAGTTAAATGACAAGTTAGTCTGACAGTGAGAGAGGCAGGAAAATCTATAAAACTAGGCAAAACGTTACCCATCAATTAGCAAGATTTTTTTTTTTTTTTTTTTTGAGACAGAGTCTTGCTGTCACTCAGGCTGGAGTGCAGTGGTGTGATCTCGGCTCACTGCAAGCTCCGCCTCCCGGGTTCACGCCATTCTCCTGCCTCAGCCTCCCGAGTAGCTGGGACTACAGGCGCCTACCACCACGCCCGGCTAATTTTTTTGTATTTTTAGTAGAGACGGGGTTTCACCGTGTTAGCCAGGATGGTCTCGATCTCCTGACCTCGTGATTAACCCACCTCGGCCTCCCAAAGTGCTGGGATTACAGGAGTGAGCAACCGTGCCAGGCCCGGCAAGATTTTTAAAAATTATAATATTCAGTGTTGGAGGCCGGGCGCGGTGGCTCACGCCTGTAATCCCAGTACTCTGGGAGGCTAAGGCGGGCGGATCATGAGGTCAGGAGATCGAGACCATCCTGGCTAACACGATGAAACCCCGTCTCTACTAAAAATACAAAAAAATTAGCTGGGCATGGTGGCACAAGACTGTAATCCCAGCTACTCAGGAGGCTGAGGCAGGAGAATTGCTTGAATCTGGGAGTTGGAGGTTGCAGTGAGCAGAGATCGAGCCACTGGACTCCAGCCTGGATGACAGAGTGAGACTCCATCTCAAAAAAAAAAAAAAAAATTCAGGGTTGGAGAGAATATAGGAAAACACATTTTCACATAATGCTGGTGGGGATATAGAAGATGGATATAACCTCCTTAGAATGCAGTTTGGAAGAACGTATTAAAAGTCATTAAAATATAGAAGTTGGCTGGGCATGGTGGCTCATGCCTATAATCCCAGCACTCCTGGGTTCAAGCGATTCTCCTGCCTCAGCCTCCCAACTAGCTGGGACTACAGGCACCTGCCACCATGCCTGGCTAATTTTTGTATTTTTATTTTTATTCTTTTTTAAATTTAATTAATTAATTATTTATTTTTGAGAAGGAGTCTCACTCTGTCGCCCTGGCTGGAGTGCAGTGGCTCGATCTCGGCTCACTGCAAGCTCCGCCTTCCGGGTCACGCCATTCTCCTGCCTCAGCCTCCCAAGTAGCTGGGACTACAGGCGTCTGCTACCATGCCCAGCTAATTTTTTGTATTTTTTGGTAGAGACGGGGTTTCACTGTGTTAGCCAGGATGGTCTCAATCTCCTGACCTAGTGATCTGCCCGCCTCGGCCTCCCAAAGTGCTGGGACTACAGGTGTGAGCCACCGCGCCTGGCAATTTTTGTCTTTTTAGTACAGACGGGGTTTCGTTATGTTGGCCAGGCTGGTCTTGAACTCCTGACCTCGTGATCCGCTGGTCTCCGCCTCCCAAAGTGCTGGGATTATAGTGTTGGAATTACAGGTGTAAACCACGGCGCCTGGCCCCACTTACCTTAAGGAAATAATGTGAGATGTATATAAATACCTTCGTGGCCAGGCACAGTGGCTCATGTCTGTAATCCCAGCACTTCGGGAGGCTGAGGCAGGCAGATCACCTGAGGTCAGTTCGAGACCAGCCTGGACAACATGATGAAACGCCATCTCTACTGAAAATACAAAAATTAGCCCGGCATGGTGGCAGGCACTTGTAGTCCCAGCTACTCAGGAGCCTGAGGCAGGAGAATCACTTGAATCCGCGAGGTGGAGGTTGCAGTGAGCCGAGATCACAAGATTGCACTCCAGCCTGGGCAACAGAATGAGACTCTGTCTCAAAAAAAAAAAAAAAAAAGAGCTGCTGCTAGCCTGGCACGGTGGCTCATGCCTGTAATCCCAGCACTTTGGGAGGCCCAGGCGGGCGGCTCATTTGAGGTCAGGAGTTTGAGACCAGCCTGGCCAACGTGGTGAAAACCCTGTCTCAAAATACAAAAATTAGCCGGGTATGGTGGCAGGTGCCTGTAATCTGAGCTACTCAAGAGGCTGAGGCAGGAAAATTGTTTGAACCCTGAAGGCAGAGGTTGCTGCAAGCCGAGACCACGCCATTGCATTCCAGCCTGCGTGAGAAGAGCAAAACTCTGTCTCAAAAAAAAGGCTGCTGCAGTTCCAGACATAATATCCTCATACCAATAACCTACACAGAGCCGGGCGCGGTGGCTCAAGCCTGTAATCCTAGCACTTTGGGAGGCCGAGGTGGGCGGATCACGAGGTCAGGAGTTCGAGACCATCCTGGCCAACATTGTGAAACCCTGTCTCTACTAAAAATACAAAAAAATTAGCAGGGCGTGGTGGCAGGCGCCTGTAGTCCCAGCTACTCAGGAGGCTGAGGCAGGAGAATGGCGTGAACCTGGGAGGCAGAGCTTGCAGTGAGCCGAGATGGTGCCACTGCACTCCAGCCTGGGGGACAGAGCCAGACTCTGTCTCAAAAAAAAACAAAAAAAACAAAAAAAACAAACCTACACAGAAAGGAAGGGGCAATGAGGGCTTTCTTCTTTAGATGCTACAGTCCCTAACTGACTTCCTCTAACATCTTGTTGACCAAAACTGGGTCAGGGTCATTTCAACTTGCAAGGGAAAGTGATTATTCAGCAAAGGGGATCTTGATTAATTTCCTGGGGCTGGCATACTGCCACCAGGGACATTCTGGGATTCTGTATGTAGGGAAGAGGGGAAATGGCTGTTGGGTAGACAACTGTGTTGCCACACCTAGTTAACTACAGCACGTTGTTTGGTCCAATAAAAACACATTCCAAGAGGATAGTATTTGCAAACATCAGTAATAGCGTAACCATATGCAGTCATATCTTTCTCCGG
The DNA here is from genome assembly GCF_009828535.3 of Hylobates moloch. Lineage (NCBI taxonomy): Eukaryota > Metazoa > Chordata > Mammalia > Primates > Hylobatidae > Hylobates > Hylobates moloch. The sequence goes on from NW_026652288.1 coordinate 48,842,288, forward strand.
AAAAGGTATGCATTGTGTATGTGTGTCAAAAGTCAGTTGTTTGAGAAATGACAGAAGTATATTTAATTCATGTGACTAATGACCCTTAAAATGTGTTGCATCTTCATATATAAATGTGCAATTGTGTTTTGTGTCTCATCTTGTATGTATTTAGTTTTGTTTTTGTTTTTTTTTTCTGGTTGTCATCATCTTAGTTTTTTTTTTTTTTTTTTCTTTTTTTTGGAGACAAGATCTCACTCTGTCACCCAGGGCGGAGTAGAGTGGCATGAGCCTAGCTCACTATTACATTGAACTCCTGGGCTCAAGCGATCCTCCTGCCTCAGACTCCTGAGTAGCTGGGACTACAGGTACATACCACCAAGCCTGGCTAATTTTTTTTTAAGGCTGGGGGTTTTCTCTGGATCCTCTGCCTCGGCCGGCCTCCCCAAGTGTTGGCATTACAGGTATGAGCCATCACACTTAGCCATCACCTTGTATTTAATATGTAAAGTAGTACCTCTTCCCTTATATATATTGAACTCAAAAAGGTTAGGAAAGAGTAGGGACCCTTCTGGGATGGGAGAATTTGTGCCATGTCCTCTAGTTTTCTGGAAATGTAATTACTTGAAGTGATAAACTAGCTCAAGAATGTTTTCTTAAAATCACACATTACAAAATCCTAGGTTGTATTATCTGAAGCCAGCTAGAACATCAGACCTTGGGCTGCATGCCCAGCTAGTATCTAGAATTTTTTTTTTTTGAGATGGAGTCTTGCTCTGTCGCCCAGGCTAGAGTGCAGTGGCGCCACGTTGGCTCACTGCAACCTCCACCTCCCTGGTTCAAGCGATTCTCCTGCCTTAGCCTCCCGAGTAGCTGGGACTACAGGCGCCCGCCACCACGCCCGGCTAATTTTTTTTTTTTTTTTGAGGAGTCTCGCTCTTTCACCCAGGCTGGAGTGCAGTGGTGCGATCTCGGCTTACTGCAGGCTCCGCCCCCCGGGGTTCACGCCATTCTCCTGCCTCAGCCTCCCGCGTAGCTGGGACTACAGGCACCTGCCACCTCGCCCGGCTATATTTTTGTATTTTTAGTAGAGACGGGGTTTCACCGTGTTAGCCAGGATGGTCTCGATCTCCTGACCTCATGATCCGCCCGCCTTGGCCTCCCAAAGTGCTGGGATTACAGGCGTAAGCTACTGCACCCGGCCTAATTTTTTTGTATTTTTAGTAGAGATGGGGTTTCACCATGTTAGCCAGGATGGTCTCGATCTCCTGACCTCGTGATCCACCGGCCTCGGCCTTCCAAAGTGCTGGGATTACAGGTGTGAGCCACTGCGCACAGCTAGTATCTAGAAATTTGACAAGAGACCTTAAAAATTTTCTCTGCTCTGTTTTTGGAGTTTTTCCCCCTATGATTTTAGAGCCAGAGTTGGGGAATGGAGCAAATAAATAAGACGTTGCTCAAAGCCAAGGCTTGGGGTCCTCTTACGTTGATGGGAAGGAAGTGGAGATGGCAGAGGAACCAGCAGTGAATACAAAAGTGTCACTGAAAACAAGAGGCCGAGTTTGTAGACGGTGTAGAGTTTAAATTCAGTTTTTGCTAATTAAGCAAATTTCGACAACTTGTGGAACCGAGCAGGAATCCTTTCTCCCGAGTCTTCCCTCTTCTCCCAGTGGGCAGCATCCTAAGGTTTATATTTTTCAAGAGAAGATAGTAAAGTCTCCCTGAGGCAGTTATGAAATCCCCAAGTTCCTATGCCAGTGACCCTGTTTTCAATAGTTCACTCTGTCCATCTCTGTCCTTTCAATTGGCAGGACAGATGGAGCACAGCTTCCCTAGCTTGCATTCCAGGGAAGTTCCTGCAAGGAGCAGAGTTCAAGGTGTACAGATGATCGAAATGGGTGTATTTCTCAGCCCCTGTTAGATGGGCCTGAAGCCCTTTTGAATGTAGCTGAGCATGCCCTGATGGCACAGAGACACCAGGAGCCTGTGCAGTGGCACAGAGCTCCCAGGTTTACCAGGTTTAGGAATCCCTTCCCTGGAAAGCCTATAGTGGTCAGCAGGCAAGTTGGATGGGTAACAGAGTTCATCACTGTGACCGGAAATGAGTCTCACCTGAAATGCAACAGCAGCTACTTTACACAGGTCTCTTGACCATCCTCAACATTCTTGGTGGCTGCAACCTTAGTAGGCTTTGACCATTAATTAAACTGACATGATTCACGAATTGGATAAAGGCTTTTGACAGTAGGAATAAACATCAGATGGGTAGATTGATTCCCTATCCTTAAGGAAAAGAACCACAGCTGGTTTGAGTATGATGTTTAATGTAAGATACAGTGGCTTGGCAGAGTTGGTGCAAAACTAAAGAGTACCAGATTAAGTTCTAGTCAGTGAGTTAGCAGCCTAGGCACTTGGGCAAAAAAATTGGCCCTGCTGTCCCAAGTCCTCCAAAGCCCTCTCCGTATCACCAGCTAGGAGCTCCAAGACTGATATGCCACTACTTGGAGGCTTGGGTAGAATCCAAGTGTCCCCAGTTTCCAAAGTGACAAGAGACTGGCCCCAGCCATCAGAGCAGTAGAATTTTCAGGACAGGGTTGAAGAAAGTGGGGACAGAACTGGACATGGGGGCCTGAGCTGCTAAACATTTGCTACATGCAGTAGTCTAAGAGGCTCACAGCTGGAGAGGTTAGCCTGTCCACCCTCCCACCCATGTGTGGTAGGGAAAAAGGTGACCATCTAGTTAAAGAAAAAAAGATCCTTCCAAAGCTGTATTTGGCATAAGCTAATACCACTGCTAGTGCTGCCAGTGGCCAGGCACAGATACAGAAGGCCCTGAGGAGTTGGGAGGAAGGGAGAACAATGTGCAGGCAGAGCAGGAAACAGCCAGCTCAGGTCCCCGCCCCAGGGGCCCAGAAGGATAAAGGCTGTGCAGTAAAGGGAACATAGGGTTCTTCTCTTTGGTCAGGCAAAGGCCCGAATATGGGCCTGTTAGGTGAAAGGGCTGAAGGGCACAAGCTCTGCCCTTGGACCCTAGCTTTAGGCTCATCACATTGAAGCAGTGTTGGCGCGAGACGAAGGCAGGAAGACAGAGCAGAGTCAGGCTGGGACTCGCCAGCTCCTAGGAGCTGCCCTTGTCCTTGTCGTCCATCAGGTCATACCTGTGAAAACAAGAGGGCTCATGTAGAAAGATGACTCTTGTGTCATCTTTATAAATGAGACATGATCCAAGGGCTTCTCTACTTGATAGAATCAATGGTTCTCTCCTCAGATTGTATCTTTTTTTCCTTTCTTGTGATTGGAATTTCTCCCACTGAAATATCCAGACTATCCCCCACCCACGCACTCACCACCGGGCTACACCCTGGGAAAGGTCTGTCTCAGCTAGGTCCAGCTGCACCTGTGTTGGAGGATGATGGGGGAAAGATGTTATTTTTTTATTTTTTTGAGACAGGATCTCATTCTGATGATGCTGTTTTGAAATCTCCAAAGACCATGTTCCTTCATCACATACTCGTCCCAAACCATTGCAAAGGTGAAAGAGTCACCTCTAAAGGATCACGTGGGGTACTTACTTCCTCACAGGGACTATAACCTTGGTACCAGCAGCTTCCAGCCCTCACCTCTGTCCTGCCATCCTGCCCGCTTACCTTCCCCAGCAGCTCACGCTCTCTTGACATGAAGGAGGAATTAGACTTGACAGAGACATCCAGCTTTCGTCTCTGGGCCTCATCCAGGGGGAGTTCCCACTCAAACCTGGGGTAGGACTGGGTGTTAGGGGCCAGGAGTCCTTTCCAAGCCTGCCATCTCTCCACCTGAATGCCCACTGACTGACCGTTCATTAAATTCAGGACTCAGGGTCCTCTTCTTCTGTGAGGTCTTCCTCTTGGTGCCTCGGTTCTTGTCTGGCAGCAGCAACAGTGACACATAGGGATCAGGAGGATCGCGTCCATTCTGTCGAAGGGCCCTACAACAGGAGGATGTAGGTGATACGGTAACCTGAGGGAAGGGATGGGGGCGACCTGGAGGATAGGAGGGATGGGGTCTCACCGGCAACCATGAACAATGCTGACCAGCTTTCGTTCTTCACTGTAGTACCACACAGTCAGTTTCACCTGGCCCAGAGGCCTGACTAGAGCCTCAAGGGGACTGTGGAGAAATATCAGTAGGTCTGGGGAAATCTAGAGCCTAGTGAACCTGTAATACTTTTTATTTCTCACTGTGTCCCGCCTTCCTGTCCCAGCCCTTTACCTGTCAACATGTGTTAGGCGCTGCCGGAGCTCTGGGGCTGAGGAGGTGAAGTGAGGGGGTCCCCCCGAGAGCTCTGGTTCTTCACTCAGAGATGAGGAGCTGTGGCTGTAGCTGTGGCTATGAGCTTCCACTCCCGAGTGCTGGGACACCAGGATCTAGGGGTAAGAAAGCTGTGAGCTGGGCAGAGTTCTCTCGGTTCCCTCACTCTAAGGACACACCCCTCTGTTCCCACCCTCCTGGGTGTCCCTCAGCTGTGAAGGCCCTCCCCTCCTCCCTCTCATCCTGCCCACCATCTCCTGTCACTCACCCCTAGCTGTGCTCTCAGTAGCACCTGCCCCTGACCACTGCTGAGTGTAAACCAGCGGTCCAAGCAGAGCTGGTCAGCCACGAGGAGCTCTGAGAGGGGCAGGGATAATGAGCCCAGCACGCCAGTGCCCTCACCCCGAACCTGTGGGGCAACAGGACCACGATCAAGAGGCGAATGCATCGACAAATGAGTTAATCCTGGTGTTAAAGGTCCAAACGCTTGGACTCACAGGTGGTTTGGTGAGATTTCCCTTTGAGAAAGGCAGGGAAGCCATGGTAACAGTTGCTAGTCCCTCCCTCTGTCCTTCCTTCCTTTTTTTTTTTTTTTGAGACAGAGTTTCACTCTTGTTGCCCAGGCTGGAGTGCATAGCGTGCGATCTGGTCTCACCGCAACCTCTGCCTCCCAGGTTCAAATGATTCTCCTGCCTCAACCTCCTGAATAGCTGGGATTACAGGCGCCTGCCACCACGCCCAGCCAATTTTGTATTTTTAGTAGAGCTGGGGTTTCTCCATGTTGGTCAGGCTGCTCTCAAACTCCCAACCTCAGGTGATCCACCCACCTTGGCCTCCCAAATTGCTAGGATTACAGGTGTGAGCCACTGTGCCTGGCCTGTCCTTCCTTTCTTAACCAGAGTAGAGTGGACCATCTTTACCTCATAAACTTTCAGAAATTATTATTATTATTTTTGAGATGGAGTCTTGCTCTGTTGCCCAGGCTGGAGTGCAGTGGCGCAATCTCGGCTCACTGCAAGCTCCGCCTCCTGGGTTCACGCCATTCTCCTGCCTCTCTGAGTAGCTGGGACTACAGGCGCCCGCCACCACACCCGGCTAATTTTTTTGTATTTTTAGTAGAGACGGGGTTTCACCGTGGTCTCGATCTCCTGACCTCGTGATCCGCCCGCCTCGGCCTACCAAAGTGCTGGGATTACAAGCCTGAGCCACCGCGCCCGGCTACCCTCTTATCCCTATGCAAATCTTCCCAAAATGCAAATCTGGATATGTGACCTCTCATTAAAGGCTTCCCTGGCTGGGTGCGGTGGCTCACGCCTGTAATTCCAGCACTTTGGGAGGCCGACGCAGTGGATCACTTGAGGTCAGGACTTAGAGACCAGCCTGACCAACATGGTGAAACCCCGTCTCTCTTAAAAATTAGCTGGTCGTGGTGGTGGGCACCTATAATCCCATCTACTCGGGAGGCTGAGGTGGGAGAATCAACTGAACCCAGGAGGGAGGTTGCAGTGAGCTGAGATCTTATCACTGTACTCCAGCCTGGGCAACAGAGCAAGACTCTGTTTCAAAAAAATAATAAATAAAATAAACAAAGGCTTCCCTAAGCCTTAGGATAAAATCCGTATTTCTAGCATACTATTCAACAGCCCCTATGATCTTGCTCTGCCTGCCTCTCTGATCTATAATAAATATGCCTTCTCTCTCCTCCATTTTTTTTCTCAGCCTAAAGAGTTTTCCTGCTCTTCTTTTCTTTGTCCGAAAGAACCGGTAAATCTACCCTTAGGCTGGGGCGCGGTTCTCAAGCTTGTAATCCCAGCAGTTTGGGATGCCGAGGCGGGCAGAATGCTTGAGTCCAGGAGTTCAAGACCAGCCTGGATGACATGGCAAAACCTCATCTCCACAAAAAAATACAAAAATTAGCTAGGTGTGGTACTGTGCACCTGTTACCCCAGCTGAGGTAGGAGGATTGCTAGAGCCCACGAGTTGAGGCTGTAGTGAGCCCTGATTGCACCACTGCACTCCAGCCTGTGTGACAGAGTAAGACCCTGTCTAAAAAAAAAAAAAAAAAAAAGGCCGGGTGCGGTGGCTCACACCTGTAATCCCAGCACTTTGGGAGGCTGAGGTGGATGGATAACCTGAGGTCAGGAGTTCAAGACCAGCCTGGCCAACATGGCAAAACCCCGTCTCTACTAAAAATTGGCTGGGCGTGGTGGGACGCGCATGTAATCCCAGGTACGCGGGAGGCTGAGGCAGGAGAATCACTCGAACCTGGAGGGCTGAGGTTGCAGTGAGCTGAGATTGTGCCACTGCACTCTCTAGCCTGGGCAATAAGAGCGAGACTCTGGTCTCAAAAAAAAAAAAAAAAAAAGAATCTACCCTCAAGCTCAGGGGTCATCTAAGGATGCCTATCTCCAGCCTTTCCCTAGCCTGGCCTGAACCCTTCCTTTCTTCCCCACAGTGCCTTTTACCTCAGTTATCATTCTGGAAGTTTCATCTGGTTATTTTTCTCCCAAAACAGAGTGTGAGCTCCATAAAGATAAGAAGTCAATCTTTTGGCTGGGTGCAGTGGCTCACACCTGTTTTTCCTGCACTTTGGGAGGCCGAGGTGGGCGGATCACCTGAGGTCAGGAGTTCGAGACCAGCCTGGCTAACATGGTGAAACTCCATCTCTACTAAAAAAAATACAAAAATTAGCCGGGCGTGGTGGCGGGCGCCTATAGTCCCAGCTGCTTGGGAGGCTGAGGCAGGAGAATGGTGTGAACCCAGGAGGCGGAACTTGCAGTGAGCCAAGACAGTGCCACTGCACTCCAGCCTGGGTGACAGAGCAAGACTCTGTCTCAAAAAAAAAAAAAAAAAAAAAAAAAAGTCAATCTTTTATCTCAACTCTGAATGCTCTGTGCCTGGTTTCCTATCTGGCCATGGCAAAAATCTGCTAAATATTTGAAGAATAAATTTACAGTACCTGCAACTCTAGGCTCTCAGTGTGTGGTTTCCTGACGAGAAAGGAGGCACTCTCATCCCAGACAGGGGCTGAAGTTTGCGAAATAGTCTGGTGGAGATGAGGGCTTATGATCAGTGGCTGATACTCTTATTTCTCTTGTCCCTCCCATTTTTACCCTGCAGCATTTCTTCATACCTTGGTTTTATGAGAAGTATCTCCCACAGTGAGAGTAGCATAAGGGCTGGGTTGCTTGGTGCCTTTTTGCAGCTAGAAAGACAATACTGTGTTAGTCTTAAATCTGGATCTAGTTAGGCAGATCCCCCTCACAAATTATATCCACAGCCAGCAGCCATGTCTCCATTATTACTTGGCAGCCACTACCCCTGTGGCCTTGAACAGACAATTTTTCCCACCCCTGCACCACCCTCAGAAAGAGAGGGGCCATTTTTCCTATTCTAAATACTCCAGGACCATCCAAACCGGAGGGAGGTGCAAGGGCCAGGAAAGGCCGGGCGCAGTGGCTCACGCTTATATCCCAGCACTTTGGGAGCCCGAGGCAGGCGGATCACGAGGTCAGGAGATCGAGACCATGGTGAAACTCGTCTCTACTAAAAATACAAAAAATTAGCCAGGCGTGGTGGCGGGCGCCTGTAGTCCCAGCTACTCGGAGAGGCTGAGGCAGGAAAATGGTGTGAACCTGGGAGGCGGAGCTTGCAGTGAGCCGAGATTGAGCCACTGCACTCCAGCCTGGGCGACAGAGTGAGACTCCGTCTCAAAAAAAAAAAAAAAAAAAAAAAAGAAGGGCCAGGAAGTTATGGGGCACGGGGAGCGGGATCTCACCAGCAGGTCCTCTGCCCGCTCCATATAGATGGATAGCAGGGCCACGGCCAGCTCTGCACTCTTCTGAGTCTGGATCAAACTATTCACCTGCAGCACCTGTAGAGGGGCACACAGGGCTGGGGAGTGGTAACTGACACCTTGGGTTCTGGCATGTGCCTTGAACGCTAAGAGAAGAGCTCATCCTGCCCCACCTTGGGTCCCTTCCTTCCTCCAGTCTCCTGCCCTACCTCCTCTAACTCAGCAGCAGTGGGACGGGGGGTGAGACGCTCCAGGCGCAAGTGCAGGCGGCCAGATGGGACATCCTCCAGGGTCAGCCACTACGGAAGTAGGCAGAGTGAAGACTTGGGGATATGCAGCCAGGAGAACTATGAGAATGAAGCTTAGGCAGGATCAGGAGAGGTCGTTGACTCTAATTCCATGCTCACCTCATCAAGGAAGCCACTGTTTAAGACTGTGGTGAGACTGACTTTATACCTGTTGAAGAGAAAGATTAAGACAAAAGCTAGATGGTGAGAACCAAGGAGGCCAGACTCCATGGCCTAAAGAGCCCCAGCCTGTTTTTCTTTTTCTTTTTTTCTTTTGAGACGGAGTCTCGCTGTGTTGCCCAGGCTGGAGTGCAGTGGCGCAATCTCGGCTCACTGCAAGCTCCGCCTCCCGGGTTCACGCCATTCTCCTGCCTCAGCCTCTCCGAGTAGCTGGGACTACAGGCGCCCGCCACCACGCCCGGCTAATTTTTTTGTATTTTTAGTAGAGACGGGGTTTCACCGTGGTCTCAATCTCCTGACCTCGTGATCCGCCCGACTCGGCCTCCCAAAGTGCTGGGATTACAAGCGTGAGCCACCGCGCCCGGCCCCCTAGCCTGTTTTTCACCTAGACTTCTACGCTCTCACCTGCCCAGAAAATCATCCTTGTCCAAGTCCTTGTCAAAGACTTCAACTTCTAGCTCTTGGCCTGGAACTGATGTGACAATCACCTAGTGGGAGAAAATAGTGCAGATGAAAAAAGATTCTCTCCTTTTCCTCTGCAAATGACTGGACCCCCCAGTCAACTGAACCTCAGAGGTTTCTGGACCACTTTTGGGATTGGGGGAAAAATGGGGCAGAACCAGGAGTCACAGCCACTCAATTCTGACCTCAAAAACCTCATTCCAGCGGGGATTGAGATCTTCCCGAACAACATGGCTCCGGAAGCTTCGTCCTGCCAGCTTTAGTTTGACATAGGGGTCTGACTTGCCCTTCACCAATCCCCCCAAGAAACGGTCTTTGGCAATCAGGTCCTGGGCCTCTAATACATGGATCCGAAGCACATGCTGCAAAAGGGACGGGGGGTGCCAGATGGCAAAGGGAGAGAGACCTGTCAGAATCTGCCCTGAAACAGGCTTTGCACACTTAGCGGGGCAAACAGACCCTAGTCCTTTCCAGATAATAGACTCACCTCAGTCCCAAACTGGCTATCAGGAGTCGTGTGACAGGGTCGAGGTGGGGCATCCACACTGCTGCCTCTCTGGGGATTCTCACTGTCCACGTCCCAAGCACCAGGATAACCAGGCATAGTGGAGAAGCATATTTCTGATGAATCCAAGTACAGGATCTAGGAAGGGTAGTATGATGCTGAATCAAAGAAGTGCAGCTCGCCACCAGCAGGCAAGGCATGTGGGGTGGGGTAGAGGAGGGGCTGTCACAGGGGAACTAGGTGCTGCCCTGGCTGGGCTCATCTCTACACGGTTCCCTCCACACCCCCTCAACTCATAAGCCATTCCTTCCACTAGTCAGATCAATATGTTTTTGTGCCTGCTTGGCACTTCTACATGTATTAGCTCATTTAATCTTAGGGGGCTCCCTTACCTTACTCTTAATACCAAAGAATCAACAGGCCTTTCCCCCACACCTCAGTACCTCCTCTATTTCCATACCCTCATGACTAGTTTCATGTAGAGTCTGGAGTTTGGGCCAGAGCTGCTGAGCTGGAACCACTGGTCCAGGATGAGTTCTGGGGCAGTCAGTAGGCGGGCCAGAGGCAGTGTCAGTGCTCCTAAAGTCAGGGCCCTGGAATCATCCTTCACCTACATGCACAGGAGGAAGGACTGTAGTGAAGGGATTAGGGGAAAGGGAGGCATACTGTGAAAATGATAACATGGCTCCAGATTCATTCCTCTCTGTACCAATCACAAACCTCCTGCTCCACTCAGGGCCATCTTTTTTTTTTTTTTTTTTTTTTTTTTGAGACAGAGTCTCACTCTGTCGCCCATGCTGGAGTGCAATGGCGCCATCTTGGCTCACTGCAACTTCAACCTCCTGGGTTCAACCCATTCTCCTACCTCAGCCTCCCAAATAGCTGGGACTACAGGCGCATGCTATCACACCCGGCTAAGTTTTTGTATTTTTTAGTAGAGACGGGGTTTCACAGTGTTGCCCAGGCTGGTCTCAAACTCCTGAGCTCAGGCAATCTGCCCGCCTCGGCCAGAGCCATCTTTATAGTCCTCTGCCCAATCCATGGCCCCTTCCACCTTTGTTCATTCTGCTCCCACTATTTGGAAAGTCCTCATTCTCTTCCCTCGGCCTATTTAAATCCTACTCATCATTCAAGACTCAATTAAAATCCTACTTCTTGCTTCACAAAATCTCCCTAGTTACTCCAGCCTGTCCCTTTCTCTGACCCTCCTTAGTCCTACACTATGGATATTTTACTCCCACAAATTCATATGTAATTGTTGTTCTTCTGTTCTTTTTTTTTTTTGAGACAGAGTCTTGTTCTGTCGCCCAGGCTGGACTGCAGTGGCGTGAAATCAGCTCACTACAACTTCTACCTCCTGGGTTCAAATGATTCTCCTGCCTCAGCCTCCCAAGTAGCTGGGATTACTGGCACATGCCACCACACCCGGCTAATTTTTTATTTATTTATTTTTTTGAGACGGAGTCTCACTCTGTCACCTAGGCTGGAGTGCAGTGGCGCTATCTTGGCTCACTGCAACCTCCGCCTCCCGGGCTCAAGCAATTCTACCTCAGCCTCCCAAGTAGCTGGGATTACAGTCGCGCACCACCACACCCGGCTAATTTTTGTATTTTTAGTAGAGATGGGGTTTCACCATGCTGACCAGGCTGTTCTCAAACTCTTGACCTCAGGTGATCCACCTGCCTTGGCCTCCCAAAGTGCTGGGATTACAGGCTTGAGCCACCATGCCTGGCCTTAGTTCATATGTACTTGTTCTTGAATGATTTTATATATGTGTGTCTTGTCTATGAAACTGAAACTGGCCAGTAAGCATTGTGAAGGCAGACACTATGTTTTGTGCTTTTTCTATGACCTTTAAAATGCCGAATGTTGGGCCGGGCACGGTGGCTCACGCCTGTAATCCAAGCACTTTGGGAGGCTGAGACGGGCGGATCACTTGAGATCGGGAGTTTGAGACCAGCCTGACCAACATGGAGAAACCCCGTCTCTACTAAAAATACAAAAAAAATTAGCCAGGCGTGGTGGCACATCCCTGTAATCCCAGCTACTCAGGAGGCTGAGGCAGGAGAATCACTCGAACCCGGGAGGTGGAGGTTGTGGTGAGCCGAGATCACACCATTGTACTCCAGCCTGGGCAACAAAAGTGAAACTCTATCTCAAAAAAAAAAAAAAAATGCTGAATGTTAGCAATTTTATTGAGGCATAATTTACATACCATAAAATCACTCATTTTAGGTACCACGCCCAGCCTCAGAATAATTTTTTATAATTGGGAATCGTATACCTAAAATGAGTGATTTTATGGTATGTAAATTATGCCTCAATAAAATTGTTAACATTCAGCATTTTAAAGGTCATAGAAAAAGCATGAAACATAGTATCTGCCTTCACAATGCTTACCGGCCAGTTTCATAGACAAGACACACATATATAAAATCATTCAAGAACAAGTACATATGAACTAAGGCCAGGTGCAGTGGCTCATGCCTATAATCCCAGCACTTTGGGAGGCTGAGGCAGGCGGATCACCTGAGGTCAGGAGTTCGAGACCAGACTGGCCAGCATGGTGAAACCCCGTCTCTACTAAAAATACAAAAATTAGCCGGGCATGGTGGCATGTGCCTGTAATCCCAGCTACTCGGGAGGCTGAGGCAGGAGGATTGCTTGAGGTGGAGGTTGTGGTGAGCCGAGATCGCACCACTGCACTCCAGCCTGGGCAACAGAGCAAGACTCCATTTCAAAAAAAAAAAAAAATTATTCTGGAGTGACAGTTGGGGAACAGTGGAGAGATATTCAGGGAGGTGGGGAGTCTACCTGGATGGATTAAAAATCAGAATCAAGGGAAAAGAAGGAGAGGAGAAATGGTACAGATCTGGGAAGACACAATAGGGTATTCAGGAGGGGATGAAGAGGTGATTATCTCACTTGCACATCGAGCTCCTGGCTTTGAGGGTCTTGTAGGAAGAACCGGAACGCTTCCTCCCACACTGGGCAGTTGGTACTATAGACAGCCTGGAGATGTAGAGGAGAGATTAAGGGTGTATACCACAGCACCACTCCTGTTTCTGCAGAAAACCCCGGCACGTAACAGGCATTCTAAAGGGGAAACCATCCCAAGAATAGGCCTCTCCCTGTCCTACCTGGCCCCCCACAATGATGTCCTGGCCCTCACCTTGCTCTCCTGAGTCACATCCTGAATTGACAGTTGTACCATAGGGTTGGGTTCCTTGTTCCCCTTCTTCAGCTGTGGTGGGTACAATTCAGAGGTCACCATCTTGGGGGATTTGGTTTTGGTTTTGGTGAAGGAAGGTGGGATCGCATCAGAATCCTTTCCCTGAGATGGATCTGATCCCCTCCCTGGGACCCTTGTGTTACATGCTGATACTTCTGGAGCAAAGCAGGCAGGGACACTTGCATCCTCAGCAAGGCAAGGTTGGGGAATGCTACATCCAGGGCTCCTGTTCACCCAGCCAAACTCACAGGAAGATCCTGGGCCCGATCCAGGTAGATAACTAAGATGGCAGCTGACGGGGGCTCTGGTCGAGAGGAGACTCCCCGATTCCACTGTAGAACCTGGGGAGGGGTGGTAGTAGTCAGATCTTGGTCCCCGTTCCAAGTCCCCTACACTTCCAGCTACCTATTTCTCCCCTGCCAGCTTCCTATTTCCCATGTGGCTTACCTGCTCCAGTTTCTCTGCATCTGACAGAAGTGACAGCCATTCTAGCCTCAAGTGAACTTGGCCTTGCCCACCTTGTAGAGGGAACCACTAGAAGAAATTGAGATGTAGTAGAGATCAGATACCTGCTCAACTACTTCCCTACCAATGTAGCAACTACCGTCTACCCAAAGGGTGAGATCAGCCCACACCTTCCTCTTCTCCCAACTTACATCATCCAGAACGCCAGCCTGTAACACCTTCCCTACATCCAGCTTCATTCTGGGGGTGGGGAGGGGAGAGGGTAGTGAAAGGAAGAAAAGGGGAGTGTTGTAATTAGCAGCATGTCAGTGGCCCTCCACTCACGCATCCAGAAATGACTGGCAGATCTCAGACTCCCTTCTTCCTCTCAGAAGATATTCACCTGCATGCGTGAGTACGTGCATGGTAGGGGCTGGGGATGGGGAGGTTAGGAAGGAAAATGATACATGATTCCCAGGTCCAGAAAGTGAGTATAATTACCTCCAGAACCTCGGTAGCACGGGCTTTTTTTTAATTATTTTTATTTTATTTATTTATTTATTTTTTTGAGACGGAGTCTCGCTTTGTCGCCCAGGCTGGAGTGCAGTGGCACGATCTCGGCTCACTGCAAGCTCCGCCTCCCGAGTTCACACCATTCTCCTGCCTCAGCCTCCCGAGTAGCTGGGACTGCAGGCGCCCACCATCACGCCCGGCTAATTTTTTGTATTTTTTAGTAGAGACAGGCTTTCACCGTGTTAGCCAGGATGGTCTCGATCTCCTGACCCTGTGATCCACCTGCCTCGGCCTCCCAGAGTGCTCGGATTACAGGTGTGAGCCACCGCGCCCGGCCCTTATTTTTATTTTTTTTCTTTAGAGATGGAGTCTCGCTCTGTTGCCCAGGCTGGAGTGCCGTGGCGTGATCTCGGCTCACTGCAAGCTCCTCCTCCCAGGTTCACCCACCATTCTCCTGCCTTAGCCTCCCAAGTAGCTGGGAGTACAGGTGCCCGCCACCACGCCTGGCTAATTTTTGTATTTTTAGTAGAGACGGGGTTTCACCGTGTTAGCCAGGATGGTCTCAATCTCCTGACCTCGTGATCCACCCGCCTCGGCCTCCCAAAGTGCTGGGATTACAGGCGTGGGCCACCGTGCCCAGCCAGCATGGGCTTTAGAATCCCAACAGGCAGAATCTCACCTGCCCAGAAAGTCATCTTTATCTGGATCCTTGTCGAACACCTCCACTTCAATCTCCTGCCCTGGGACCTCGTGTACCATCACCTGGGGAACACAGAAGGCTGAGTGTCTCGTGGGGCTGCAGCTGTGAGGATCATCCAATCAGCATCTTCTCTCACAACCTCCTGGGGCTTCCCCATTTCACAGAGCTGCTCAACTCTCCCACCTCATAAGTCTCTCCCCACTGTGGGTTGAGTTCTTCATCAATGACACGACTGCAGAATGTCTGGGTACCCAAACGCACAAGTGCATATGGGTCTGACTTGCCCTCAATCAGGCCCTTCACATATTTGTCCTTGGAACTCAGCCCTCGAGCAGCCAGCAGGTGAATTCGAATAATGCCCTGGAGGAAGGAATCAGATGGTGAGAAACTAAGGACCCAGCAAGGGGTTCCTGAGAGAAGGATCTGTCTAGTTGGGGAAAGGCCATACCCTGGGCAGAGGGGAACGCAACTGAGCCACATCTTGAAGGTCAGGCACAAGGGGCACCAGTAATCGGTTGGGCAACACGAGGAAGGCAGCAATGGAGTCCATGATCATGGTGTCAGAGAGTGAGCTGAATGGGGGAGTAGAAAAGAGTGGGTATGGCCTCAACTTCCAATTTTCTCCTAACCCCAACTATGTTTCCCACACCCAAGAGAGACTTAAAGCTGTAAGAAAGTCCTTTTGTGAAAATCCTTTGTGCTACTCTTCTACCCTAATTCCCCACCTACTGCTCTCTCCCTTCTTCACTGCCATCCCCATTGCCTTTTGCAGTCTTCAGCCCTCTTCAGTCCCTACCTGCTCCCCCAACCCGAAGAAAATTCACAGTATCAAACTTTCCAGGGGTATTTTTCTTCACTCCCCAACTGAACTTGAGGCTCCTAGAGGACACAAGCAGCATCTTTGACTGCTCTGTGTCCCTTAAACCCCCAACCCAGGGCTGGAACACTCAGCAGGTGCTCAGTAAGTCCTTGATACCTAAGTCCTGGGATATCCAGCAGGTTGGTCATCCCTGTCCAGTTGATGTCTAGGGTCTGGAGGGAAAGAGCAGGGGTCAGGACAGATCCCATGGGGTGTGGTCATACCCATCCAACAGTTGCCGGAACCCCTCTCATTCCCCATCACTGGCTGCCCTCATCCTCCCAGTCCTCTGTTTCTCCTGCTTCCCCATACCCCTTCCTTGTTTTCCCTTACCGGGCGTCGGATGAAGAACATTGACACAGCCCCCACGATGGGAAGGTCCCCAATGAGTGGCTCCAGAATCACCCGCAAAACGCCATGTAGCTGAGGCAAGAAGAGAAAATCAAAGCTTTTCCCCAGAAAAGTCCCACTTCTGTCCTCCCAGACTTTCTCAGCCTTGGTCTTTCCAACCTTGCACTTCCCCATATCCCATGAAACGCAGGTCAAACATTTCCTATTATGTGGCCCCTGACATCTGGCCTACCTGCATGCCCTTGACTCCTGCTTTGCAAAAATATTTCTTCACTTCCACATCAATCTGCACATCACCTACATAGCTATGGATTGATAAAGAAGAGAACCAAGAAAGTTAGTCCTTGGCTGAAGTTGCGGGGAGGGGGAGTGAAGTAGCCTGGACTGACCAGGACACATTGAAGGGGAAGCAGTAAGAGTGGTGAGTGGTATTACCTGATGTTCAAGTCCAGCAGGATCTGCTCTTTTCTCTGACCTGGGTGAACCTTGACTCCAATGATGCGCAATGGCTAAGGAGAGAGAAATTCCTGAGAGAGGGGAGGGAAACGGAGAAGTACCTCAGTCTACTCCGAGCCATTCACCCTCCCTAGCCCACCTCCTCACTTTCCCTCCTCCACACATACCTTTTCGCCCAGTTCCACTCGTGTAAATGTAAATGTTTGCAAATGGGGGTTAGATCCCCTAACAGCGGGAGCCACAGTTTCAGCCAGAAGCTTCTCCATATACTGGCCCAGGAAGGGCCAGACCTGGGCCACAATCTGGGAGGAAAGGGAGATGGTCAGAGGAGAGCCTAGTCTTCCCTCTCAAGGCAAGTTCCTTCAGAATCCTCCCCACGGAGAGCACTGAGGGTTGAGGGTGGGTCTGGCAAGAAGAAACAAATTCCCATTCTCCCCTCATGAAGACTAAAAATCAAATCAGTCCTCACCTTATTGAGCCATTCAGCCTTTTCCACGTCTGGGAAGCTGACCTGGAGGCAGGGAAGGCAGAGACAGTCATGTGCACACCCTCGCCTCTGGTTTCCTACTAAGATGCTGGTGGTGTGCCGCAGAGGAGAGGGAGTGTGTAAGTGTGACAGACTCCTCACACTCAGGGTGGGCGAGGGGCTGGGATGCCGCAAAGGTTCATTCCTCACAGAGTTTGGGGGCTGAGGTCTCTCTAATAAGGGGAGCTGATAGGGTAGAGGTCACACTGTTGCCCTGTGGATAGCTCAGGGACGTGGTGAAATGACAGCTGCTGAGAGAGAGAGGAGCTGGAGGAGGAGAAGGGCACATTCTTTCTGGAGGGGGAGGTCCAGTCAAATTGGAGTTTGAGGGAATCCTGGGATTTAAAAAGTCGTGGTTCCAGGCTGGCCGCGGTGGCTCACATCTGTAATCCCAGCACTTTGGGAGGCCGAGGCCGGCGGATCACGAGGTCAGGAGTTCGACACCAGCCTGACCAACATGGTGAAACCCTGTCTCTACTAAAAATACAAAATTAGTCGGGCGTGGTAGCGCATGCCTGTAATCCCAGCTACCCAGGAGGCTGAGGCAGGAGAATCGCTTGAAGAGGCAGAGGTTGCAGTGTGCCGAGTTCGTGCCATTGCACTCCAGCTTGGCAACAGAGCGAGACTCCGTCTCAAAAAAAAAAAAAAAAAGTCCCCTTTTCCAGCCTTCTCAACTCCCCTCAGACGGGGCTTCTACAGCAGGAAGGTGAGGAGGGAAGCAAGTCCTTCCTTGAGTCAGGGAGGGGCCAGAAGACCTAATTATGCCTGGCTTTGTGGGTTTTTTTGGGGTGTGTGTGTGTTTTCCTCTATCTTTCTCTGTGTGACTCCTTTTAAGGAAAAGGACACCTGCGCTTTGTATCGGGGGTAGGAAGATTGGTTTCCATGATGATGAGGAGGAGACAAACACTTGCTGCCTAGGCTACAGGTCCCCTAGGGCCATTTTCCCCTCTTTCTCCTCCCCTTTCCAGTCCAGGGCCTGGGAAGCTTGGCTGTGTCTGCCTAGTGTCAATTTTGATTCCTCTCTGCTGCCATTCTCCCCCTAGACTGGCACCTCTGCTGGGAGGGGCCGGGTAACGGGCTTCGCCTCTGCAAGACTAAAGAGAAGGCATCCGCCTCAGCACAGGAGACGTGGCCGCCGCAGAAATAAGGGTCTCTGGCCCAACGGAACAAGCGCAGCCCACAGTCCGGAAAAGGGTGTGGCCGGCCGAGGGGTGGGGGGGAGTGTGGGCCGCGGGCACTGCAGCAGTCGCACCACCTCCTCCCGTAGCCCGCCCTCCGTCCAGCAACCGCCTCTGCCGCGCTGCAGTCTGGCGGCTGGAGGCTTGAAGGTGGCTGCCCGAGGGTCGTCCAGGGGCCAGGGCTGGGTCCTAGCGGGTATCCGGGGATAAAAGCGAGAAAAGAGAGAACCGTATGGCTTTAAGTAGGTAAAAAGTCTCGAGGAGGATGGGAAAGACTAGGGAAACCATTGAGAGGTAACAGGACCAGGATTTCCAGGAGCAGCAAAGGCGCGAGTGGCACCAAAGGCAAGAGGGACGTTCAAGATGGCTTGGCTAGGAGGGAGAGCTTCGGCTGAGACGGGGTCCCCAGATGTTATTACTGCTGTTGCCCAAGTAAAGGAAGAAGTCCTGATTCTGTGGAAGGATCCAGTCTGGGCATGCGAAAGGGTGGGTGGGGAGAGTGAGCAGTCGGTCCCAAGAGTGGCACGTCCAGCAGGCAGGCGGCTAGCGGGGAGAGAGGGGAAAGTCTGGGGCCCACTGTCCCAAGGCAGGGAGCTGACTCTAGGCGTAAGGAGGAAGAGCCCCAGGTGGAAGGGGTGGAAGGGGGCTATGCTGCACAGAGGACCGAGGGTGGTCGCTCACCCAGGCAGGTAGCTCTCGATGACTCATATAAAGAGTTTTCGCCGTGAGCTGCTCCTCGTCGTCCAGTAGCTGCCTCGCTGCTCGAAGGCTCCGTTCTTTCTCGTCGCGGACCCGGCGCCAGCCCAGGTAGAGGGCGAGGCCGAAGAGCACGAAACCCACGCTGAGTCCCACTGCCCCGGCCAAATACACAGGTATCAGCACCAGCAACCGCCTCCCGAATGAAGTCAGCACTGCCAGGGCCTCACCCGCCGCGCCAGGGCCAGCAGGTTGGCCCCCAGAACCTGGGTCTGGCTTTGCGTGACCAGCGGGAGGCTGGTCAGAGGGGTCTGAGGGAGCAGAGGGCTGGTCCATGGGGCTGGGGCTGGGGCCCTCTCCTGGAGATCGCTCCATTGTGCCACCTCTGGGAGGATCCGCCCGACCCAGGGACTGGCTGAAGGTTGCCTAGTCTTGCGATCAGCTCCCCCCGGCAAAACGTGATCCCGGGGATGGAGGAGGGGACTTCAAGCCACGCCCCTCCTTTCTGGCGATTTGGGTTGGTCCGCACTGCACAGACCAAGGTGGAGTTACAAGGTTGAAACTCCACCCCTCTTCCGCGGGGAATGGACCGGGTTTCGGATAGGTAGGGCCTCCCTGATTGGGCCCGAAGGCCAAGATGGGAGGTCTGAGATGGCGGGAAAAGGAAGAAACGGGCTCAGGGGCGGCATTCGATTGGTAATAAAGAGGAGGAGGCGTGGTGCACCATTTCAGGAGAGGCGGGACCAAGAGCTCCCCCACGTGGGATTGGAGTGCCTGTGGTATGACGTCATGCAGAGCCGCACAGCCAATTTGTTGGTTTTGGAGAAAGCCCAAGTTGCGAAGTTGAGGGGCTGTGGAGCTTCAGGATTTCCCTCTACTCATTCGGACGGTTTGGCAGGATTTGGTCTGGGACATATATATGTTCTTTTGCCGACTTTCTCTAGTTTTCATACTCTAAGCACATTCCTTATCGTTCAACTTTTTCCTGCCTGCCCTTACAAAAGGAAAGGATACGATCGTATTTGGAATGAAAGTGTTTGAAGACTAACCCTGTCTATCCCGTCCCCAATCCCCTACCTTGTTTGTGTGGTGTAACGACTGACCCTGGAGAAAACTGGAGAGTCAGAGAATTAGAGTTGAGATAATCCAGCCTTCAGGGAAAGGGGGAAAAGAAGCAGAGTGAATAGAAGGTGAGGCTTTATTTCTTTTTGGAAATTTCCAAGAGTAAGTCATCTCTATCTTAGAGGATGGATGTAAGACTAGTTGGCTCCAAAAGGGAGGGAGGCAGCGCAAATTATTACATTTTCCAAGAATGTTCTGACCCTGAAGAACTTCTAGGACACTAAAATGAGGGATCAAGAGTAAGGGAAAGACAATTCCCTTTCACATTTGCCTGAGTTAGAAGGAAGGTTTGCCATACAGTCAGGTGCAGAATTAATGCAGTCCCACAGTGTACGGTGTAGGTTTAGGAAGGAAAAAGTGCAGGGTACACCGATGACTATTGTTACTAGTTAACTGGCCTTAGAGGTGGAGTGTTGTCCTAGGAGCTAGATACTAGGCTAATTGGAAGTTGATGAGGGAAGTGTTGGTCATAAGATGATTACCTTTTAATGCAGTACATATGGGGCATATTATGTAAATCTGTCAGATGCAGGAGAAGAACTGGGGTTGATCATTGGGGAGAAACTAGCCATTTCTTAGAGGAAGTGTCTTACAGGATGAGGCCTGCAGCTGATAAATTTTATCTGCTTCTGCAGGGCATAGATTTCTTCAGCCTGTGTTTACCAAAGCTGCTTAAAACCTGTCCCTGCCCAGCCTCTATCCCTTCAACTTTTTCACTTCCTTTTCTCTACTTCCTAGGGCTAGCAGTATCTCGACTGCTTCATTCAGTTTGCAGAATTATTTAAGAAACAATATTCTGTCTCCTGTATCCTCCATATTCCCAGAGGTGAGCAGGCAAAAAAGGGAAACAAGGAACTTGGAGGAATTATGAGTGATCTGCTCACCAACTGATAAAGCAGAACTACAGAGGCAACATGGATGAACCTTAGAGAGGTTCATAAACTGAAATTTGCCAAGCACTGAAGTAGGCGAGGAGGTTCCTGAGAATGGGGGAATGGAGAGGGTGACCTATGGAGGTTCTTTTCCAAACTTCTCCCTTCCTCACCTCATCCAGATTATCAGAAATTATATAGGGGATAAAACTTCATCCTCAGGAAGTTCTTGTCCCAGCTGGGGCCCAGGAGCCACAGGATCAGCAGCTGCAATGCAGTTACCAACACAAGTAAACAGGGTGGGTCCCCGCCCACTGACAATTCTGCTGCCCAGGTGCCACCTGGTGGTGATAAGCAGTAAGTGCACAACAGGAAGGGATGGCCATTTGTTAGAGGAAGTGTCTTACAGGATGAGGCCTACAGGAGGAGAGAGAGTAAACTTCCTGGACTTGCAATCTGCATTTATATGTAAACCATAATCACCTCCAAGAGGCAGAGGGTGAGATACAGCACTCTGATCTCAGCTCACAAAGATGGGAAGGGCAACAAGATTTGAGGAAATTCCTTTCGTATTCTTTATTCCTCAAAAGTTACTGCAAAGCCAGGTGCGGTGCCTCACGCCTGTAATCCCAGCACTTTGGGAGGCCGAGGCAGGTGGATCACCTGAGGTCAGGAGTTCAAGACCAGCCTGGCCAACATGGCGAAAACCCGTCTCTACTAAAAATACAAAAATTAGCCGAGCATGGTGGCATGCGCCTGTAATCCCAGCTACTCTACTTGGGAGGCTGAGGCAGGAGAATCACTTGAACTCGAGAGGCAGAGGCTGCAGTGGGCCGAGATCATGCCACTACACTCCAGCCTGGGCAACAGAGTGATACTCCGTCTCAAAAAAAGAAAAAAAAAATTACTGCCAAGTAGCTTTGTTGGATGGCTGTATCATTAGAACTTTCTTATGTGAAGTCTGGAGTCAGACTGCCTGAATAGATTCCTGTCCCCATTCCTTATTTGCAGAACCCTGGGCAGGTTACTTTTTAAGCCTGCTTTCTCCTCTGTAAAATGGGTACAAAAATAGTACTCATTGTGTCAACGAGACGTTGCATGTAAAGTGCCTAGCACAGAGCCTTGGCTTATATTAAGCAGTCAACAAATGTTAGCCGGCCGGGTGTGGTGGCTCACGCCTGTAATCCCAGCACTTTGGGAGGCCGAGGTGGGAGGATCACGAGGTCAGGAGATTGAGAATGTCCTGGCTAACACGGTGAAACCCCGTCTCCACTAAAAATACAAAAAGAAAATTAGCCAGGCATGGTGGCGGGCACCTATAGTCCCAGCTACTCTGGAGGCTGAGGCAGGAGAATGGCGTGAACCCTGGAGGCGGATCTTGCAGTGAGCAGAGATCGCGCCACTGCACTGAAGCCTGGGCCACACAGCTGGACTCCGTCTCAAAAAAAAAAAAAAAAAAAATTAGCCATTATTCTAGAAATCCCTTTTTATTTCCTGTGTAGCAAACAGGATCTTCCTCCAGTGGGCAGCCCTTCAAATATTTGAAGACTTCTATTTGAAGCTTTCTCTTGCCAGCCTTTTCTTTTTTCCAGCAACACATTGGTTTGTCAATGTCCCTCTTTAAAAATTACATTTAGAACAACACACTACTAAGTGGTTACACTTAGGCAGAACATAGAACTGCTGTATTTGTAATCTATTACCAAGGTTCTACTACCCTTATGGAGCTCCTAGAAAGATGCCTAGAACATAGCAGGCTCTTAATAAATATTTATAAACGGACATCTTGAGGGCTAAGATTCTATTTTTTTGCAGCCAACTGGAAGTCCTAGTTTGTTCTCATGTGAATTATTGCTAATATGGATCTCTAACGTTGTTCCTCAGACTAGTTCAAGATCTAAGCAATTTTTTAGTGTGAGAGTGCTCCAGTGTTTTAGTCAATCCAAGTTACAGACACTTTGAATATTATTTAGCTCTTCCTGTGTTACTGTTGATAAATGGGTTTTTTATATGTTTACCCGAGTTGGGTTTTTTGTTTTTACAAGAAAACATAGCCCTTGGGCTTATCACTAGAGAACAGAGATTTCTCTAACATAAATGCACTAACCAACACTAAGTACAAGTGTTCAGTTTGATTCCACCAAATGCTACTATTTTTTTCTCATTATTTTTTAACCAGAGCCATTTGCATGGAAAAAATGCTACTATTAACTGACCCATAATTTTCCTCTTATCTGTGATGACTTAGCAGGTGAGAGAGAGGAAAGCAGCTCCTGTAATCTGGGAACTGGCCTGACACAGCCAGGCTTCAGAGCTGTTAGGGCTGACCTGGTGCTCACAGGTAGCCAATGAGTTCTCTTGGACACAAACAATCTCACAAAACACCAGCATCAGACAAGGTCACTCAGTAACTGCGATGAAGTGAGACAAAAAACAAAATCACTACACAATTTTGTTTAAGCACAAAACACGGTCAGTGTGCAAACCACAAAACGGCAAACATCCCCTTTCCCAGCTAGTGAGTGACTTCATCGTCGACTGCGCTTAGGTTCATTTGTCTGCCCTTCTTCTAGACAAGCTACCCAATTATCCTGGATTCCCTTAACAGCACCCAATCCAAAAGAACACCCACTTTCTTGAATCTTCCCCAAAATCACTTAACCAAAGTCTAAGTTCTCTAAGTCGTTCCTAACACCCTCATGCTGAGACACACCACGTTATCCCCAATGGTGAGCCCTCCCCCTCACTGCAATGAGCATTAAACCCAACTTGCTCAATTACCAGGTGTATTCTTGGTGGTCTTCAGCTGGAGTAAATACATACAAGACATACAATGCCTAAAGTTTCCCAAATCTACCTCTTTGGAGATAACTTGGCAAGGAGGAAATAAAGTCAGTCAGGATTTGACTGAGAATTCATGTTGGTATCTATGGTTACATTCTTCTCTAAATGCTCTTAAACCATCTCTTTTAATAGTCTAGAATTACCGGGCACGGTGGTTCACGCCTGTAATCCCAGCACTTTGGGAGGCTGAGGCAGGCAGATCACGAGAGATCGAGACCATTCTGGCCAACAGGATGAAACCCCGTCTCTACTAAAAATAAAAAAATTAGCCAGGCATGGTGGCGGGTGCCTGTAGTCCCAGCTACTCGGGAGGCTGACGCAAGAGAATCGCTTGAACCCAGGAGGCACAGGTTGCAGTGAACCGAGATTGCACCACTGCACTCAGGTCTGATGACTGAGCAAGACTCCATCTCAAAAAAAAAAAAAAAAAAAAAAATTGTGTCCCAAAAAACATTAAGCTTATCAATGTGTTGTTTCTAAAATCCACAATGTTAGCCCACTTTTAGTCTTCAGGCTTTTTTTTTAATGACTGGCCTTGACCTAGCCCACCATCTCCAATCCCAGATGTGACCTGAGTGATCAACCAGATGAGAGAGCAAGAGGTAGCAGGAGACATGAGGGGGAACACAATCCAGGATCACTCTCTACCCCCAAATCTACTGTCCCATTAGACTAGACACCTGAGTTGTTTTCCCTGCATCAGCCGTGAGCTGAGGAGGAAGTGAGGTTTGATTATTGGGGCCCCTGGCCTTACTGACTTAAGTAGATTTAAAACTTCTGGTCCTATGTGGAGACAGAGGAAAGGAATGGACCCTGAGGCTTGTGTCCCTAGAAGGACTCTCTTTTCGCAGACCTCCCAAGCCTTGAAGGCTTAAGGAACTGGCCACTGAAGGAGTGGGGTAGGAGGGACATTAACTGCCATCAACTGAGCGGCAATTGCCATCAACTCCACCTGTCCTGCTGTTTGAATAAGGATCTGTCAACTATGTAACATCCCATCCCCATTTCTCAGCAAATACACTCTCCTTACTGCCTGCCCTGCTAAATGACCCTAGGAGCCCTGGTTACTAAGGCAACCTGGGAATAGCACATACAGACAGAGACCAAAAACAGATGGGACTATTTTTAAACTAGACTAGGTGGCTCCAAAGCTTTTGCCCCATAAAGTGCCTTCCCCAAAGCCCCATTTGGTCTTGTTCTGGGTCCCTACCCTTCTTCACTGGCTTCTATCCATCTTACCAAAGCTATGTGAGGCTGGGGTCTTTATCCCATTTTGGCATGAGATCTATTTACTGCTCCCATCTTCCACACAGAATATCTAAGCAAGTTTTCACTGCCTCCATTTGTTAAAAATAATTGTTCTTTTATTTCTTTGGGTAGTGGGCCCTGCCCTATGGATTTTCAGGTCAAACTAGGGTAATGAATGCTCCGCTAGTCTTTGGGCTGGAGCACTATGGTCCCAGCTTTCCCAGGGCCCAGAAGCAATTCCTGTATTGTCCAACCCAACCAGCTAGGACCCAAATTGTCTGAAGGCTCCTATCAGGCCTTCTCTCCTGACCACCCACTTCCCAATCTTTCCTGGCTTTCCCTCTGGGCAGGGTATTTTTTTCTTTCAAAACCAGTGCTGGAACCTGTGCTGTGCAGAAGAGAGGACAAGACGAGGGATGTTCCCAAATTCCCGTAAGAGGACACAGCCCCTCAGTCAGTCCTTCCTCTCTGCTGGCTTCAGTCTGCACTCCTCTGCAAGCCCCCACTGTGAGGCTTGAAGATGGACAAGAGGACCCTTATAAAAGGGAGGTGAGAGAAAACACACCATCCCAACCCCTCCTCTGGACATACTCTTTGTAGTCTCTTGTCCTAGTTCTCACGGGACCCCTTCAGACAGGGCTGGGGAAGGCTAGGTGAGTGGGCAAGGGCCCCCTGACCCCAGCCCTGGGAGGCTATACCAGGGGAGTGTCCATTAGCCCCATCAGTGTGGCATGGCCGTGATGCGCATGCTCTGGGAAGCGATAGGGTAAGTCACCATGGGAGTGGTGGTGTGGCTCATTGTGATTCCTGCCAAGGGTTGGGCCATCGATACAGCCACAGGGGCCACAGGAGCCACAGATACAGCCACAGGAGCCATGGAGACAGGTGGGGGTGCCATTCCCTGGGCAATTGTTTGAGCCAGGGCAGCTGACAGTGGCGTGATCTCTGGGGTCAAATGTGGGGGTGGGGGTGGTGGAGCAGCAGGAGGTGCAGCATTAGTTGGGGGAGCAGCTGGAGCTCCAGCAGGGGCCACCAGTTCTTGCTGGGACACTGGACGAGGCTGTAGAGCCTGGCTGCTGAGAGTAGTGTGAGTCTGGGCAATGCCATGGTTAAAAGTGGCGACAGTGCCCACAGTGGGGGCCAGAGTCTGCTCAGTTGCTGGTGCAGTGGAGCTCAGGGTTATGACCTTGGCCTGATTGCGGAACTGAGCATTTTGTTCCAGTAATACCTCATTGGTGGCCAGTAGGTTACTGACCTGCTTCTTTAACTCCTCTACCCGCTTTCTGAGCATGGCATTCTCCTCCTCTAGCAGTCTGCACTCCACCCCTCGCGATGGAGCCAAGCTATATTCATATGACTCAAAATGAGGGCCATCAGGGGGGCAGCATCCACCTCGCCGGCGTTTTGGGCCTGGCTCATGGTCCTCAAAGCCCCTGTCAGGAAGGTCATAGATATCATAGAGATCATGACGTCGTCCTGGGAGGACTGAGCCTGTTGAGCCCCCACCAGTGCCTCCTCCACCCCGAGCATCAAACTCAAAATCCCGTTGCAGGTGACGGAACTTGCACTTGGCTCCTCTCTGACAGTCACCCTTGAGAAAGTCACGGCAGATAGGGACCTCCTCCTTGCCATTTGGTAGGTCAGCCGGTGAAAGGCCAAGGCCAGCTGCTACTTTCTGCCTGAGCCGTGGGGGAAGCTCTCCTGTCTTCTTATAGCCATCCTCATCTTCCTTGGAGCCATGGATGAAACGGCAATTTGGGCGGCTACACTCCTTGTTCTGGAAGTCATGGCAGAAGATGAACTCGTTTTTGCTCACCCCCAAGTTGGACACCTCGCTCATGTCTGGGTGGCGATATCGGCAACGCTTGCCTCGCTTGCACACATTCCTCAAGAAGTCTCTACAGATGGCATCTGAGCTGGCCCCGCCACTGCCTGCCCCTGCCCCACTGGCCTCCTCGCTGCCACCACCTCCAGGGCCTCCACCGCTGCTCCCGGTACCGTTGGCATAGCTGTCCCGGTCAGGCATCCTGGTCCCGCCCAACTCAGGGTTTTCTTTATCTTGCCACTCTTGGTGACCACTACAAAAAAGGAGAACTGTATCAAACAGGAGTCCTCCAGGGAGATCCCACTCTTCTTGACTATAAAGCAGGCAGCCCAGAGGGGCAATGGCTTTAGAGATGGAGAATCTAAGGGATAAGAATTCTGGCTGAAATGTCTGACTCATCAAAAGTCCCGCCCAGGCTTTTGTGCACCTGGTCTGGGTCAGAATGATTCACACTTGCCTGGCTAACGGAGGAGGGAAGGAGTTGGGGTGAAGCCACCTTGTTTCACTGATGATGATGGGCCCAGGAGGGAGCAGGGAAAAAATAGTGTTGGATTTCATCTTTCCTTCTGAGCTGACCTTATTAAAGTTGTGGAAGTGAAATTAAAACTGCAGTCAGTATCTGAATAGTCTGGGAGGAAACTGGGAATAGTGCCCAAGATGGGGTACTGAGCTACTAGGGCTGTAGAAGATGGGACACTGCTAACAAAACTTCCTTAACCCCTTTTCCTTTTCCTCAGGTGAGGGCTCTGTACACACCAAATCTCTAGAAGCCAAGAAATCCTGGGTGAAGAGACTGGTGTCACCAGCTTCAGGGGAGTCTCAAAACCTGTCATATTTTAGTATTCCCTCCCAGCCATCATCACTGTCAACGGCAGAGAGGTCAGCCCCCTCTATTTCAGGGTAGAAGTTCTAGGTTAGAGTCTCTACTTCTAGATTTCCGAGGACAAACCATTTGTGATAAGGTCAAGTGGGAAGGAGTTAATTTCACAGGAACAAGTGACCTTTCCCCATTTCCCACCCCCTTCCTACTCCCCTATGTGAAGATCCCAACCACACCATTCCTCAACCCATAAAGATCCTCTTTATTTATAGACTCCATAAAAGCTTTTTAAGTCTCCTATTTCCCAAGAGAGCTTTGGAATGTCAGTCCACTGCCCTGGTTCTAGCCCTCCCCTCTCTCCACCCCCAGTAGGACCTGGAGTCCCTGCTACCACGTGTCTTGACTTCCCAAGCCTTTCCTATGCGGTGTTCAGGCTCCCCCTGCTGCTGAAATAGGAAAACTTCATATTGTTCCCTTTGAGCATAAGGGAATCTTTCCTGATTACTTTGGCCTTGACCTACCCCCACCCCACTGCTGTGACTTTGCCTTCAGATCTCCCTAAAATGAACTAAACAAACCAGAGGCCAGAGTTACAAGAGAATTGTAAGAGGGTTCTCCTCCTCTAAAGAGAGGTAATCCCAGAATAATAGAAGCAATCAAGGAAAGACGTGGTAAAAGATACAAACTTTTAGTAAAGGGGGATGACCAGGTGAAGTACAAATGCCATCTATCCAAGCCTGGCTCACGTTGCAAGTCGCACCAGCAGCAGATAACTAGTTATGATGCTCCTCCCCACCCAACTCTCCCAGAATTGATACCTGAGGTAGCTCAGGTGAAGTCCGGGGCTCCTGTGGGTCTCCACCTCCACATCACTGCTGGGTTCTGAGCAGGAAAAAAACAGAGACTTGGGTGGAAGAAGGAGTAAGAGTGGAGGACTATGGGGTGGTTGTCACAAGAAAGAAATCTGATAAAACGGCAAAGCTTCGGGAACGTCAGGATTTCCTCAGGGTTCAAACTGAACTTCACCTGTCCAAGGGAGAAGTTGCCAGTAAGAAGTGTAAGAGATAAAACTAATTCGGAGGGACTGGGAGGATGGGTTGGAAAACCAGCCCTGAGTGAACAAAGAGTGCGGGGCGCCCTGCCTCAAGATGAAAGAGGATGTGAGTGAGGGTCAGACCCCGGCTAAGGGTTGGAGTTAGTAATGGCTAGTGAGGAACCTTAAAAGGGCAGCGTCTGACAGTGCATTGGGATGGCCGATTAGACTTGAAGGCAGTGATTGTGACGCTTCCCAGCACCCTAGAGTTTGCGAAAGAAGTCCTAGGAGTTTTCCCGCAGCAAGTCTTCTAGCTTGGCAGGTTCCGTGCAGTGCCGCCGGCGCTCAGCCGTGGGCTACGTGAATGGGACACTAAGGGCGCGCGAAGTGAAGCGGGGAGCTGGAGCTCCAGGTGTCATCAAGCTGAGGGGATGGGCAGGGTTGTGACGTCACGAAGCTGGCGTTTGCTCGCGATGCGAGGTCAGTCAGAAAAGGGGCACTGCCCTGGGGTGTGAAGACGAGCCAGCTCGGTTCTGGGGGGCCTTGTGTGGCCCGGCCGAGCCCAGCCGCTGGGCCGGCCCCGACTCCTCCCCTCCGGGCGCGGCCTCCACCTAACTCTCCCGCCTCCCTCACCTGCTGCCGCCGCCGTAGTTGCTGCTGCCGCCTGCCGGTCCTCTAGCTTCGACAAAGAGCCGCCCACCCGCTCGCTCTTCCGCTTCCTGCGGAAGAAGTGACGCTCTAGCCACCAGACCCGGAACCATACTCTATGGTGTTCGAAGTACGCGTACGACATGCCGCAGGAAGTTCCCAGCACGCTTTGCGTGTCACCATGGCAACCCAAAGGCACGACATGGTCTAGAGGTAGTCGCCAAGGAAGCCCTCCTGGAAAGAAGGGGCGGTACCAGCATTGGCCCCAAATAACCCGCGAAACCTAAAACCTGCCTCCAGAGATGTACCATATCTCATCCAACTCCAGCGAGATGCAAACCACACCACATAACCCGGGCTATTGCCTTTATAGTTTTGATACCCTCCATAGCACAGGTAGTGACAGGGCAAACTGTAATGACAGAAAACCCCCACCCGATGGAACCATAAAAAACATAATAGACAAGATGACTTAATTCTTCAGCTAAAACAGCAGAAGAGGTGATTTATTATATGGTTGTTACACTCGGCCACAAACACAGAAATAGTCCAGAATGTCACAGGTCCAGGGCAGAGGACCAACATGGGCATTTTGTTTATGAGCAAGGTGGGTTTCAGAGGTGATCGGCGATCAGAGGGCGATGAAGTTCTAGATCCATTGAGACAAGCTCTAGACAGTAGCATGCAGTCCCACAACTTGTACCAGCATCCCCAGCGTCTGGCATTCCATGTTTCTGCTCCTGTGGCCTCCACGGTGCAACAAGCTAGCAGTTTACTTGGACCTCTGCCTCATCTTTCTTCTTTTGCGCTTCAGCCTGAAAAGCAGACACACAAATGGAATACACCTATCCTCAAACCAGAGTTGTCTTTCCCTCCCACATTAAATCAAACGTCCATATAAAGAATGAGGTGGTAAAATGAACAAGCACTACGGTTCTATCGTCCTCTTTTCTGTTCAATTCTTGGCTCTAGGAAGAAAACACTCAAACATTTTTCTCCTAAGTTTTGTCCAAGGAACTTCCCTCCTCCTGGGCTGGCAAAGTCTCAACATACCTGCGCATTCGCTTCTTCCTCCACTAGCAACCGATCACAAGCAGCAGATAATTCAAAAAAAAAAAGAGAGATGAAGTTTATTAGTAGGCTTAGGAGGGATATGAAATGCACTCTTTAGAATCGGACAGATTCTTAACCAAGTATGAAAGATTAGTTGTAACAACTACATCAGTAACTTGGACACCCTTCCCACCATAAAATCAGAATTCCACCCTTTTCTAATCCCACCCTCTCTACCCATAGCACTTAACCGCTAGCTCTCTCACAAACTACCTTTTCTCTCCCACCAGCTCTTGGGCACCCTTGAAACCCAGTAGTTCAGGAGGTATGGCGGACTTGCCTTAGTCTCCCCGCTACTACTCGCCAACTCCTACCTCCCAAGCTTACTACCAGGAACCGCTCACCTTGGCTCTCATGGCGCAGAGGTTTCTACAGGGAAAGAGAGAAAGGCTACAGTTAGTTTGCTGTGATGATGGTAAGTGCCGACGTCGGATGTCTATGGATTGTACACGGAATCCGAACACAGGAAACAAACACACTCACCCAAGAAAATGGCGCTAAGGCCGAGAGAAAGCCGAGGTTCCGTTTACGGCTATTTAACGGAGCGCCGGGTGTCGTCACTTCCGCTTTCGCGCCCTTTCCCCCCAAGGGCGGGGCTACCCAATAGGCCTAACGATGGTTTTCGGACCCTCTTGCTTAGGGGTAGGTTGAGTTAGTTCTCTCGGAAGACCGAGTATTTGGTTTTCGAGTTACCAATTCCCCCCTAGATTTAGTATGAGGACGCTGTGTTATTTAAACGTCAGCACCTATTTCCAATATTGCACCTAGAGGTGCAGACGGGGAAAGAATGGTGACCTCCACCTTCCCTCGCATCGCTTCTTGGGAGTTGCAGTTCCCTGGAGAAGTCCTCCATTTTGCTATGGATAGGCGCGGACTGTACAGAAATTCTTGTTTTACTGGTTTGTCTTCTTTTCTTTCTTTCTTTCTTTATTTTTTTCTTTTTCGAGACAGGATCTCACTGTGTCACCCAGGCTGGAGTGCAGTGACGCGATCTCGGCTCACCGCAATTTCCGCCTCCTGAGTTCAAGCGATTCTCCCGCCTCAGCGTCCCGAGCGGCTGGGACAACAGGCGCGCGCCACTTGCCTAATTTTTGTATTTTTAGTAGAGACGAGGTTTCGCCGCGTTGCCCAGGCTGGTCTCGAGCTCCTGAGCTCAAGCGATCCGCCCGCCTAGGCCTCCCAAAGTGCTGGGATTACAAGCATGAGCCACCGCGCCCAGCCGGTTTGCCTTATTTTCTAAAATAAATTGCTGCAGGGTGATTCGATTCGGGAACCATCGAAGGTCCTAAGATTTCAGAACATAGGAAGATATAAAGTGGGGATTCGGGAAAGCTGCCATACTTCAAAAAATATTCTCTCACTATTTAAGATAGAGCAATTATTTTCCCTAAATTTCAAGAATAAGAGCTGATTATGGTCTTTCCCCACGATGCCTGAAGCAAAATATCACTAGAGATTCCTGGCTACAATGCATTATTCGTTCAGAAAATACGTCAGCGGGCTGGGCACGGTGGCTTATGCCTGTAATCCCAGCACTTTGGGAAGCTGAGGTGGGGGAATCTCGAGCCCAGAAGTCGAGGCTGCAGTGACCTATGCAGTGATTCTCTAGGGGTGAAGAGCGAACCAACGGACATAGGGAGAAAATTAGCTAAATCTAGGGAAAGTATGACATTTGGTGTTAAGATAAAGAACTTCTCAGTTTGATTGTATGCTCAGGTGAGAAGCACTGGAAAACAGCCAGATCCCCTAAGATTTGGCTACAGGAAACTTTTGAGTTAATGGGGGATGAAAAAGAACACTTTCCCTATAGAGACTTCATCTTATAGTTTAAAATACTGTAACATTTTGTATGTGATTGTTACAATCCCTCTTTTTTTGTGATTTCCCTTTATTATATTCCAGGATAGCATTTCACTTTCTTTAGTAAAAGGCGAAAGATTTATACGATCTAGCATTTCACTTTCAATCCCTGAAAACGTTTTTAAAATTAGGTTCCTTCTAAGTAGTTGTAGTATTGTCACCACCCAAATATATATGACAATCTTTTTGAAACAAAAAAAATCCTAGCAGAATTATTTTGTATCAATTCCACCAAGATTTCAACTGATGATTGCCAACTAGTCTATAAGCTCTTTGAGGGAAATTTTGTTTTGTTTGCTTGTTTTTGATACGGAATCTCACTCTTGTCACCCAGGCTGGAGTGCAGTAGTGGAGCGATCTTGGCTCACTGCAACCTCCGCCTCCTGGGTTCAAGCGATTCTCCTGCCTCAGCCTCCCAAGTAGCTGGGATTACAGGCGCCCGCCACTAAGCCTGGCTTTTTGTATTTTTAGTAGAGATGGAGTTTCACCATGTTGGCCAGGCTGGTCTTGATCTCCTGACCTCAGGTGATCTGCCTGCCTCAGCCTCCCAAAGTGCTGGAATTATAGGCATGAGCCACCGCACTTGGCCGTTTTTTTTTTCTTTTTTTTAATAGACTTAATTTTTTAGAACAGTTTTAGGTTCACAGCAAAATTGAGAAAGGTATAGACATTTCCCACACATATAGCCTCCCCCTTTATAAACATCACTCCACCCCGCCAGAGTGGTACATTTGTTAACAATAGAACCTACATTGATATACCATTATTACCCCAAATCCATAGTTTAGTTTACACTAGGGTTCACTCTTGGCATTGTACATTCCTTGCCTTTGGACAAATGCGTAAGCAAGAAGAGATGAACAGGCAAAACACAGAGGATTTTTAGGGCACTGAAACTACTCTATTTTAATGGTGGATATACATCATTACACATTTGACCTGTGTTCTGTTCACTTGTAGTATCTCTAGTTTACCAATTCCTGACATGTAGTGAGATAAACTAATTACCCATCTGACTTTAGTCTGGCCCTGAAAACTAGTGTACCAGACATTCTTCCTGGCTTCTTGAACTCAAGATAAACACTTGCAGTGCTGTTTTTGCAGTACACATTAAGTGTCCTAGCCCCAAACAAATCTTTTTTTTTTTTTTTTTTTTTTTTGAGACGGAGTCTTTCTGTCCCCCGGGCTGGAGTGCAGTGGCGTGATCTCGGCTCACCGCAACCTCCACCTCCTGGGTTCACGCCATTCTCCTGCCTCAGCCTCCCGAGTAGCTGGGACTACAGGCGCCCGCCACCACGCCCGGCTAATTTTTTGTATTTTTAGTAGAGACGGGGTTTCACCGTGTTAGCCAGGGTGGTCTCGATCTCCTGACCTCGTGATCCGCCCACCTCGGCCTCCCAAAGTGCTGGGGTTACAGGCTTGAGCCACCACGCCCGGCCGCAAACAAATCTTAGCAGTGAGGACTGTTTCTACTTAGAAAATTACGCCACCCAACTCCAGCAGATAACTTACTGTATCATCAAAGATTCTAGGATTTGTGTCTTCTGCAAGTCAAGACATTCCTCGTTTTGGGAAGGTAGAGCATGGCACTGTGGAGGAACAGTTCCAATACCACTTCAACTGACATTCTCCCCACCTCCATCAAATAAGAGCAGCATACAAAGCACATCATTATGAGCAAATCCAAATTTATTTTAATGTCATGTCATTTTCAGTGTGTTTAAAAACCTCATAAGTTAGTGGGAGCCCTAGTTTCCTGGGACAGCATGCCAGAGGTACTGAAATTTGTCACCTTTCTCTACAAACCCCCAGCAATCCAATCCAAGTCCATAGCTTCAGAAAGCCAGGAGTTGTGTCTTCAGTCTGCTCCTCTGGTTCTTGGTTTTTCTTTCAAGGGAGGGAGATCACAATATTTCAAACAGGGAACAAAACCAGTTGAGCTTCCACCTCAGGTTTGTGTAAGATGGAGCGAGGAAAGACCCCACTGACTCCAGAGAAAAGGGTAAGGTTGAGATGGATTATTTCTTTACAGCTTTGTGAAAATGGAAGAAAAAAGATTTACAAATGAGGATCCATTTCATAGATGAGAATCTCTTCATAAAGGCTCCAGCTCCTAAAATGGGA
Organism: Hylobates moloch; assembly: GCF_009828535.3. NCBI lineage: Eukaryota > Metazoa > Chordata > Mammalia > Primates > Hylobatidae > Hylobates > Hylobates moloch. Next base: position 48,876,248 of record NW_026652288.1, read on the forward strand.
GGGGCCTGGCTGGACAGCCTGAATCAGATGAGGAATCAGCCACACTGAATAAAAACAATCTGAAAAATAATCCTCTTAATTTTGAAGCCAGATAAAATATTTGGGGAGAATGGAAAAAAGAGGAAAAAGCCCCAAACAGATGGAAAAATGCTGACATCAGAGTGGTATAAAAAAATTCAGCTGAGTTTTCAGTGGTGGTGGCTAATTTAGCCCTGTTCTGTAGTAGGGCACAAACCTTGACCAAGCAGAGAGTAGTAGAAAAGGCTAGAAAGAGGGGCTTGAAGACGATGAATTTTGACTCCTGATTTTATTATTCAATTTCTTTTTTTCATTTAAAGTAGTCTTCCGTGGTTGGGAAGCCTCGCCTCCCAAGACCAGAGTCAGTTGGAGCTGGTTGTTGTTGGAAGGGAGTGGGTTGGGGAACTGGGGTAGGGGCAGGGAGATCCCCCCCGCTCTGCTGGCGGTCCTAGGTGGAGAAGAAGAACTGCACTTCACAGAGTCTGGGGTTTGGTGGGAAAGGGATGAGGCAGGAGCAGCAAGCTGGGGAGATGGGACCCACCTCAGTCCCCAGCTTCATTTTCTTCTAATGTTTCCCCACTGGTGGCATTCTCTGCAGTCTTGGAGGCCTATATGCAAGAAAAGGAGAGGGAGAAGACGTGTCAGTTTCTAACTACTTGGGGGTGTCTGGGACCAGAGATAAAAGTATTTTTTTTTTTTCTGAAAGTCTCACTCTGTCGTCCAGGCTGGAGTGCAGTGGTACAACTTCCCTGGGCTCAGGTGATCCTCCCACCTCAGCCTCCCAGGTAGCTGGGACTATAGGCCATGCCACCACATACGACTTTTTTGTATTTTTTGTAGAGATGAGGTTTCACCATGTTGCCGGGGCTGATCTTGAACTCCTGGGCTCAAGTGATGTTCCTGCCTAGGCCTCCCAAACTGTTGGGATTATATGTGTGAACCACCACACCCAGCCATAAAGTTATCTCAACCCTCTGGGTCACAGCTGAAATAAAGATATACAGGTGTCTGCCTTACAATGGTCAACTTGTGATTTTTCAACTTCACAATGGTGTGAAAGCAATATGGATATTTCGATACATGATAATTTGTTCAATAAATGTTTTGAGCACATTCAAGGTAGGCCAGGCTAAGCTATGAGGTTCATGGTAGGTTAAGGTATATCAAATCCATTTTGAGCCAGGCATGGTGGTAGCTACTCAGCAGGTCAAGGCAGGACAATCACTTGAACCCAGGAGTTTTGAGGATACAGTGAGCTATGATCATGCCACTACACGTCAGCCTGGGTGACACAGTGAGATCATCTTTTTGAGACAGAGTTTCACTCTTGTTGCCCAGGCTGGAGCACAATGGTGCGATCTTGGCCCACTGCAACCTCTGCCCCCAGATTCAAACAATTTTCCTGCCTCAGCCTCCCGAGTAGCTGGGATTACAAGCGTGTGCCACCATACCCAGCTAATTTTGTATTTTTAGTAGAGACGGGGTTTCTCTCTATGTTGGTCAGGCTGATCTCAAACTCCTGATCTCAAGTGATGCGTCTGCCTTGGCCTCCCAAAGTGCTGGGATTACAGGCATGAGCCACTGTGCCCGGCCAAAACAAGGCTGGGCATGGCAGCTCATGCCTGTAATCCCAACAGTTTGGGAGGCTGAGGTGGAAGGACTGTTCAAGGCCAGAAGTTTGAGACTCTGTCTCTTAAAAAATATATATATATATTTTAAAAATCCATTTTGACTTACAGTATTTTCAATTTATGATGGGTTTACTGGGACAAAGTTCTATCATATAAGTTGAGGAGCATCTGTATAAAAATCCGTATTCCACTACAACTTAACACAGTGGGAGAAAGAGGGATCAGGTCCACCCTGTCAGAGAGGGATGATCGTAATAACACACCTTCTTTTTTTTCTTTTTCTGGGTTTTTCGACTTGCAGAACTCTGGAGGAGGGCCTGGAAAACAGGAAGAAGGAAAAAAAATTTTGAGGAATGTGGAGGAAATTAAAAACAAAGGGTTACTTTCAGTACTGTAGCTCTTTTCAGGACTTTGCTGGCATTTAGCCCTCACTCACAGGCAGGATACCATGTACATACTCACCACCTTCTATTCCATACTAACCTTTAGCTCTGCATCCTGGACCTCCATCTCAGACTTGTAGAGGTCAGGCTCGAAGGGACCACTGGTTATCCGCATGGGGCCATTGGGCATGAGCAGAACTGTAAATTTAAACTGGGCAACAAATTCACCTATGGCAAAAATGAAGATTTGTTTTGATAAAAAGTTCCTTTGTCATACTTAGCTCTTCTGAACTTACAGGAAGGATATCATATAATCAGGGAATCCAAAGTGAAACTCTTTTTAGAACTCACCCTCCTTCTCATAGAGAACATTAAATGGTTGCAGCAGTTCATGTTTGGCGCACTCCACCACACCCATCCGAGCCTTCTTCTCATCTTCAAATGCTCTGGCAGGGAAGATGATATTCAGAGGTATCTTTAACTCCCCATCAAGTCTTACCATTTTGCTCATATTTTAAAATAGCTCCTACCCTCAGGCAGAAATCATGCTTAGGGTTGCTCTTTTACATTACCTTCAGTGAGAAGGAGATGGGGAGAGAGAGAGAGGGAGTGAGCACGTGCACGCTACAAGTCTAGGCAGGAAGGGAGAGGAAAAAGTGTCCCTGGGTGTATGGTCTGTGAGTCAGACTGGTTCCAAGTACTATCACTGCTAAGTATAGTACCTTAAAGTAAATGGCATGGCATCAAAACGCCTTTCCACCTCACTGAAGAAGGCACGTGAAGTTTTCATTTTCAGTCCATACTGTTTAGAGGGGTCTCGTTTGTAAATAGTGGTTCTCTGTCCTGCATCCTTGGCCTGAAAGAGTAATTTAAGTAACATTTGGTCTGGTGAACACTCTGTCACCCCTCTTTGCCAACTCTGGTACTCTCCTCACCTTGCCCTCTCCTGAGCTGACGAGAACATCCACAGCATATACTTCATGTACCTCAAATTCAGCTTTTTCATGGTCCTTCCTAAAAGGAATAGAGAGAAAGGGAATTTTTTTTTTTTTTTTTTTGACACAGAGTCTCATTCTGTCACCCAGGCTGGAGTGCAGTGGCACAATCTCAGCTTACTGCAACCTCCACCTCCTGGGTTCAAGCAACTCTCCTGCCTCAGCCTCCCAAGTAGCTGGGACTATAGGCGCAAACCACCACGCCTGGCTCATTTTTGTAGTTTTTAGTAGAGACAGGGTTTCACCATGTTGGTCAGGCTGGTTCCGAACTCGTGACCTCAGGTGATCCACCCGCCTCAGCCTCCCAAAGTGCTGGGATTACAGGCGTGAGCCACCGCGCCCGGCCTACAGAAAGGGAATATTAAGAGCAACAGGTCACTCCTGAAAACATGGAGTAGAGGGTAGACAAGATTCAGTTGGGAGTACAGAAAAAAACCTGATGACTAGTCTTGTGTGGTAGAAGGTGATAAGTAGGGTTGGCACCTACTTCTGCTGGTCTGTGGGATTCTGGATAATGGTTTTTTCTCCATCGATGACATGCTGCTTCAACTGGTGTGACAGCATACCTGTAGACAGGACACAACCTATGGAATGAGCTATCCAGTATCCCAAAAGGTTTCCAAATCCACCCACTTCAGCAGTTTGATGGGGTAGGCAGTGAGAAAACTACCTGGTTATGGAAACACAGGGCTCTGAGATTTCTGGCTTAGACTGGGCTATAGCCAGGATAGATCTTCAAGGGAGCAAAAGCCTCAATTCTGCGAAGCCACTCATTCTTTTTTTTTTTTGAGATGGAGTTTCGCTCTTATTGCCCAGACTGGAGTGCAATGGCGCAATCTTGGCTCACTGCAACCTCCTCCTCCCGGGTTCAAGCGATTATCTCGCCTTAGCCTCCCAAGTAGCTGGGATTACAGGCACCCACCACCACGTCCAGCTAATTTTTTACATTTTTAGTAGAGATGGGGTTTCACCATGTTGGCCAGGCTGCTCTCAAACTCCTGACCTCAGGTGATCCGCCTACTTCAGCCTCCCAAAGTGCTGGGATTACAGGCATGAGCCAACGCACCTGGCAAAGCCACTCATTCTTAGACCCTCAACCCTGTTATCTGTTCTCACCTTCTATTGGTGTGCAGTTAAATGAGTGGGCAACTTTGTTCCAGGCTTCTGTCACTTGTGTGTTCTAGAAGTACAACATCAAATGAAAGGTGAGATATCAGGAGCTAGTAAGTTCTCTACAATGAGAATAAGAAGCATAAAAGAACTGAGCAATTTTTGTTTTTTTTTTTGAGATGGAGTCTGGCTTTGCTGCCAGGCTGGAGTGCAGTGGTGTGATCTTGGCTCACTGCAATCTCTGCCTCCCAGGTTCAAGCTATTCTCCTGCCTCAGCCTCCTGAGTAGCTGGGATTACAGGCACACAACACCACGCCCAGCTAATTTTTGTATTTTTAGAAGAGACGGGGTTTCACCATGTTGGCCAGGATGGTCTCAATCTCCTGACCTCGTGATCCGCCCACCTCAGCCTCCCAAAGTGTTGGGATTACAGGCGTGAGCCACCACACCTGGCAGAACTGAGCATTCTAATATCCTCCATCAAGTCCCAATGATTCTCATTCACTGGTTTTTCATTTCATAGCTTGATTATCCCTACAATCTAAAAATACTTTATACAGATGCTCCCCAACTTGCAATGGGGTTACATCTCCAAAAAACTCGTAAGTTGAAAATATCACTAAGTCAAAAATGCATTTAATACACCTAACCTACCTAACATCATAGCCTAGCATATGTTAAATGTGCTCAGAGCACTTAAAAAACATTATCCTACAGTTGGGCAGAATTATCTAACACATGCCTATTTTATAATAGTGTTGAATATCTCATGTAATTTACTAAATACTATATGGAAAATGAAAAACAGAATGGTTGTATACGTATTCAAAGTATAGCTTCTACTGAATGTAGCATCAAGCTGAGGACTAGCTGTATCTGCATATCATTTTACCCAGTGCTTTCACAAAGATGGTCTAATTCAATAAATTTTGCAAGTGAACAGGGCAGATGTATATCCCAATCTAGAAGGCAAGGAAACTGAGTCTCAGGTTAAATGATTTGCCCCAGGTTAAATGACTGTTAAGTGAAAGAACTTGGTCATAAACCTGGGTTTTCTTTTTGTAGAGACGGGTCTCGCTATGTTTCCCAAGCTGGTCTCAAACTCCTGGGTTCAAGCAATCCTCCCACCTTGGCCTCCCAAAGTGCTGGGATTACAGGCATGTGCCATCACATGCCTATAATGTTAAGTCCAGTGTTTATCCTTTTTTACCTGGCATTCTAATCTGTTTTGTGGGGACAGCAAATGCTTATTTTTCCTTTTTCTTTTGTGAGACAGGGTTTCACTGTTGCCCAGGCTGGAGTGCAGTGGCATGATCATAGCTCACCACAGCTTCAATCTCCCAGGCTCAGGTGATTCTCCCACCTCAGCCTCCCTGGAAGCTGGGAATACAGGCACATGTTACCACACCCAGATAATTTTTGTATTTTTTGTAGAAATGGGGTTTCGCCATGTTTCCCAGGCTGGTCTTGAACTCCCAGCCTCAAGCTATCCTCCTACGTTGGCACCCCAAAGTGATGGGATTACAGATGTGAGTCACTGTGCCCAGCCAAATATAGCTAATTTTAAAAAGCTGTTATATAAGGGGTCTGTAGGGAAGGTTGGTAGTTTCATATAGAGTAGCTATAGGTGCCTAATGCATCTTTGGTTCAACCGAGCTTTGGAATTGGATAAAATAGCTTACCTGATTTCCAGGTTTGACCAGGCGTAGGGCAGCTTCAGCACAAAGGTGAGCTGCCTTAATAACATCTGCTTTCCTCCCTGTTACTTGGGTCCCCTGTAGATAAGGACATGCAATCAGTATCTTCTTGGAAAGTCTGTTAACTCAGCTGGCTATCTGGTTAATATCTGTGAGCCCACATACGAAGACCAGCCAATGAACAGGAGGGCAAAAACAACAACAACAACAAAAACCTTTCTCCTTTTGCTTCTCTAGAGACTCTCTCAACTTACGTGGTGATTGGAGGTGGGGATAAGAAGCAAATGGCAGTGCATTCCCTCCACCCCCAAGGCTGAACAGAGATCAAAAGCAGGCCACCTACCTGAGCTACATCAACCACAAAAGTATGAGCTACATTAGCGATGAAGCCATCCACATGGACCCCAAGGTCACTGAAAGGCAAGATCAGAGTACTGCATTAGGAGCTGGCACTTTGTAAATGCTTTAAAAAAAGAAAAATGCTTTAAAACGGTTTAACCTTACATTTTTACCAAGTCACCTTCCTTGAGAATATAATCCTGGTCGCTCTTCAAAGGGGAGAAGTGACATACACAGTTATTTACCGAAATGCTGGTGGGAAAAGCAATACCTGTAAAGAAAGAATCATCAGCCTACTGCCTTGCTGTCTCCCGGGAGCCCTAGTGCCCTTCAGAAATGTAGAAGGATTTTTTCAGGGTCTTGCTTAAGTTTTATCAGTTTGGATTAGGTAGGAAACTGCTTGTATCCCACTTGCCATTCCAAATTTCCATACCTCAGCCAGAGCTGGGGTGGGGACTGCGTCATTACAGTGAAAAAAATAAAAACATATAGTACCAAATAAGTGTCAAACGGGAAATTAGTGAGGGATTTTTTTTTTTTTTTTTTACCTTTCTTCATTTCCTTTTCTTTCTTGAAGATTTTCCCTGTTTCTTCCATAATCATGGCATCACCTTTCTCACATAGGCTCAGTACCGACACACCTGAGCTAGATGCTTCCACCAAGGACCGAAGTACCCCTGAGAACAGAATCCCATCATGTCAGCCTTGTATGTATTCATTGTCTAGTTACCACCCAAGGAATACCTGGAAGTTGAATTTAAGAGTTTCTATAATACTTACTCCCTAGTGCCATTGCCCTGAGGCTGAAAGGTCAACATTCCCTTCTCTTCCTTACATTATGTGACAACTGGGTATGTGCAACCCATCTCCCTAGGTAAGGCCTTGGACTTTTCAAAGATGCTACCTTTGGTGTGACAGGACAGAGTTATGAACTTCAGAGGGTTCGCCATGGTATCCCCACATACACACAAAGACTAGATGAAATTTATAGGCATCAGGGACAAGAAGGTAGACAGAATTGCTGACTCGAAGCCGATGCACTGTTAAATGTTACCGCATTCCTTTCTCAGACACTCTAATTAGGTGTTAGGAATCTCAATCTATATAGATTTATTTCCTCATAAACAAGTGCATAAGCCAAGGGAACTTAATCTAAGGTCCCTGGGTTTCATTTTGGGGGATCATGGCTTATCTAAAAGAAATATGAGGCCAAAGTTATAAACTCTAAGAAAGAGATTTTCTGATTCAAACCACTAGTATCTCAAATACTAAAAGGCACCAAAAAACCAGGGTACGATACTAAATGTCCACTGTGATATAAAGCACAGGTTTGATTTTTGAAATCTCAGTTTTGGTGATTCTTCGAAAGCTGGTAAAACTCAGATTTTCACCCACAGGACGGGAGGCATCCTAAATACCTGTTCCCCACCATCTTTGCTGTTAAAACCATTTAAAAGCACAATGACAAGCAGTTTGTATCTCCCTAACTGGGTTTTAAATAAAATGGAAAGGCTAACTGGAAAGAGAGAAAAGAGAAAGTGGCATCTGCCTAGAGTGACAAGCAACTGCTGAGATCGTCAGAGCACACCTGGAATAAGGATGACTTGTGAAAATCCTACAATCAGTCCTCCCTTTTCCAGTAATGTTCACAAGCTTGCCTAGTTGGGATAAGACGGAGACCCCAAAACATTTGAGTTGTCACGTTACTGAGAACAACAAATGTGAATGCTAACTAAGGCTATCTGCACAGATTGGAAAGGTGGTAGTAATGAGTAACTTCAAGAAAAGCCATATATATCTCCAAGACTTGTATTAGAAGCTCCAGGAGTGCTCTCCAACGGTCCCCTTAGCTGGCCCAAGGGTAGAAGGGGGCCCCCACCAGGGTAAGAGCTTAAGTAAAGAAGGAAAGGCTCCAGCAAAACACGTGGTGGGGAAGCTGGTGTCAGGGACGGTAGTGGAGGAAGAAGGGGGCCAGCCATCCGCAAGGGGACCCAGCAACACGTGCGGCTCGGCTCCTGACGCCCCGGAGGCGCTACAAAAACAGAGGGGCGCTTCTGTCGCCAATAGCTGGGCGCTTACTTTTCGAGGTGGCCTCGCCGTTGCCAGAATCAGAGGAAGCAGAAATCGGGAGTGAAGGATAGAACAAGAGAAAACACGTCTTGCCTCCTAACAAACGGCCTTGGGTCGGAACCTACCAGGGTCCCCTTTCTGCGCTCATCCTGGTCGCCGACCCGCACCTCCATAGACTTCAGCCTGGGCCTGGCCGCTCAGGTCCCAGGCGCGACACCGGGTCTTCCCACCACGCCGTCCCCAGCGGACCGGTGCGAGCCCCTCAGTAGCTCAGTCCGCATGACCCCTCCGCTCCAGCCCCTTCGGGGCCAGCCTGTTACCTTTCCCTATCAGCCTTGATTCCCCGACCCCTGAGCCGCACTCACTGTTGGCGATGTCGCCCCCCATCTTATACTTGGTCACGACCAGATCCTCAGCGATAGTTTGCTCCTGCTGCTCGTCCTCGCCCGACATCTTCCTACTACCACCACTGCAGCCTCGTTTCCCCTGAGCCGCCGCCGCCTCTGTCTCCCTTCCCAGCCACAGGCTGTGGTCAGAGTCCCCTCGATCCTCGAGGAGAGGGCGAGCGAAAGCGCGAGCAAGCAAGGGAGCGGGCCGGCAGGCGAGAGCGAGAAGCTGCGAGCGCGCGGGCTGAGGCGCAGGGCACGCTGGGACAACTAGTCCTCTCCACCGCCAGCCTCTAGCCGCTCTCGAGGGCTTTCGAACTACAATTCCCAGCCTGCCTCTCGCGCTCCTAAGCCAGGCCCTGGGGCCTTGCCCTCCAAGGGCCTCGCACGCCGGAATCGTTGGGCACGCTGGGAAGGGTCAGGCTCCGGCGGGAAGGCGGAGCCGTTGGGGAGCTTGAGGGGAAGCGTGGTCTCTCCCGGAAAAACCACTTCCACCGAGAACGCTAGCGAGAGCCAGTAACAGAGAGGGGCGGGCTGAGGGGAGAGGGGCGGAGCTACGGCGGGGAAATGGGTTTAGAGTCGAGCCGGCAGGGGTGGAGTAGAGTGGAGCTGCAGCTGGTGGGCAGTGTGTCTACGCCTAGGGCGGGGAGGCTGGGTGCGCCCTTCTTCAGATCCCTGAGTCGGCTGGCGAAACCCGCCCAGCCGGTCCAGTCGTCCTCCGAAGCTGAGAAAACAGGGAGGGGCAGACAGGTGAAGAAGACGAAGGGTGCTGGGAACGGGGGGCTAACTGGGCAGTCAGACACCGGAGGGATCATCCATTTAAAGGCCTCGCAATCTAGAGACCGGACTCCTAATGAAGTAACATGACCTTATTGTTCCAATAACAGGCACCTGGATGGGGCACCTAAGGGAAGTGTTCAGAAAGACATGTTTGTTGAGAGTTCTTACCGTGAAAAAATAAAAAGATTTGGTGACTTTTCTAAGATAATGAATTCAGAAGCATCTGGAGGTTTCAGTATTTGGCCTCTGAAGGAGACCAGACACGTGTAGGGCTTTTTATAAGTCCTCAAGCACGTGGGTTCTTTTTGTTATTCCCAGTTGATTGCCTTGTAGATTCCTACTACCCTTAATGAAAAGGAGTATGCGCTATGCTTGTTCCAAAGAAATAGAAGTAGGTCGGGCGCGGTGGCTCACGCCTGTAATCCCAGCATTTTGGGAGGCCGAGGCGGGCGGATCACGAGGTCAGGAGATCGAGACCATCCTGGCTAACACGGTGAAACCCCGTCTCTACTAAAAATACAGAAAAATTAGCCGGGCGCAGTGGCGGGCGCCTGTAGTCCCAGCTACTTGGGAGGCTGAGGCAGGAGAATGGCGTGAACCTGGGAGGCGGAGCTTGCAGTGAGCCGAGATTGCGCCACTGCACTCCAGCCTGGGCGACAGGGCGAGACTCTGTCTCAAAAAAAAAAAAAAAAAAAAAGAAATAGAAGTAATAGTAGGACTAGAGAAAGCTGCACGGGACAGAGTAGCACTGTCAGAAGACAGAAAGGTGAGTATCCACTGCTGAGGAGCAGATCTCTTATCTGACATACGAAATGTTTTCATTTGACAGACAGGAAGCTGAAAAAAAAGTTGGCATTTTTATTCAGACACGTATAAAAACAAAACAAAAAACTTCAGTGATCAACAGACGTTTTCCCTCAGTTCCCCATCCAAGGGGACAGAGGTGTGAAGCTGAAGCTGGATCTTCTTTCTGTCCTACCTGGAAGCTTCTCACTGCTGGATGAGAATGGCTTCTAAAAGTGGATCTTGAGGATCCTTGTGAATTTGCCCTCGGATAAGGAGTGAAGATCATTTACGGCACATATGGATTATGGTTTACACAAAGATGTCCAGTTATTTTTCCTTCTGACTACCCCCACCACCACTTCCTGAGATGAGATGTCTGGGTATAGGAGGATGTGGCTGTTGGGGTTAGACTTGATTCAGTGCAAAAACAAGAAACGGTGCCCCTTAAACAAGGGCTGTGACTTAAATCAGTTTTTCTTGGCACCTTACAATAAGAACACATGCATAGGAATTGGGAGGATTTTGCATCCTGGACCTACTGCTTAATTTATTTCATCTCTTTAAGGCTCAGTTTCTTTTTTTTTTTTTTTCCCTGTAGAGACGGTGTCTTGCTATGTTTCCATAGGCTTGTCTCTAATTCTGGGCTCAAGTGATCTTCCCATCTCAGCCTCCCAAAGTGCTGGGATTACAGGCATGAGCCACTGCGCCCAGTTCTAAAGTTTTTTTTTGTTTTGTTTTTTGTTTTTTTAAGAGATGGGGTCTTACTATGTTGGCTAGGCTGGTCTCAAACTCCTTGCCTCAGGTAATCCTTCCGCCTCAGCCTCCCAAAGTGCTGAGATTACAGGCATGAGCCACCATGCCTGACTTCCCTTTTTGTAAAATGAGATAATAGGTATGTCACAGAATTGTTGTAAGGATGATAAAAGACTAAGTGAGATAATGTAGGTGAAGTTTAGTATGATGCCTGGCTCATAGTTAAGTGCTGAATTATTATAATAGTAATCAATATCTACTCCTAACCTCTTTCTTCACAGATTTTAAGCTTCTGTCTTTCTAGGGGGTTAAGAGTCATAAACCAAAATTACACGTTCCTCTGCTAGGTTTCCTCCCTTTCCTCTTCTTGACAGTCTGATGGGAAACAAAGGCACACATAAGAGCCTAGTTCCAAGTAGTCAGAGCCTGAGAGGAAGGGATATGGAGAGTAATCCTTCATATCTCCAGGAGTGCCTGTGAAAAAGCTGAGGAATGGGACTGGGAAAGCACACAAAATAAGGAAAACCTTTCCTGGGGTTGGGAAAGAGAAGAAAGTGCACAGCTGGCTACATACCATAAGAATTTTGTGTCAAAATGTTTAAAAGCCTCCAAAGATTGAATGGAATTGTCTGGGACTGGGGAAAAGGGGCTGAGACCTGGGTGAGAGAGGGAATAGGGAGAAGAGGGTACCCTCTAAAGGCACTAGCTGCCATTAAATGCTCCCTGAGTGCCACAGGGAGCAGGAGTTACGTTCTCTGGGCATTAGCCTTGGGGAAAAGCCTGCTATGCCAGTAATCAGGGTTATCAAAGGCAGAGTCTGTAGCCTCTAAGCTACGTAGAGTTTTTAGGCGGGCATAATGGACATGGGGGGCCTGATGTCCAGGCCCCTGAAAAGCTCTCATCTCTTCATACCCTTGCTCAGATGCTGGGCAGGCCCCCATGGCTGCATAATCACCCCCAGGACCACCTCCACCTCGTTGCCGATTCATATATTCATAGTCTTCATCTGGAGTTGTGCCAGCAGTGGGCATGATTGGTACAGGGTGGAGTGGGCAACTCTGTGTGCTGCCCAGAGAGGCACTGAGGTCTGACCCCACATCCATGTACTCATAACCCAGCTCCTCAAGGGAACTTGGCCTAGGCGGATGAGGTGGACTGTGCCTTCTCCTCCGGTTCATGTATTCATACTCCTCATCTTCATCTTCTTCTTCAGTACCCAGGACAGAACTGAGACCCACTGAAGAAAGGGTGCCTTCCCGGGAGGAGGGAGTACCTGGGGGTTGAGAAGAAAGGCTAGGTATGTGAAGAACTTCATGGGGGTAGGGGAAAGTTTGAAAAAATTAATAGGACAGAGGGGCATATGATCAGAGAAGAAAAAACAAGAGGAGCCCAGGGAAAGGATTCGAGGAAGAATTGAGGAAAGCCCTAGGAAGAGTCAGGCACCTTTGAGGTGTGTATCTGGCATGACATAACCGTTGACATCCTCTTCCTCTAACCCTGGTGGGGAGAGTGGGGTAACAGGAGTAAGCAGACTGTGGCGCTGGGAATGGTAGGCGCTATCTCCATGTGGCCGTGGGCTCCGGCTCCTGCTCCGGCTCCTACACATTGACACTTTCTCCTGGAGCTCAGCCTCAGAGCCTGTTACATGGCCCTCTGATGACTCTGATGCCAGGCATCCCCGTGGCATTGGATGTAGAGAGACTGGACGGGGACACCGTTCACTGCTCCCAGAAACTGCAGACTCCTAAGGAAGAAAATAAACAGAAAATAATGCAAGGAGATTTACATGATGAGGAAAGAAGAGAGATTTGTATAGAAGGAAATTGGGTTGTTCACTGCCTTTTTTTTTTTTTTTTTTTTGAGGTAGAGTCTTGTTCTTGTCACCCAGGCTGGACTGCAGTGGCATTATCTTGGCTCACTACAGCCTCTGCTTCCCTGTTCAAGTGATTCTCCTGCCTCAGCCTCCCGAGTAGCTGGGATTACAGGCACCTGCCACCATGTGCGGCTAGTTTTTGTATTTTTAGTAGAGACAGGGTTTTGCCATGTTGGCCAGGCTGGTCTCGAACTCCTGACCTCATGATCCACCCACCTCGGCCTCCCAAAGTGCTGGGATTACAGGCGTGAGCCACCACACCTGACCTTTTATTTATTTATTTTTAAGGGACAGGGTCTTGCTCTGTCACCCAGGCTGGAGTGCAGTGGTACAATCTCAGCTCACTGCAACCTCTGCCTCCCGGGTTCAAGTGATTCTCCTGTCTCAGCCTCCTGAGTAGCTGGGATTACAGGTGTGCACAACCACACCCAGCTAATTTTTGTATTTTGGGTAGAGATGGGGTTTCACCATGTTGGCCAGGCTGGTCTCAACCTCCTAACCTCAGGTGATCCACTCCCTCTGGCCTCCCAAAGTGCTGGGATTATAGGTGTGAGCCATCTCGCCCGGCTCTCACTGCCTTCTTTTTTGCAGGACACTGATTAAAATAAACCTCAAAGGTTTCTAATGTCTTCCATACTACTCCTATCAATCTGATTGTAAAACCCAGACTCTCAGCAACAGAACTTACCTGGCAAGACTCCCCAAGATTACCCTGGTTCATGGGCATGTATCCAGATGATGGACTTAAAAGGCTCTGGCTCTAGGATGAAAAAATAAGAAAAAGGTTAAGATGAAGGGAGAAATCTACATTCACCATGGGGGACTTTGATTAGTTATTCTGGGTATCTGTAGGGTTTGTGAGGGCTCAGGGTGCAAAGTGTTGGGTAATTAGAAGGTGTCTTACCCCACGTGGCCGATTAAGTGTTCCAACTGGTAGGCTGAGGGCGGAGCCCAGTGTGGTGGTTGCCATGTTGTCGTCCTCTGCTTCCAAGTCTAGGTCTAGGTCTAGTTCTGGCTCCAGCTCTACTTCCTCTAGCTTCTTGTTTGTCAGACCATGAGGCTCTGGCCCAGGGGCTATTCCAGGCCCACTCTCTCTCTATATCGATAGGTGATTGTTAGGGGGAATCCTGGTTCCAGCCAACTCCTCCTTTTTCTAAATTTCCTTAGCACCTCCTACTCCCTACTCACCTTTATGACCAGATACCGTGGTGGGTCTCGGGCCATCCTGGTGAACTCATTGGCTAGTTCTTTGAAGGTCGGGCGAATGTTCTCATCAATCATCCAACCTGCAGATAAGATGTAGGAGGTAGAGACATAAAAGAGAATACATTCCATGGCTGGGCACGGTGGCTCACATCTATAATCCCAGCACTTTGGGAGGCCGAGGCGGGTGGATCACCTGAGGTCGGGGCTTTGAGACCAGCCTGGCCAACATAGTGAAACCCCGTCTCTACTAAAAACACACAAAAAATTAGCTGGGCATGGTGATGCACGCCTAAAGTCCCAGCTATCTCGGAGGCTGAGACAGAAGAACTGCTTAAACCTGGAACATGGGGTCACGGTGAGCCAAGGTCACGCCACTGCACTCTAGTATGCGCAACAGGGCGAGACTCCATTAAAAAAAAAAAAAAAAAAAAAGGAATAGAGCCATAAGAGGAGTACAGAGGGAAGGCAGAAAATGGCTGCAGTCAGGCCGAGCATGATGACTCACACCTGTAATCCCAGCACTTTGGGAAGCTGAGGCAGGCCGATCACCTGAGGTCAGGAGTTTGAGACCAGCCTGGCCAACATGGTGAAACCCCTTCTCTACTAAAAATATAACAATTAGCCAGGTGTGGTGGTGGGTGCCTGTAATCCCAGCTACTCTGGAGGCTGAAGCAGGAGAATCGCTTGAACCTGAGAGGCGGAGGTTGTAGTGAGCCAAGATTGCACCATTGCACTCCAGCCTGGGTGACAAGAATGAGACTCTGTCTCAAAAAAAAAAAAGAAAAGAAAATGGTTGGGCTCAGCAGGTAACTCACACTTGACCATCACCATGTAGACATCAATTGTGCAGATCTGGGGCTGTGCCAACCTCTCCCCCTTCTCTAGCAGGTCTGGTACTTCAGCTAATCGCAGTCCTGCATAGGGCTCTGCCCCGAAGGTCATCAGCTCCCAAACTGTCACACCTGGTGCAGGAAGACATGGACTAGTCACTGGCAAAATAGTAGACATGGGCATGAAATGAAGGGAAGGCAGAACCTGATCTGACACAAAAATCTGAAATGCTTAGAGATTCTAAGAGGGGGTCTCAAAAGGTAAATTTGAAATTGGGGCCAGTGATGGTAGAGAGGGCATCCAGATGCACTGACCATAGCTCCAGACATCACTCTGGTGTGTGTATTTCCCAAAGTGGATACTCTCAAGGGCCATCCACTTAATTGGAGTCTGTGGATTAAAGATAGAGGTATCACAAGTTTATTTCCACAAATTTTCTTAGCATTTCCAAGTCCCAAGTTCTTTTTTTTTTTTTTTTTTTTGAGACGGAGTCTTGCTCTGTCACCCAGGCTGGAGTGCAGTGGTGCGATCTTGGCCCACTGCAAGCTCCGCCTCCCAGATTCACGCCATTCTCCTGCCTGAGCCTCCCGAGTAGCTGGGACTACAGGTGCACGCCGCCATGCCTGGCTAATTTTTTTTTTTTTTTTGAATTTTTAGTAGAGATAGGGTTTCACTGTGCTAGCCAGGATGGTCTCGATCTCCTGACCTTGTGATCCACCCGCCTTGGCCTCCCAAAGTGCTGGAATTACAGGCGTGAGCCACCACGCCCGGCCAGTCCCAAGTTCTTGATCATTATTTTCTTTGTTGCTCTCTGAACTAAAATATCTGGTATCTGCAGCCTTCTCTTCTTGAACTTACCATGAAGCACCTACTTGCCTCTGGAAGAGACCACTGGCTGCTCCCTGGCCCCATGCTTCACTCCACCCCTGCCTCCTTACCCTTTGTGTCTCCTCACCTTGGCCTCACTGTATAGCAGCTGCTTATCATCAGGAGGCAGCAGGTCAGCCACACCAAAATCTGCCACCTGAACCTGACTGGGTGACTTGAGTAGCACGTTTCGGGCAGCCAGGTTTCTATGCACCATACCATGTTCCTCAAGGTAGTACATTCCCTGTAGGTATAGGGGAAGAAAGTATTCTTAAGGTTGGGGGAATCAGTCACTGAGATCTGGAATTCCCCCAAATCTTGAAGGTACCTCTCAGCAGCAGTCCCCAACCTTTTTTGGCACCAGGGACCGGTTTTGTGGAAGACAGTTTTTCCAGGGGAAGGAGAGGGTTGGTTTCAGGATGAAATTGTTCCACCTCAGATCATCAGGCATTAGTTAGATTCTCATAAGGAGTGCACAACCTAGATCCTTCACGTGCACAGTTCACAATAGAGGTCAAGCTCCTAAGAGAATCTAATGCTGCCCCTGATCTGACAGGGGGCGGAGCTCGGGCGGTAATGCAAGTGATGGGGACTGGCTGTAAATACAGATGAAGCTTCACTCGCTCGCCTGCCGCTCACTTGCTGTGTGGCCCGGTTACTAACAGGCCATGGACTGGTACCAGTCTGCAGCCTGGGGGTTGGGGACCCCACCTCTCAGAACGTCAACCTTCCCACTTTTTCCTGGCTGGCTCCCAGCCAAGCAGTTCTTATCACAGAATTCCTCCAGGCTTCTCTCACCTTGGCAATTTGTACTCCCCAGTTGAGCAGCAGCTGTGGCCCCAGTGCCCCCCGGTGTTGTCTCACATGATCCAGCAGAGAACCCAGAGGCAAGTATTGAGTGACAAGCTGCAGAGATGACCCTGGGCATAGTCCCAGCAGCCGTACAATGTGGGCATGGTCCAGGCTGCCAATGGCCAGCATATGCTAAGAGACACAAAAGGTATTATCTAGGACACCAACAGGTTCACATACACTCAGCATGTGCACAGCCAGCCCAGGTCCCCCCACCCCCAACATTCTGGCTAACATAGTAGCTGCTGAGAAGCACAGGACCCTGCTTCTACATGATTGTATCTAATATTGTCCTCTCTCCTAGCGGCATACAGAATTTCCTTCACTTACATCTGTCACAGCTTGAAAACTCTGCCGTCCACTCTTGTCCTCAATGACTTTAATGCAGACTGGAATCTTGATTGATTCACCCTCAGGGATCCACACTCCCTGGGAAGTTTGGGGCAGGAGTCGGCATAAGGTCATTCTCCCCAGGTCAATCCTATGCAAAAATCTTTCACCCCTTTGCCCTAGATGCCTTCCCCACCTCTCCAGAATTCCAATGGGTCACTCACTTTGTGCACAGTTCCAAAGACACCCGAGCCAAGCACTTTAAGCTTCCTTAGCTCTGTCTCTTTGAAGATTCTGGCCAAGACTTTGTTAGCCTTCTCACTGGGGTCCAGAGGCTCTATGCTCTGAGGAGCAAATGGGAAGGAGGTACTCAGGAAAGGCCATTCCCATGTCCCACTCCAACCCGCTCCCCATAGGTGAATGCCAAAAGTGGCAGAGCTGCAAGGGCAGGAAGAGGAAGCACTGTTAGTCCTGGAATGCATTATAGGCATATTGAGGTACAGATCCTGAGAATTGAGGAAGTTATTTGTGCTCATGAGATCAGGAATCAAAGGGGTTGGGTTTTCCATTTGATGGAGGAGCATGAAGTGGGGAAGGGGACAGCTAGGGAGAGTTGGTAATACTATTACCACCTTGAGTACCTTTTATACAGTGCTCTGTGCTTTCCAAAGCACTTTCACATACATCATCCCCCTTTACCCTTACAGCCATCCTGGAAGGATAAATGTTATTTCCTCTGTATAGATGCATAAACTGAGGCACAGAGAAGATAAGTAACTTCTTCAAAGTCATGTGGCAAATTAATGACAAAATCAGGACTAGAATGCATGCCTCCCATTTCTCTGACCAGTTTTCTTTCTAGGCGACCACACTACTTCCTTGAAGAAAGGGATCAAATCTCTGGGGAAAGAGGAGGGGAGTGACATTCATCCCATCACTGACCCCTGGGTGCACAGGGTACCACTCAAAATTAAGCTATAAAGAGACTTCCAGGGCATGCAAAAAAGAAAGAAAAGAAAAAACAAAAGTAAGCTAAGTACTCACCTCACCCCGTTCCAAGTATCGCCTCATAGCCCTTTTATTCTGAATCCGGCGCCCACGCCAGTAGAGAAAAGTGCCGCCCAGCATCATGAAAATCACCACCAATCCTGCTATCACTGTCAAAGCCATTGTCAGATGGGTTTTGCTATGGGATATATAGAAACCCAACATTATCCTGGGTTTGCATCTTCCTTACAAATGTCAACTATACTTGTGCTGAAGGTATGATGCTGATCTGGGGCAAGAAATTAACATTCACATATATATCCTTAAGCACTAAAGGGACCAACCTAAATCTGGACCAGTCTTAGACTACTGGAAGTTAGTTTCAGGAAGGGAAGTCCAGAAGCCTGCATTCTTGAGTCCCAACTGTCCAGTGATAGTGGACTGTGTATATAAAAGGCCAGAATGAAGACAGCCTCCCTCTTCTCTCCAGGTAACCACCTCTCTCCCAACTCCCAAATATCCCCAGTTTCCAGAATCTCCAACCCCATCATACCCGATCAGCACCAGTGTCTGTCCTAAACAGTCTTGAAGCTCTGGTCCTTTACACCTAGGGAAGAAAGTCACCACCTTAAATGAGAGCTTGGACAACAGAGGCTCAATTTCACCAGCCTAACATACAAAAGCTTGTTTCAGAACTTACCATGGCATCCCATCCTGGAGCCCAAAGCTGATCCCAAGACATGGCCTCCACCTCCAGCTCACTAGCTCTCCCCAAGCCCCTCTTCTGTGAAACTCCCTTGAACTGAGGTTATTCCAGGTTCCCAAAACTGTGGTGTAATTTTGTGCTGTTACTGATTTTCCCTTTCTCCAATCCTTCGCTACACAGCTGGGAGTGATTTTTATTTTTTTTCTTTTCTTTTTTTCTTTTTTTTTTTTTTTGAGACGGAGTCTTGCTCTGTCGCCCAGGCTGGAGTGCAGTGGCGCAATCTCGGCTCACTGCAAGCTCCGCCTCCCGGGTTCACGCCATTCTCCTGCCTCAGCCTCTCCGAGTAGCTGGGACTACAGGCGCCTGCCACCACGCCTGGCTAATTTTTTTGTATTTTTAGTAGAGACAGGGTTTCACCGTGGTCTCGATCTCCTGACCTCGTGATCCGCCCGCCTCGGCCTCCCAAAGTGCTGGGATTACAAGCGTGAGCCACCGCGCCCGGCCTATTTTTTTTCTTTTTTTTTTGAGATGGAGTTTCGCTTTGGTTGCCCAGGCTGGAGTACAATGATGCAATCTCAGCTCATTGCCACCTCCGTCTCCTGGGTTCAAGAAATCCTCCTGCCTCAGCCTCCCGCATAGCTGGGATTACAGGCATGCGCCACCACGCCCGGCTAATTTTATATTTTTAGTAGAGACGGGGTTTCTCCATATTGGTCAGGCTGATCTCGAACTCCTGACCTCAGGTGATCCACCCGCCTCAGCCTACCAAAGTGCTGGGATTATAGGTGTGAGCCACTGCGTCCGGCCAGCTGGGAGTGATTCTTAAATTACAGCCTCTCTCTTCTGTCTGCTTCCCTCACCCTAGTTCTATGCTCCTACCCTTCCACCTGACCCCCCTCCTTATTATCCAATCACTGACCCCTGGGTGCAGTTCTCGTGGCAGGGCCGACATTCATTCTGAACATCTGGGTACTTGTAGATTGGGCCCTTGGCACCTAGGACTCCATGGGGGCAGCTGCTCACACAGTGGGGCCCATCTCGAAAATGGGCACATTGAGCACAAGTATCAGAGCCCTGAGTGGAAGAGAGAAGGTCAGGAAGAATCAGATCCCAAGGTCAATTCCATACCTCCCAGCAAAGACCAACCCAGAGATTCAGGATCTTCTATCTGCAGGCCCTAGCATTATCTGGCCTCTCTGTGCTATCCTTAGCCATATCATTCCCCAGATGCTCCAAGTATTGCCCCTTCTCTGTCTCCCTTGGAGATCCTGGTGCTACTACTATACCGAGCCATTGCATGTGGCAGTGCCCTCCATGGGTTGGCATTCCGGGTGGCAGGAGAAGCATTCGGCCTCATGGGCAAATTCTCGAGGCTCCCTGCAGTGGGGAATAAAGGGAGGGGGGTCACTTCCAAGTCCTGACCTTCATGCCCTGATCTCACAACCACAGGTCTCCTACCTCACTCCCACCAAGGTACATGCAGAAATCTGTCTTTTATTATATGCCACCTGAACAGTTCCATTGCAGGGCCCCACCCCCACCCATCCTTGACTGGCTCCCCTTACTGTACCCATTCAGAAAGTTGCAGTGGGTCACACAGACACCTCCTCGGCTATAGTTTCGACAGGACAAGCACTGACCAGGGCCCGGGCCCCAGCATCCCCCAGAGGAGCACAGTGGGTCACACACTTTGCCCTCTGCCACTGGAAAGGAAGGGATGGGTTAGGAGTCTGAGGACTCCCAGCAAGCCCTCTCTTCATTATTCTTCCTCGTTACTGCTTCCAGCCTAACAGCCCCCTTCTCCTTGGTTCCATCCCTCAACCCTACTCCCACGTCTAGGGCAGAATAGTCCTTTCAGCCCTCTCCTCCCTGACTCCCTATTCTCACCACCCAGCAGACCCTTTCCCTCACCGCAATCTCTGCGTGGCCGATTATGCTTGATGTCTAGTCGCTCTTCTGTAGGCCCCCGAAGCACCTTGGTCCAGTTCAAAGAGTGGTGGTAGCAGAGCTGCCTATTGGCACTTATATAGATACGCCCAGCACTAATTTCCTTCAGGGATCGGAAGCCCAGAGATGTGACATTCAAATTCTTCATGATCAACAATGAGAAGCCCCGGCTGCGAATAAGGAGACAGGATGAGAGGAGAGACTACGAAGGGAACATTAACTATTCAAAGGATTCATGTTAGTCAAGAAATTCGCTCAGTGCTAGTCAGATCCACTGAGAGGGAATCCCCCTCCTTTTGCCTTTTCCACATGAAACTCTGAAACTCTTTGGTTTTGAGGCACTGCTGTATGAGACAGTGCCTTGTATTTTCCTAAAGAATGCCTATGACACAGGCTTCATGGCCTGCAGATGCCACTTCCTCCATACCCTTTACTCACTTGTAGAGGCTTCTGCCTCCAATGGTTGTCAAGTTGGAAAAAACACTGAAGTTGTGCATGTGGGGTGGCCAGGACTGGATGTTCAGGTAACCTGAGGAGTTGGAGAGAGGCATGTGGGCAGGGAGGCTTCTTCTTTCTTGGGTTCTCCTGGCTCCTCCCCTGTAACTTGGGATGTGATTTTCTCAAGTAGTTATACTGCAATTTATGCCAGTGGTTCACCTATTCTTCTAGAAAGGGCAAACTCTCTGCCACTCACCTGTGATCTCCCGTACTGTCCGGAAGACACTGAGCTTCTCTGGGTCCAGGGCAGGGATCTTGTGCCAGGGGTCTCTGAGTAGAACAGTAGAAACCAGTGAATAAGGTAAAGGTATAACTCAGTGGCAGTGAGCACACCCAGCCTCAGAATTTGGTTTCTAAATATTATTCTCCACTAAAAGGAAACATTCCTTGGAGAAATGGCTGGGATGGGGGAACTATAATATGAGCCCAGAGCATCTTGTGCAAACAAGAAAAGACTCAAAGAATTAAGGGTACAGCCCAAACAACACAGGAGCCAACTTGGAGGGACTGGCTAAAATAAACAATGATTGTAAAGGATTATAACCATTGACTAGAATAAAATAAGTATCCATAAGAGTAAATAAATAGGAAAGGAAGACTATTTTTTTTTTTTTTTGAGACAGAGTCTTGCTCTATCACCCAGGCTGGAGTACAGTGGCAGCAATCTCGGCTCACTGCAACCTCCACCTCCTGGGTTCAAGTGATTCTCCTGCCTCAGCCTCCTGAGTAGCTGGGAATACAGGAGTACACCACCATGCCTGGCTAATTTTTTGTATTTTTAGTAGAGATGGGGTTTCACCATGCTGGCCAGGCTGGTCTTGAACTCCTAACCTCATGATCCACCTGCCTCGGCCTCCCAAAGTGCTGGGATTACGGGCGTGAGCCACTGCACCTGGACTTTTTTTTTTTTTTTAAAGAGACAGGGTCCCACTCTGTTGTGCAGAGTGAGTGCACTGGCTGGAGTGCAGTCATGCCATTATAGCTCATTGTAACCTTGAACTCCTGGGCTCAAGCAATTTTCCCACTGGCTCCCAAAGTGCTGAGATTACAGGCATAAGCCACTGTGCTCAGCTGGAAAGACTCTTCCTTTTTTTTTTCTTGTTCGTTGCCCAGGTGAGTCAAGTCGGATTTCGCTCACTGCAAGTCCGCCTCCGGTTCATCCATCCCTGCCTCAGCCTCCGACGCCACCACACCCGGCTAATTTTTTGTATTTTTAGTAGAGACGGGGTTTCACCGTGTTAGCCAGGATGGTCTCGATCTCCTGACCTCGTGATCCGCCCGCCTCGGCCTCCCAAAGTGCTGGGATTACAGGCTTGAGCCACCGCGCCCGGCCTGACTCTTCCTAACAGTAGAATGCCAACAAACAAATGCAGAAGGAATAATGGAGTTAGAAAATTATCATTTGGCAACTATCATAACAATAATTGATTCAGGCAATTATCCGAAGACATTCATTAATTGTGAATGGAAAAACAGTAACTTTACAGTAGAAAAACCTGACAGATATCACCATAACTAAGTGACCAGAGACATTGTGAGTGCTGGGACAAATCAACATCACATACATCTTCAATAGGATGCCCTGAGCTCACAGCCTCTGTGGTGTTCTTATCAAACTCCAGCCTGGCAGCGGTGCATGCCTATAATCCCAGCACTTTGGGAGGGTGAGACAGGAGGATCGCTTGAGCTCATGAGTTCGAGACCATCCTGGACAACATGCTGCAACCCTGTCTCTATAGAGAATGGCTTGAACCTGAGAGGTGGAGGTTGCGGTGAGGTGAGATCATGCCACTGTACTCAAGCCTGGGCGACAAGAGCGAAACTCCGTCTCAAAAATATATATATATACACACACATATAAATATATATTAACAATATATATTATATAATATATTATATATTGTATATTATAACATATATGTAATATATAATATATTATATATGTATATTTATATATAAATTTATATTTATGTTTATATATAATGTTTATATTTATATATATTATTTATATATATATATATATAAAATTAGCCAAGCATGGTGGCATGCGCCTGTAATCCCAGCTACTCGGGTCTGAGGTGAGAGGATCGCTTGAGCATGGGAGGCAGAGGTTGCAGTGAGCCGAGATCATGCCACTGCATTCCAGCCTGGGCAATAGAGCCAGACCTTGTCTCAAAAAAAAACTACAAAAACTTGAATCTAATCATGAGGACACATCAAACTAATCCAAACTGAAGAACATGCTGCCCATTACCTAACTTATACTCATCAAGAATATCATGAAAGATAAACAAAACCTGAGGAGCTGTTATAAAGGAGATTGAAGAGCCACGATAACTGAATGTAATGTATGATCCCAAACCTTAGGAGGACAATTAGTGACATGTGAATAAGGTCTGTAGCTTAGATAATATTTTGTGTCAATGTTAATTTTCCTATTCAAACAACTATGCTGTGATTATGTAAGAAAACATTATTTTTAAGGAATATACACTGAAATATAACAGGGGTAAGAAAGAATCATGTGTGAAAATTTACCCTCAAGTGGTACAGGAAAACAGTACCATGTTCTGTGTGTGTGTGTGTATGTGTGTTTGTGTGTGTGTGTTTGTGTGTGTGTGTGTGTGTAGAGAGAGAGAGAGAGAAGTGATAAAGTATATGTGGTATTTTTTTTGGCAGGGGAAAGAGTCTCGCTCTTTCACCAGGCTGGAGTGCAGTGGCACGATCTCGGCTCACTGCAACCTCCGCCTCCCGGGTTCAAGCAATTCTCCTGCCTCAGCCTCCTGAGTAACTGGGACTACAGGCACGCACCACCACGCCCAGCTAATTTTTGTATTTTTAGTAGAGATGAGGTTTCACCATGTTGGCCAGGATGGTCTCAATCTCTTGACCTCGTGATCCACACCTAGTGATCCACCTGCCTTGGCCTCCCAAAGTGCTGGGATTACAGGCATGAGCCACTGCACCCGGCCATATGTGGTATGTTAACATTTGGAGGATCTGGGTAAAAGAGTATATGGGAGGCCAGATGCGGTGGCTCACACTTGTAATCCCAACGCTTTGGGAAGCTGGGGCGGGTGGATCACTTGAGGTCAGGAGTTTGAGACCAGCCTGGCCTACATGGTGAAACTCTGTCTCTGCTAAAAATACAAAAATTAGCCGGGCATGATGGTACACACCTATAATTCCAGCTACTCAGGAGACTGAGGCAGAAGAATTGCTTGAACCCGGGAGGCAGAGGAGGCGGAGGCTGCAGTGAGCCAAGATTGCACCACTGCACTCCAGCCTGGGGAACAGAGTGAGACTTTGTCTTAAAAAAAAAAAAAAAAAGGGCCGGGCGTGGTGGCTCACGCCTGTAATCCCAACACTTTGGGAGGCCGAGGCGGGCGGATCACGACGTCAGGAGGTCGAGACCATCCTGGCTAACATGGTGAAACCCCGTCTCTACTAAAAATACAAAAAAATTAGCCGGGCGAGGTGGCGGGCGCCTGTAGTCCCAGCTACTCCGGAGGCTGAGGCAGGAGAATGGCGTGAACCCCGGGGGGCGGAGCCTGCAGTGAGCCGAGATCGCGCCACTGCACTCCAGCCTGGGTGAAAGAGCGAGACTCCAAAAAAAAAAAAAAAAAAAAAAAAAAAAAGGTATATGGGGAATTTTATACCATTCTTGTAACTTCAGTGTAGATCTAAAATTATGTCAAAATAAAAAATTGAAGAAAAAAAAACAGGTGGTCATAGTGGTTTTTTTTCCCCCTCTCTCTCTCTCTCACACACACACACACACACTTTAAATGCTGTCCTATAGACGAGAAAGTCCCTTTGTTCTTTGTTGCTCCAAGGAGCAGAATGAGTGAAAACAGCTAAAAGTCATGGGGAGACAGAATTTTCTTTTCTTTTTTTTTTTTTTTTTGAGACGGAGTCTCGCTCTGTCGCCAGGCTGGAGTGTGGTGGTGTAATCTCAGTTCACTGCAATTTCCGCCTCCTGGGTTCAAGTGATTCTCGTGCCTCAGCCTCCCGAGTAGCTGGGATTACAGGCATGTGCGCCACCACACCCAGCTAATTTTTGTATTTTTAGTAGAGATGGCATTTCACCATGTTAGTCAGGATGGTCTCGATCTGACCTCGTAATCTGCCCGCCTCGACCTCCCAAAGCACTGGGATTATAGGCATGAGCCACCGGGCCCGGCCTGGAGACAGATTTTTATCCAAATCTAAGGAAGAACTTTTAGAAAACTTTAAGAAGGAGGTTGGGTGCTGTGATCCCCAGCACTTTGGGAGGCCAGGATGGGAGGATCGCTTGAGCACAGGAGTTCGAGATCAGCCTGGTCAACATAGCAAGACCCTGTCTCTACAAAAAAATACAAAAAAATTAGTCAAGTATGATGGTGTGTGCCTATAGTCCCAGCTACTTGGGAGGCTGAGGTGGGAGGATCTCTTGAGCCCAGGAGGTCGAGGCTACAGTGAGTCAAGATCATGCCACTGCACTCCAGCCTAGGTGACAGAGCGAGACCCTATCTCAAAAAAGAAAAAAGAATAAAAAAGAAAACTTTGAGAAGGAGGATATGTTGATCCTGTCCCTTGTTCCTTGGCAGGGCGATATTGAATTGCTCAAAGATGTTCCTGAGGGGACCCAAGGCCTGGATGGAAGATGTGTTAAGCATTCTTTCAGGTCCTTTGTAACAGGCTAGAATTTTATGACTTTGATTCCTAGTCAGCTCTACATAGGACAGTTTTGGCCAATAAAATGAACTGTGAGGGGTGCATGGGCTGGGGTCTAAGGAGGGAAGGCAGGATCTCTAACCCATTGAGGCCGGTGATCAGAAAGTCCAGGTTGCCCAGGATCTTGGTGCAGTTCACAAATCCATCGATGTTGCTCGAGTCCACAGTCTGGAAGCGGCTCCCAGAGCCTGTCCCCTCACAGGCTGCAAATGTAAGAGAGGTTCAGTGGAGGCGGTCTGCGCAGGCTCAGAGGAAAGGCTGTCTCTTTACAGCTTCTTACCATCGCCTACCCACCTTTGGGACATAGTCCCCCACAAGGCTCACACATCTTGAGCCCATTTTTATCTACTTCCATCTTGTCAGGAGGACAGGCCCTGACACAGGATGTTTGATCCACCACAAAGTTATCTAGGGAAGAGAGGAGGACACCATTAGAGATGAGGGAGGAACACCACCAGCTACCAATGGAACCCTTGCTCTGGGCCTAGGCTCCCTCCAGCTCTGCACTGGATTTGTCCCCATCTGCCACCCTAGATCCCTTAAGTACTACCCTATAGATTCGAAAGTCTCTTCACTATTTGTTGCTACAAGAAGCAGAAGTAAGGGTGATAGCTGAAGTCATGGGAGGACTGGACGTAAGGGTCACTCACCAGAGTGGTTAGATGATCATAACCATTCACCAGTCTCCCTATTTATCACCAACTGGATTCTTTTTCCCTTCCACAATTTTGTCTAAAATCTTGGATCTACTATTATTGATCATTGCTCCTTCCCCTCAGACACTTACGGGGACAGCTGGCTACACAAACTCCTCCATACTGATACTTGGTGTGGGGATTGGGTTCCAGCTGGAAAGTTAGCTTGTTGTAGACAAGAGGCTGTGGACAGCGAGGTACACAGGCTCCACTGTCATTGAAGTGCCGGCAGGCCTGGGAAAAAAGGAGGCTCATCAGATTTATGTTACGTGTGTACCCCCACCTCCTCCCAAAGGCCACATCCCAATTTCAGAACCCAGGCAATGGAAAGAGTACATACAAAGCAGTCTGTGTCCTGAGGGCCTGAGCAGCCCCCAGCACACTCATCATGGCAGCACTGGTTGGGGTTGGGCCCAAAGCAGTGACCATTACACTGAGGAGCACAGATGGTCTTGGTCACTATGGAAGGAAAGAAAGCATGGCTATTAGGGCTCCTAGGACTGAATTCTGAGGCCACTGCTCATGCCTCCCCCGCAGTGTTGACCCAGGCTTGGGGAGGAAAGGATATGAAAGCGTATGAGTGAAGTTTTTGGAGGGAAGTTCAAACCCACATGTCTGGCAGTCTTCTGGTCCAGGACCCCAGCATCGCCCCTTGCAAACCTCATGACAGGGGGGACCTGGTTGGGAAGGAAGGCAACACAAGGGGCCATCAGGGCTAAGAAAGGCTTGTTTGAATCAACAGGGTATGATGTCAGCACACAGGCACCTCAATCCCGGGAAGCAAAAAGCCAGGGCTGTGTCCCTCCCTGCCCTTGGAGAGCAGGGCTGGGCTCAAGTGAACCTGTCAACAAGGGGCGGGGCCACGCCCCCATACCACCCACTGGGCAGCTGAAGGGGATGGACTGGGGCAAATGCCAACCTTAGTCCCAGTCCCAACCCAGGAACTTAGTTCCTCCTGGGCAAACTGAATACATGCAGGAATATATGCATGTGAATTGTCAGGGGAAGGTGGGCTCCAAGGAGAAGGGAGTATATTCTAGTGGAACAAGTAACAGATGTGGAGTCTAAAGATCTGGCTTCCCTGCTTAGTACCCAGGGATTTTTTTTTTTTTTTTTTGAGACAAGGACTCACTCTGTTGCCCAGGCTAGAGTGCAATGGCACAATCACAGCTCACTGCAACTGCAGCCTCCTGGGCTCAAGCAATTCTCTGCCTCAGCCTCCTGAGTAGCTGGGATCACAGGTGCGAGCCACTACGCCTGTCTGATTTTTTAAATTTTTTGTAGATTTTTTGCTATGTTACCCAGGCTGGTCTTGGACTCCTGAACTCAAGCAATCCTCCCACCTTGGCCTCCCAAAGTGCCAGGATTATAGGTATGAGCCACCAAGCTCAGCCTGCTCCTTTTCTTGAAACACCTCCTCTGTGGTTTAGATTCCAGGAGACTGGCATTGGTCCCTCCTGGTGGGCTGCTGAGTCAGGGACCCGAGGTGTTTGTTCACTGGGGAGGTGGGTTCAGATCAGAAATATAAGGATGATGGAAAGAAGGGAGTCACTCTGGTTTGGTGGGACTGGGGAGCAATCTTGATCACAGCCACTTACAGCTTCTGCCATTGTCCTTCACCACTATCTCAGCATCTCGGTCCCTCACGATGTCCCTCCAGTCAATTGTGTCCATGTGACAAAGCTTATCGTTCTTCTCAATATAAACACCCCCTGACAGAATCTCTGAGGTAGGGAAAGAAGTGACAGGGTTAAGGGCCGCAGCAGAACGCCTCTTCCTTACCTCTCCACCCATCCAAAAGGACACCTGAGACTCAGGAGTGGGAGAATGAGGCAGACAGATAGGTCCAATTAAATCCAAGCTGCAGAGAAGACTGCCTTTATAAGATGAGAAGTCAGGCCAAAAGAAACTCCTGCCTCCTCAGTCACCTGGCCAGATCCGGTTTAGCCAGTGGGGGAGGGGAAGGGAGAGAGGGAGAGAAGATTTCTGACTCAACATCCCCTCCCCCAAGCCCTGCCCATATGTTTTCCAACTGACTGAGACAGGGAGAAGCAGAAGATAGACAGGTGGTTTTTAACCCCTATATTCCTCCAGCTCATAGGGGTTTGGTTTAGGAGAGTAAAGGTAGAATTCCTAGGGAAGGAGGGACATCCAGGTATACTGTACTTTGGTTTTTTTTTTTTTTTTTTTTTGAGATGGAGTCTCGCTCTCTGTCGCCCAGGCTGGAGTGCAGTGGCGCGATCTCGGCTCATTGCAAGCTCCGCCTCCCAGGTTCACGCCGCATTCTCCTGCCTCAGCCTCCCGAGTAGCTGGGACTACAGGTGCCCGCCACCACACCTGGCTAATTTTTTGTAATTTTAGTAGAGATGGGGTTTCACCGTGTTAGCCAGGATGGTCTCGATCTCCTGACCTTGTGATCCGCCCACCTCGGCCTCCCAAAGTGCTAGGATTACAGGCGTAAGCCACCGCGCCCAGCCTTTTTTTTTTTTTTTTGAGACGGAGTCTCACTGTCACTTATGCTAGAGTGCAGTGGTACAATCTCGGCTCACTGCAACCTCCACCTCCCAGGTTCAAGTGAGTCTCCTGCCTCAGCCTCACGAGCAGCTGGGATTACAGGTGCGCACCACTATAGCCAGCTAATTTTTTTTTTTTTTTGTATTTTTAGTAGAGACAGGGTTTCGCCATGTTGGCCAGGCTGGTCTCAAACTCCTGATCTCAAGTGATCTGCCCTCCTTGGCCTCCCAAAATGCTGGGATTACAGGTGTGAGCCATCACGCCTGGCCTCCGGTACACTGTACTTTGAAGTTAGAGAAATGGGTAACAGATCCAGCTCTGACTCCAGCCCCACAAGGACACAGGGTTCCTTTCCCTGGAGCAGATGCCCCTAGCTCCCCCTACTGGGGGCCCTCTATTGCTTAGGAAGCAATGGACCTTTACACAGTGGCCAAGGTGACAGGCACCTTGGAAGAGGCACTTAGAGTGAGCAGTCTTGGGTCATCATCAAGGAGGTACCCGTCTTGGGCTGGCTGAGGAGTGAGGCCAGAAGGAACCATCGGGAACTGACCGGTGAGCTGAGTCAAGCGGAGCTGGCGCAGTGCGTGGCTGGAGTTGGTGTTATAGTTCAACATGATGAAGATGGCAAACTTCCCATCGTAGACCTGGGTCCCTCGCACCACGCGGAGGTTGGGCAATGGTAGAGTAGAGAATTCATTCATGGCCACGAGGACATAGCCTGTCACTTCTCGAATCCACTGTGACAGAGCAGATAATGTCAATGAGAGAGACAACAGGGCGAAATAATCTCAATCCCCTCTCCTCTTTCAGGCATTAAAGACTCTTTAACTCTTTTAATTCTTCCTTCTTTCTTCCCTTTCTTTTTTTCTTTTTTTTTTAAATTTGAGACGGAGTTTCGCTCTTGTTGCCCAGGCTGGAGTGCAGTGGTGCAATCTCGGCTCACCACAACCTCCACCTCCCGGGTTCAAGCAATTCTCCTGCCGCAGCCTCCCAAGTAGCTGGGATTACAGGCATGCGCCACTACACCTGGCTAATTTTGTATTTTTAGTAGAGACGGGGTTTTTCCGTGTTGGTCAGGCTGATCTCGAACTCCTGACCTCAGGTGATCTGCATTTGGCCTTTTTTTTTTTTTTTTTGGTGAGACAGGGTCTTGCTCTGTCACGAGTGGCACGATCTCGCTCACTGCAGTGTCAAACTCCTGGGCTCAAGCAATCCTCCCACCTCAGCCCTCCAAGTAGCTGGGACTACAGGTGCATGCCACCATGCCCAGCTAATTTTTGTATTTTTGTAGAGACAGGGTTTCACCATGTTGCTCAGGCTGGTCTTGAACTCCTGATCTCAAGAGATCTGCCTTCCTTGGCCTCCCAAAGTGCTGGGATTACAGGCATGAGCCACTGCACCTGGCCTTAACTCTTGCTAATTCTCTTTTTTTTTTTTTTTTTTTTTTGAGATGGAGTCTTGCCCTGTCGCCCAGGCTGGAGTGCAGTGGCGCAATCTCGGCTCACTGCAAGCTCCGCCTCCCGGGTTGACGCCATTCTCCTGCCTCAGCCTCTCCGAGTAGCTGGGACTACAGGCGCCCGCCACCATGCCCGGCTAATTTTTTGTATTTTTTTTTTAGTAGAGACGGGGTTTCACCGTGGTCTCGATCTCCTGACCTCGTGATCCGCCTGCCTCGGCCTCCCAAAGTGCTGGGATTACAAGCGTGAGCCACCGCGCCTGGCCAACTCTTGCTAATTCTTATTTGGGAGTAGGGAGTAGACTGTGTCACACTACTGTGTCACTTCTGGGAGTGAAGACAGGCAGCTTTCTCCTCAAAGCTCCTCATACCAGGAGGGCCCCTTCCTCATCTCCCCAGGTACCCTCTCGGTCCGCAGGTGTCTCTCTGCACTAGTCCCTGCTGACCTTGCACTACCATAGAACACCACCTGCCCCTGCCCCTGCCCCCTATATATCCCTGGCTATAACAGTGAGACCGTAGGTCCCAGATGACAGCCACTGTCCCCATAAATACACGGGTTTGAATCTTAGGAACTCCTGAGTCTTAGGAAGGGTGAACTCCAGCAGAAGGTAGCCCTGAAGAGGGAAGGAGGGTTCTAGGGGAGAATAAAGAGGAGCAGGTTGAGGAACGAGGGTGGGCACACTAACCTGCAGGAAGGAGAGGTCGGCATTGTGTCCCGTGAGCACAATCTCGAGGTTCCCCATCACCACCTCACACCTCTCGTAGAGCTTGTACAGTGTCTGGTATTGGTTCTCAGCATCGCCGGTCACACTCAGGCCATTCAGAGTCCCAGGACACACTGTTCAAAGCAGAGGGAAGAGTGGCTGAGGGCTGGACACAAATTCTCAGCCCATCTACCATCCCCCAAGATCACCCCCTTGGTTGCTGTCTTCCAGTTACATTAGAAGGATCAGATGACATTTGCCTCCAACCCTCCCACAAGCGATAGGCAGAAGCTGTAGTGGCCTGAGAGCTTTCCCTCTTCTCAGAATCCCCTTACCATCCCATGAATGGGAAGGTGAAAAGATTTCCTTTTTCTACCTGGGACCCCTCTGTGCTTCTTTTGGGTACTAAGGGGTTAATTGAGAAGGAAGACAGGGAATTTGTTTCCCTCCCTAGAAAAGAGAAGTTAGGAAAAGGCCGCAACTTTGAACTTTGATTACCCTCTTCTCCCCCTCCAACTAGGGCACTCACTTCTCTACCCTCATCCTGCCTCTCTCTAGGTCCTGGAATAAATATCTCTTTGGGGCTAGTACACAGCCCCTATTGTGTCTACTGAGGGTGGGATGGGGGCAGAGGGTGGGGGCAGTGCCTGGGGCCACAGTCCAGCCCACAATGAGGCGATTCTATCCAGGAGGGGGGCTGCCCCACCCTGTCCCTAGACACCCCGTCCTCAGCAGCACTCCCCTCCACCCTCAAGCCTTGGGCTCAGACAAGTGACCTCAGTAGAGGGGGGAGCTCTGGCAGTGGTGGGGCGAGGGGGGGTCAATGGGAGCTTTGTCTTTAAAGCTGGAAGATAAGGAGCTAGTTGCCTCCCCGCCTTCCTAAACTCAGACTTTCCTTCTCACTCTCTCCCCCATCCCAACACACTCTAGCAACCTCAGCATCACTTTCCAGCCCTAGAGTATTTTTCAGCAAATACAGAGGAACCTGGAGAGAAATAGTAGCAGATGCCCCACACTGAGCCTCCACCCAATTTCACTGTTAGAAGAGGTTCATGAAGAAGCCTTTCACCATGGCAATCCTCACCCGCACTAGGGGAGAGCCTAGACTAGAGGTACATGGCATGTCAGCCTTGGGAGTTCACTCTTCTTTGCAAATGTGGTGGACAATGGGCTATGGGAAGTCCTGGACTCTGAAGCCCTACCCCAGTCTCTTTCCTCTGGTTCAGTGAAAGACCATGTGTGGGGTGGGGAGTAGGGGGTAGATACCACCTGTTCCAGCCACCCTTCCCTGAGGCGGTGGTAGCTCAGTGGGAGGCAACAGTGGGAATGGAGGGAGGGAGACTGGTGAGGCCCCAATCCCTCCTATAACATACACCCCTAGTGTGACTTCTTGACCTTGGAGGGCTCCTTATCACTCCCCATGAAGGCTGGCTAGTCGCAGCAAAGATAGCTAGTTCCAGAGGAGCTGGGAACTCCAGGGTCCTTGGGTTGAAATGAAAGAGACTAGGAAGGTTAGTCATTTCTGGAACAGCCCCACCCCAATCCCCTTCCTGGCAGGATACCCCCTTTCCCAAGTTATAGTGCCAACACTTCTCCCTAGATAAGGGAGGAGCCAAGCTTTCTGCACAGGGAAGTAGTAGTGTGGGCACACACATACACACACAACGTACACACGAACACGTACACATTGGTCTTGCTGGCCCAGGAATCTAAAGATGGGTTTCCTTGCAGGAAGTATTTCAGGTGGCCCCATCTATCCCACGTGCCCATAAGTGTTTGTGCAGACTTTGTGTCTGCGCTCGGAAGGCTACAGTGTTAGACGTAGCCCAGTTCCCTGCTACCCTGAGGGTAAAGTCCATATTACACAAACAGGGGGCAAAGGGCCTGGGCAGGAAGGGAGCACAAACAACACCTCTGGGGAGGAGCTAGGCAGCTTGGGGAGCAGGGCAGGGAAGGGGAATCATAAAAATCCCTTCTGTACCCAGGGACCGGGAGCATAGGGAGGGGCAGTGTCACAGGCCCTCCTTTGGTAGAGAGCACTAGGGGTGGGATAGAGCCAGAATCTCCAGCCCCTCCTCAACCAGAGGCCTCCCCTCCAACATCCCCCACCCCCATCACAGCCAGGACAAAGGGGCTATAGAAGGACTGAGACAGGGCCGGATGCCCAGAGGCTGCAGGACCCAGATAAAGGGTAAAGAGACCCAACCATGCCTGCCTCCTGCCTCCCCAGGGAAGGTGGCCAGAATCTGGTACTTCTGGGTTTCTGGGTGAAGACTGCAGGAGTCTGGATGGGACAGTTATACAGTCACTCCACTGCTCCCTCCCACGCCAGTCCCCAGACCACCCCCCTCCACCAGCTGGGAGTGTTCACATCTAAAAATCCCAGGAGCTAAATTTAGACCCAGCAACTGTGAGGGAAGCACAGGTGGTTTCTTCCACTCCCACATTGGGGAAGGGGCCCTGGCTGTGCCAAACCCCAAGCTGAGATCTGAGGGGAGGGGAGAAGATCCACAGAATTTCAATCCTCAGGTGTCCACGGTCCCAGAGACACCCCAAAGGGGTGGGCTCAGATAGCATGGGAGTCGGGGGAGGACTGGAGAAGAGCAATCCGGGGCTCTGTCTAGGGTCCTAGAGACAGCGTCAGACAATAAGCAAAATGGGGGCGGGGGGCACAAGCTGAGCCCAGGAAGGACTCCCCAAGGCAGGAGGCTTAGGAAGTAGCAGAGGTGCCCTCTTGATCCTCAGGTTGGGGAGAGAAAAGACAAGAGGTTGGACATCCTTGCCCCTACAGCTCCTGGCCCAGGGCCTTGTGTATAGTAGATGCTCAATAAATATGAGTTGCGTTGACCTGGGTCTTGACAAAGAGATGTTGCTTAAGCTCTGCTATACTGAGGAAAGGGGGCGCCAGCTTCTGTTGGGCCTCCTGCCTGATGTCACCTGAACTTGGCCCTCTGATTAATCTCAGACCTCCCCAGGGCAGGCTCACTCACGGAAGAGGAGGTGCCGCTCCTGTTTTTCCAACACCAGAGAACAACAACCCCCTCCAACCTTCTGTAGCTCCGCCCTGTCGGCAAAACAACGAAACTAGGGGTAGCTGAAATCGGCGCGGGGTGGGGGGCAGGGGGTTGGCGAGCAAACCGAGACCCTTCCGCCAAGGCCCCCACCTCCAAGCACCTCCTGTTTACAGAATGAAGGTCCCTGCTCCGCTCCCTGCAGGGCCCCTCAGAAGTGTGAACTACTGTTTCGGCCTCAGCCTCTTCTGGGGAGACCGTTTAGAGGGTCGGCGACGCTCTGGGGAAGGGGAGCGTGAGGGTCCAGGAATGCCGCCCTCGGCCGGACCACGCCGATAACCCGAGCCTGACCGCCCCTCTCCCAGGTGGTCCTGGCAAACCGGGGGCAGCACCCACACCCCCGCGCCGCCTGAGACCCTACCCATGCCCTCCGAGGCTGCGCGCACTGGGTTCCGGCTCCCAGGTGCTGAGCCCGCCGGTGCTCTCGCGTCACTTACCTGCCTGAGAGTTGCCCACCTCGGAGCCCCGGGCCAGGCTGAAAAGCAAGCCCAGCACCTGCAGAGCGTCGTTCGCCCTCATGACTCCGCAGAGGGTGAAGGGAGCCCAGCCGAGTCCGGCCCGGGGGCCCCTAGACTAGGACATCGAGGCAAGAGCCACCTGAACCGCAGGCGAATTGGTGGCTGCTGCGGCGGCGGCAGCGGAGGTTGCAAATTGCAATCGGAGCCGGAGCCGGAGTCCGGGGCGGGATGGCAGGGGAGGGATGTGTGTGTGTGTGTGAGAGAGAGAGGGAGGGAGGAACGCAGAGGGAAGGGGGTGAGTCACGGCCGCGCCCCCTCCCGCGCGAGGCTGGAGTAGGGATTGCGGAGCCTCGGACCGCCTGTCCCGAGCGTGCCACGCCCCGCGGTCCCGCAACTTGGCGGAGCAGATCGAGGATGGGGCTCACCCTAATTTTTCTGCAGGAGATAGGCCAAGGGGAAGTCGAGATTCCAAAAGCCCCCAGATCCAAGGAAGGGTAATGAATGAGGGAGTGGAAAGCGCTCCAAAGCCCTGCCCCCTGAAAGTTGGCCTCGCCCATTAACCAAATCACTCAACTCCCCTAGCCGGTTGGTTCACTTGGTAGATTTTCTCTCAGAATGTGAATATTTCTCTCTGTGTGTTTTTGAGGGGGAGGGTGTTTTTTGCCTCACGTCCAGGCCACCTCAGTTTCTCCCAGACTCGAAACCCCATAACTCATCCACCCAGCCCAGGAACCCGAGCCACAGAGGCCGCGTGAAATTGCACTGTCTCTGGCCGCTTCCTCCTCCAGACCCGGCGCCGGCCGGGCCTCTCCCGGGGATTTGGATGGGGGGCGGGGGTGGTTTCCAGCCTGGGAACAGACCCCGGAGCCCGCCTTTCCACTTCTACCCCGGGAGGGGCTCCCGCACCTGTCGCCGTCCCCTCTGCTGCCCCCCACGGCCGCCTGGGAGAACAGCTGCCTCCCCTTCCACACTGGAGTCTGGCCGCACCGTCCGGGCGGCCGCAGTTCCCGTCGCTCTTCTGGGGACCCAGATGGGCACACACCAAGGCGCTTACACCCTCCCAGGTGCCTTCCAAGTCCAGGCTCTCGCAGGAAAGGGGATGGGGCAGTGAAGTGGGACGCGGAGAGGACACTAGAGACTGCGTCCACGAATGGCGTGGACCGCTGGAACCTCCCCCACCAGCTGCCTGGACCTGGCCAGAGGCGGTCGGGCTCGCTGCGGGTTGCTGCCCAAAGCCTTGCTAGTCCCGGGACGGATCCGACCGGCGCCGCCTGGTGCCTAACCGTGGCAGTGGAGTCTCAGACGGCCTTGCATTTCAAATCCCTTAAACTGGTATCCGGGATCTCGCCCGGAAAGCTTAGTTATTTTCTCCAGAACTTCAAGCCTGAAGACTTCGAAAACAGTTGAGCCTTGATAAAGAAAAATTTCACCCCTCACACCTAGCAAAGACTACCGGCTAACATTCCTTAAACATGCTCCCTATTGATATGCAACCTAGAGGGCCTGTTCTCTATTGGAGAATCTCTGCTTTGGGGAGGTTGGCTTTCTCCAGACCACGTGTATAGCAGTCATAATAATAATAGCAACAACAAAACCATTACCATATACAGATATTTCCATATATCATTTCATTTACAAAGTATGTCCTCAAACTTAGTGCCTTAGAGAATGTGTCACTTAACATAAAAATTATATGATTTAGGCAATATAACTCCATTTTACGGAACTAGAAGTGTGTGACCTCTCCAAGGTCATCGACCTGGTGACAGTGGTTGAGGTGATCAGGTGATTGGGAGGTGGGGCTCAGACTTTTACCTAGGATTTCTTTCTCTTTTTTTTTTTTTTTCTTTTTTTTTTTTTTGAGACAGAGTATCGCTCTTGTTGCCCAAGCTGGAATGATCCACCTGCTTCAGCCTGCCAAAGTGCTGGGATATCTTCCATCTTAAAAAACAAAACATTTGGCTGGGCGCGGTGGCTCATGCCTGTAATCCCAGCACTTTGGGAGGCTGAGGCAGGCAGATCACTTGAGGTCAGGAGTTCGAGACCAGCCTAGTCAACATAGTGAAACACCGTCTCTACTAAAAATACAAAAATTAGCTAGGCATGATGGTGGGCACCTGTAATCCCAGCTACTTAGGAGACTGAGGCAGGAGAATCACTTGAACCCGGGAGGCGGAGGTTGCAGTGAGCTGAGATCACATCAATGCACTCCAGCTTGGGCGACAGAGTGAGACGCCATCTCAAAACGAAAACAAAAACAAAACATTGTTTTGTTTGACCTCATGGCCTTCTGGTCTGTTTTTTTTTTTTTTTTTTTTTGAGGGGTCTCGTTCTGTTTCTGTCACCCAGGCTGGAGTGCAGTGGCCCGATCTCAGCTCACTGCTGAGTTCAAGTGATTCTCCTGCCTCAGCCTTCCAAGTAGCTGGGGCTACAGGTGTGCACCACCATGCCTGGCTAATTTTTTGTATTTTTAGTAGAGATGGAGTTTCACTATGATGGCCAGACTAGTCTCTAATTCCTGACCTCAGGTGATCCACCCACCTCAGCCTCCCAAAGTGCTGGGATTACAGGTGTGAGCCACCACACCTGGCTTTTTTTCCCTTTTTTGAGACAGGATCTCCCTCTGTCGCCCAGGCTGGAGTGCAGTGGTGCAATCATGGCTCACAGCAGCCTCAATCTCCCAGGCTTAGGTGATTCTCCCACTTCAGCATCCCTAGTAACTGAGTCTACAGGTGGGCACCAAAATGTCTGGCTACTTTGTTTTTTTGTTTGTTTGTTTTTGAGATGGAGTCTCGCTCTGTCGCCCAGGCTGGAGTGCAATGGCGTGATCTCAGCTCACTGCAACCTCTGCCTCCGGGGTTCAAGGCATTCTCCTGAGTTTCACTTTTGTTACCCAGGCTGGAGTGCAATGGCTCGATCTCGGCTCACTGCAACCTCTACCTCTTGGGTTCAAGCGATTCTCCTGCCTCAGCCTCCTGAGTAGCTGAGATTACAGGTGCCTGCCACAACACCTGGCTAATTTTTGTATTTTTAGTAGAGATGGGGTTTCACTGTGTTGAGCAGGCTGGTCTTGAACTCTTGACCTTGGGCGATCCACCCACCTAAGCCTCCCAAAGTGCTGGGATTACAGGTTTGAGCCACCAGGCCTGGCCTTACTGCCTGGCCTTACCTAGGATTTCTTTATTATTTTTGTATGATGTGGAGATGCGGGGGTGGGGCAGGGGGTCTGGCTATGTTGCCCAAGCTGGTCTTGAACTCCTGGCCTCTGCAATCCTTCCACCTCAGTTTACCCAAATTGTTAGGATTTCAGGTGTGAACCACCATGCCTGGCCTTACTTAGGATTTCTTACTGTTCTACTGAGACTGGAGCTTCATGTGTTCAGATTCACACTCCCATCAGATAACAGTGCTGATACCATTTAAGGGTCTCCACTCCTACCTACCCTCCCCCACATTAAAGGGCCTTTCATTTTATTACTCACTCAGCTCCAGCTCAACCTGGTATTCAGGGTCCAAGTTCTGAAGGAGAAAAATCTTCTTTGGTTTCCTTGTTTATAAACTGTTGTATCTACTTATAAGACTGTTGTTGGGATTTTTTTTTTTTTTTTTTTTTTTTCTGAGATGGAGTTTCACTCTTGTTGCCCAGACCGGAGTGCAATGGGGTGATCTCGGCCCACTGCAACCTCCACCTCTTGGGTTCAAGTGATTCTCCTGCCTCACCACGCCTGGCTAATTTTTGTATTTTTAGTAGAGATGGGGTTTCACCATTTTGGCCAGGCTGGTCTTGAACCCCTGACCTCAGGTGAGCCACTTGCCTCGGCCTCCCAAAGTGCTGGGATTACAGGTGTGAGCCACTGCATCTAGCTGACTGTTGTCTGGATTCAATGAGAAAAGTCAGGTGGAGGTCTGAATTACTGTGCTCAACCTTTAAGAAGCATTCAATGAATGCTAGCTGTATCTATTGCTATTTTCCCAACCCCAACCCTTCCCTCTCAGCTAGATCCCAAGATGAGACGGATTCTTCAACACTTAGGGACACATCATGCTAAGCATCCGGGATATACACAGTAGATAAAGCTGCCAGGTAACCGGCCACCTCTGTGGGGTGCTGTCCTGACTGAATAAATGAAAGAAGGGAGGCTTTATTTATGAACAGTCTCTGCAGTTTTCCAGCATCCCTTTATCTTTCCTTACTCTTAGCTGATGACTTTGGCTATTATTTTACCGTGAAAATAAAAGTAAAAGAAAACATCCTGGGCCAGGTGCGGTGGCTCATTCCTGTAATCCCAGCACTTTGGGAGGCCAAGGTAGGCAGATCACCAGTCTCAGCAGAACAGTAAGAAATCCTAGGTAAGGCCAGGCATGGTGGTTCATGCCTGAAATACAATTTGGGCAAACTGAGGTGGGAGGATTGCAGAGGCCAGGAGTTCAAGACCAGCTTAGCCGACATAGCCAGACTCTCCATCTCTACATCATACAAAAATAATAAAGAAATTCTAGGTAAGGCCAGGCCTGGTGGCTCATGCCTGTAATCCCAGCACTTTGGAAGGCTGAGGTGGGTGGATTGCCCAAGGTCAGGAGTTTGAGACCAGCCTGGTCAACACAGTGAAACCCCATCTCTACTAAAAATACAAAAATTAGCCAGGCGTGGTGGCAGGTGCCTGTAATCCCAGCTATTTGGGAGGCTGAGGCAGGAGAATTGCTTGAACCCGGGAGGTGGAGGTTGCAGTGAGCTGAGATCACCCCATTGCACTCCAGCCTGGGCAACAAGAGCAAAACTCCGTTTCAAAAAAAAAAAAGAAAAGAAAAATGGAAACATCCTTATCTTTCTATAACTAATTTGATCAATTTACCTCCATCCTCATCGATACGCTCTAACTTTCATCTGTTACAATGAATTCTCCTTGCTTCTATTTAAAGCCAACTCGTCGTGTGCAGTAGTTCAAGCCTGTAACCTCAGCACTTTGGGAGGCCATGATGGGAGGATGGCTTGAAGTCAGAGTTTGAGAACAGCCTGGGTAACATAGTGAGATTTCCATCTCCACAAACAAAATGTTAGCCAGCCCACGATGGTGTGTGCCCTGGAGGCTGAGGTGGGAGGATCACTTGAGCCCAGGAGTTTGAGGCTGCAGTGAGGTAGGATCATGCCACTGCACTCCAGCCTGGGTAACAGAGTGAGACCCTGTCTAAAAAATAAAATAAAATAAAGCCAACTGTTACTCCTTCATTTCCAGCCCCCACACCAACATTCTAGTTCTACACCGGAGTTCATTCCTTCTTGCTTTAAGGACTGTTTTTCTGGCAATATCCCCTTTCTCCTCTACTATCAATTTTTGTCATTGTTGTCATTTGAGACGGAGTTTTGCTCTGTCGCCCAGGCTGGAGTGCAGTGGAACAATCTTGGCTCGCTGCAACCTTCGCCTCCCAGGTTCAAGCTATTCTCCTGCCTCAGCCTCCTGAGTAGCTGGGATTACAGGAGCGCTCCACCATGCCTGGCTAATTTTTGTATTTTTAGTAGAGATGGGGTTTCACCATGTTGGCCAGGCTGGTCTCGAACGCCTGACCTCAGGAAATCTGCCTGCCTCAGCCTCCCAAAGTGCTGGGATTACAGGCGTGAGCCACTGCGCCCAGCCTACTATCAATTTTTCTCTTTACTGGATCATTCATATTAGCATACAAACATGCTGTAATACCTTCCATCTTTTTTTTTTTTTTTTTTTGAGACGAAATCTTCCATCTTTTTTTTTTTTTTTTTTTTTTTTTTTGAGAAGAAGTCTCACTCTGTCACCTAGGCTGGAGTGCAGTGGCTTGATCTCTGCTTACTGCAACCTCTGCCTCCTGGGTTCAAGTGATTCTCCTGCCTCATCCTCCCCAGTAGCTGGGACTACAGGCTTGAGCCACCATACCTGGCTAATTTTTGTATTTTTAGTAGAGACGGGGTTTTGCCATCTTGGCCAGGCTGGTCTCGAATTCCCGACCTCATGATCCACCTGCCTCAGCCTGCCAATGTGCTGGGATATCTTTCATCTTAAAAAAACAAAACATTCGGCTAGGCGTGGTGGCTCACGCCTGTAATCCCAGCACTTTGGGAGGCTGAGGTGGGCACATCACTTGAAGCCAGGAGTTCGAGACCAGCCTAGCCAACATAGTGAAACCCTGTCTTTACTAAAAATACAAAAATTAGCTGGGCATGGTGGTGGACACCTGTAATCCCAGCTACTTAGGAGACTGAGGCAGGAGAATCGCTTGAACCCGGGAGGCGGAGGTTGTAGTGAGCTGAGATCACATCAATGCACTCCAGCCTGGGCAATAGAGTGAGACTCCATCTCAAAACAAAAGCAAAAACAAAACATTCTTTGACCTCATGGTCTTCTGGTCTGTTGCTTTTTTTTTTTTTTTTTTTTTTTTTGAGGTGGAATCTTGTTCTGTTTCTGTCACCCAGGCTGGAGTGCA
Organism: Hylobates moloch; assembly: GCF_009828535.3. Lineage (NCBI taxonomy): Eukaryota > Metazoa > Chordata > Mammalia > Primates > Hylobatidae > Hylobates > Hylobates moloch. The sequence goes on from NW_026652288.1 coordinate 48,917,363, forward strand.
GTGGCCCAATCTCGGCTCATTGCTGAGTTCAAGCGATTTTCCTGCCTCAGCCTTCCAAGTAGCTGGGACTACAGGTGCGCCACCATGCCCAGCTAAGTTTTTGTATTTTTAGTAGAAATGGGGTTTCACTATGATGGCCAGACTAGTCTCCAATTCCTGAACTCAAGTGATCCACCCACCTCAGCCTCCCAAAGTGCTGGGATTATAGGTGTGAGCCACCACACCTGGCTTTTTTCCCTTTTTTGAGACAGGATCTCCCTCTGTCGCCCAGGCTGGAGTGCAGTGGTGCAATCATGGCTCACAGCAGCCTCAACCTCCCAAGCTCAGGTGATTCTCCCACTTCAGCATCCCTAGTAGCTGAGTCTACAGGTGGGCACCAAAATGCTTGGCTACTTTGTTTGTTTGTTTGCTTTTGAGATGGAGTCTCGCTCTGTTGCCCAGGCTGGAGTGCAATTGCGTGATCTCAGCTCACTGCAACCTCTGCCTCATGAGTAGCTGGGATTACAGGCGTGCACCAACATGCCTGGCTTATTTTTGTTTTTTCTTTGTTTGTTTTTTGTTTTTTTGTTTTTGAGACGGAGTCTTGTCCTGTCGCCCAGGCTGGAGTGCAGTGGCACAATCTCGGCTCACTGCAATTTCTGCCTCCCAGGTTCAAGCCATTCTCCTGCCTCAGCCTCCCAGTAGCTGAGACTACAGGCGCCTGCCACCATGCCCGACTAATTTTTTGTGTTTTTAGTAGAGACAGGGTTTCACCGTGTTAGCCAGGATGGTCTCGATCTCCTGACCTCATGATCTGCCTGCCTCGGCCTCTCAAAGTGCTGGGATTACAGGCGTGAGCCACCACGCCTGGCCTAATTTTTTTTTTTTTCTTTGAGACGGAGTCTTGCTCTGTCCCCCAGGCTGGAGTGCAATGGCACGATCTTGGCTCACTGCAACCTCTACCTCCTGGGTTCAAGTGATTCTCCTGCCTCAGCCTCCTGAGTAGCTGAGATTACAGGCACCGGCCACCATGCCCGGCTAATTTTTGTGTTTTTAGTAGAGATGGGATTTCACCATATTGGTCAGGCTGGTCTCAAACTCCTGACCTCAGGTGATCCGCCCGCCTCGGCCTCCCAAAGTGCTGGGATTACAGGCGTCAGCCACTGAGCCCAGCAGCCTGCCTAATTTTTGTATTTTTAGTAGAGACAGGGTTTCACCATGTTTGCCAGGCTGGTTTTGAACTCCTGAGCTCAAGCAGGGCACCCACCTTGGCCTCCCAAAGTGCTAGGATTACAGGCATGGGCCACTGCGCCCGGTCCTTGTTTGTTTTTTGAGACAGGGTCTCACTGTCACCTGGGTTAGAGTGCAATGGCCTGATCTCAGCTCACTGCAACCTCTGTCTACTGAGCTCAAGCAGTCCTCCTGCCTCAGCCTCCCAAGTAGCTGGGACTTTAGGCACAATCCACCACACCTGGCTAATTTTTGTATTTTTTTTTTTTTTTTTGAGATGGAGTCTTCTTGCTCTGTCTCCCAGGCTGGAGTGCAGTGGCGCGATCTTGGCTCATTGCAAGCTCCGCCTCCTGGGTTCATGCCATCCTCCTGCCTCAGCCTCCCGAATAGCTGGGACTACAGGCACCTGCCACCACGCCTGGCTAATTTTTTGTATTTTTAGTAGAGACGGGGTTTCACTGTATTAGCCAGGATGGTCTCGATCTCCTGACCTCGTGATCCACCCGCCTCGGCCTCCCAAAGTGCTGGGATTACAGGCGTGAGCCACCGCGCTCGGCCAATTTTTGTTTTTTGTAGAGATGGGGTTTCACCATGTTGTCCAGGCTGGTCTTGAACTTCTGAGCTCAAGCGATCCACCCACCTTGGCCTCCCAAAGTGCTAGCATTATAGGCATGAGCCACTGCACCTGGCTTACAAAATTTAACCTTCGTATTTTTTTGTAGAGATGAGATTTAGCCATGTTGCCCAGGCTTATTGCTTTTTTTTTTTTTTTTTTGAGATGGAGTCTCGCTCTGTCGCCCAGGCTGGAGTGCAGTGGTGCGATCTTGGCTCACTGCAAGCTCCGCCTCCCAGGTTCATGCCATTCTCCTGCCTCAGCCTCCCAAGTAGCTGGGACTACAGGCATCCACCACCACGCCCAGCTAATTTTTTGTATTTTTAGTAGAGACGGGGTTTCACCGTATTAGCCAGGATGGTCTCGATCTCCTGACCTCGTGATCCACCCGCCTCGGCCTCCCAAAGTGCTGGGATTACAGGCCTGAGCCACCGCGCCCGGCCCTGGCCTGTTTTTGAGACAGAATCTTGCTCTGTCACCCAGGCTGGGGTGCAGTGGTGAAATCATAGCTCTCACAGCCAAGAACTTCTGGGCTCAAGGAATCCTCTCACCTTATCCTCCAGAGTAGCTACGACTACAGGCATATGCCACCATGCCCAGATAATTTTTCAGATTTTTTTTGTAGAGACGAGGGTGGGAGGTGAAGGGGGGTACTTGGGGGGTGTGTCACCATATCGTGTTGCCCAGGGTGGCCTCGAATTCCCAGCTTCAAGTGATCCGCCCGCCTCAGACTCCCAAAAGTGCTAGGATTACAAGCATGAGCCACCACATCCAATATATATTTTTTCTTTCCTAGATTTGTCAATTGTTATTTTATAACAATAAATTGTGGAGAATAATAGTAGTTTCTCATAGGATTGTAATAAAGATTATGAGTTAATACACATAAAGCCAGCTGGTTGCCATGGTTCACACCTGTAATCCCAGCACTTTGAGAGGCCAAGGTGGGTGGATGACCTGAGGTCACAACTTTGATACTAGCCTGGCCAACATGGCGAAACCCTGTTTCCACTAAGAATACAAAAATTAGCCCGACGTCGTGGTGCATGCCTGTAATTCCAGCTACTCAGGTTGAGGCAGGAGAATCATTTGAACCCGGGAAGTGGAAGTTGCTGTGAGCCGAGATTGTGCCACGGCACTCCAGCCTGGGCAACAGAGCTAGACTCTGTCTTAAAAAACAAATAGGCTGGCCGGGCACGGTGGCTCATGCCTGTAATTCCAGCACTTTGGGAGGCCGAGGCGGGCAGATCATTCGAGGTCAGGAGTTTGCAACCAGCCTGACTAATGCGGTGAAACCCTGTCTCTACCAAAAATACAAAAACATTAACTGGACATTGCGGTAAATGCCTGTAGTCCCAGCTACTCGTGAGGCTGAGGCAGGAGAATCGCTTGAACCTGGGAGGCGGAGGTTGCAGTGAGCTGAGATTGCATCACTGTACTCCAGCTTGGGCGACAGAGTGAGACTCTGTCTCAAAAAACAAACAAACAAGCAAACAAACAAACAAATATAAAGCCTATGGCACATGCCTGACACATCAAAGGTACTCAGTAAACTATTACTATTTGTATATTGTTTCTTTTTTCTTGTTTGCAAGAAGATTTAGAAGAGGTATTTGTATATTCTGAATCTATATTGGCAAGTACATTTGCAGTGGTTATATTTTCTTGCTTTCTTGTTTATTCTGCCATTATGTAACACTTTCTCTTTTGTCCCAAACTTTTTCCCTTGAATTTTGTCACATTAAAATCTCATCTTAGGCGGGGCGCGGTGGCTCATGCCTCTAATCGCAGGACTTTGGGAGGCTGAGGCGGGCCGATCGCAAGGTCAGGAGTTCAAGACCAGCATGGCCAACACAGTGAAGCCCTGTCCTTACTACAAATACAAAAAACCAGCCAGGCATGGTGGCGGGTGCCTGTAATCTCAGCGACTTGGGAGGCTGAGGCAGGAGAATCACTTGAACTTGGGAGGGGGAGGTTGCAGTAAGTGGAGATCATGCCACTGCACTCCAGCCTGGGCGACAGTGCGAGATTCTGTCTCAAAAAACAAACAAACAAACAAAAAAAAACTCCCCTCACTTTTGGGTTATTTTTGCCTGATAAAGCAAAGCTTTACCACACTCTAGTTTCCTTCCACACTCTAGTTTCCACAGAAGCCAATTCTAAGGTGGAAACTAGAGTGTGGAAACTTATGAGTGAGTGCACTTGGGATCAATACTTGTAGGAAAAGAAAGGAAGAAGCAGGACTGGACAGAAGGAGAAGTTGGGCTGCAGAGTAGACACACCACCAGCAGCCAGGCATGGTGGTGGGGACCTGTGGTCCCAGCTACTCAAGAGGCTAAGTGGGAGGATAGCTTGATCCCAGAAGGTTCAGGCTGCAGTGAGCTGTGATCGCACCATGCACTCCAGCCTGGGTGACAAAGTGGGACCCCATATCAAAAAAAAAAAAAAAAAAAAAAGAAGGCCAGGTGTGGTGACTCAGGCCTGTAATCCCAGCACTTTGGGAGGCTGAGGAGAGTGAATCACTTGAGGTCAGGAGTCTGAGACCAGCCTGGCCAGCATGGTGGAACCCTGTCTCTACCAAAAATACAAAAATTAGCTGGGTGTGGTGGCACACACCTGTAATCCCAGTTACTTGGGAGGCTGAGGCAGGAGAATCACTTGAACCTGGGAGGTGGAGGTTGCAGTGAGCCGAAATTGCACCACTGCACTCCAGCCTGGGTGACAGAGCGAGACTCAGTCTCCGCCCGTCCCCACTACCCCAAAAACACTTCAGTTAATCCTGAAAATAACTCTGAATTAAAGTTAGTTAATATCCCACCTTCTGGAGGATAAGTGTCTTACCAAGGCATCTGACATACTTGCCATTTCCTGCTCAACCAGTCCAATTTGTATGATGTTATCAATGTAGCAGATCAATATAGTGATGTTTTGAGAGACCTTTAGCTGGTCAGATCTGTTCATATTGTTTTATGATAGAGGGCAAGAGAGTTAACATAGGCCTGAGGTGCCACCACACCCAGCTAATTTTTGTGTTTTTAGTAGAGACAGGTTTTCGCCATATTGGCTGGGCTGGTCTCAAACTCCTGACCTCAGGTGATCCGCTCGCCTCAGCCTTTCAAAGTGCTGGGATTACAGGCATGAGCCACTGCACAGCCCAAAACATTTTTGTCATCCCAAAATAAAATCCTATATCCGGCCGGGCGCGGTGGCTCACGCTTGTAATCCCAGCACTTTGGGAGGCCGAGGCGGGCGGATCATGAGGTCAGGAGATCGAGACCACGGTGAAACCCCGTCTCTACTAAAAATACAAAAAATTAGCCGGGCGTGGTGGCGGGCGCCTGTAGTCCCAGCTACTCGGAGAGGCTGAGGCAGGAGAATGGCGTAAACCCGGGAGACGGAGCTTGCAGTGAGCCGAGATTGCGCCACTGCACTCCAGCCTGGGCGACAGAGCAAGACTCCGTCTCAAAAAAAAAATAAAATAAAATCCTATATCCATTAGACAGTTCCTCCCTATCTCCCCCTATTTCTAGCCTCTGGCAAACACCAGTCTTTCTATTTCTATAGATTTACCTATCCTGGATAATTTACATAGATGGAATAATACAATATGTAATCTTTTATGTCTGACTTCTTTCAACTTAGCATGTTTTCAAGGTTTACCTATGTTGTAGCATGAGTTAGGACTTCATTCCTTTTTATGACTGAATAACATTCCATTGGATTCCACAAATTGTTCTTTTCTTTTCTTTTTTTTTTTTTTTTTTTAAAGATGGGATCTTGCTCTGTCACCCAGGCTGGAATGCAGTGGTGCAATCATAGCTCACTGCAGCCTTGAATTCCTGGGCTCAAGCGATCCTCTTGCCTTAGCCTCTCAAAAGCATCTGGCACTACAGACACGTGCCAGCATGCCCAGCTAGTTTTTTTTTTTCTTTGAGACAAAGTCTTGCTCTGTCACCAGGCTGGATTGTAGTGGCGCAACTTCAGCTCACTGCAACCTCCACCTCCCGGGTTCAAGCAATTCTCCTGCCTCAGCCTCCCAAGTAGCTGGGACTACAGGTGTGTGCCACCACGCCCAGCTAATTTTTGTATTTTTAGTACAAATGGGGTTTCACCGTGTTGGCCAGGATAGTCTCGGTCTCTTTTTTTTTTTTTTTTTTTTTTTTTGAGACGGAGTCTCGCTCTGTCGCCCAGGCTGGAGTGCAGTGGCGCAATCTCGGCTCACTGCAAGCTCCGTCTCCCGGGTTTACGCCATTCTCCTGCCTCAGCCTCTCTGAGTAGCTGGGACTACAGGCGCCCGCCACCACGCCCGGCTAATTTTTTGTATTTTTAGTAGAGACGGGGTTTCACCGTGTTAGCCAGGATGGTCTCGATCTCCTGACCTTGTGATCCACCCGCCTCGGCCTCCCAAAGTGCTGGGATTACAAGCGTGAGCCACCGCGCCCGGCCAGTCTCGGTCTCTTGACCTGGTGATCCGCCCGCCTCAGCCTCTCACAGTGCTGGGATTACAGTCGTGAGCCACCGCGCCCGGCCTTTTTTTTTTTTTGGTAGAGGTGTGGTCTTGCTTTGCTGCCTAGGCTGGTCTTGAACTCTTGGCTTCAAGCAATCCCACTGCCTCGGCCTCACAAAATGCTGGGATTATAGCCATGAGCACCTGGCTACCGCAAATTGTTTATCCATTTGTCCGTAGAGGGACATTTGGGTTGTTTCCACCTTTTGGCTATTGTGAATGGTGCTACAGTGAACATTTTGCACAAGTATTTATACTTGTTTGAATACCTGTTTTCTTTCTTTCTTTTGAGACAGGGTCTTTGTTGCCCAGGCTGGAGTGCAGTGGCCTGATCACAGTTCACTGTAACCTCAAACTCCTGTGCCCAAGTGATCATCTCATCTCAGCCTCCTGAATAGCTGGGACTACAGACACCCACCACCATGCCTGGCTAATTTTTATAAAAATTTGTATTTATGGCCGGGCTCGGTGGCTCACACTTGTAATCCCAGCACTTTGGGAGGCCGAGGCGGGTGGATCACGAGGTCAGGAGATCGAGACCATCCTGGCTAACACGGTGAAACCCCGTCTCTACTAAAAATACAAAAAATTAGCCGGGCGTGGTGGCGGGCGCCTGCAGTCCTAGCTACTCGGAGAGGCTGAGGCAGGAGAATGGCGTGAACCCGGGAGGCGGAGCTTGCAGTGAGCCGAGATCGCGCCACTGCACTCCAGCCTGGGGGACAGAGTGAGACTCCGTCTCAAAAAAAAAAAAAAAATTGTATTTATTATTACTATTATTATTTTATTTTTTTAGAGATGGTATCTCACTGTGTTGCCCAGGCTGGTTTCAAACTCGGCTCAAGTAAGCTTCCTGCCTCAGCCTCCCAAAGTGCTGGAATTACAGGCGTGAGCCACTGCTCCTGGCCTTAAAAAAGTTTTTTTTTTTAATTTATAAAGAAATTTTGTTTTTGTCCAGGCTGGCCTGAACTTAATGGGCTCAAGTGATCTTCCTGTCTCAGACTCTTGAGTAGCTGAGACTACAGGTACACGCCATCATGCCTGGCTAAGTTTTTAATTTTGATGAAATCCGATTTATCTATTTTTTTCTTTTGCTGCTTATACTTTTGGTGTCATATTTAAGAATGAGGCCGGGCACGGTGGCTCACGCTTGTAATCCCAACACTTTGGGAGGCCGAGGCGGGCGGATCACGAGGTCAGGAGATGGAGACCACGGTGAAACCCCGTCTCTACTAAAAAATACAAAAAATTAGCCGGGCGTGGTGGCGGGCGCCTGTAGTCCCAGCTACTCGGAGAGGCTGAGGCGGGAGAATGGCGTGAACTCGGGAGGCGGAGCTTGCAGTGAGCCGAGATTGCGCCACTGCACTCCAGCCTGGGCGACAGAGCGAGACTCCAAAAAAAAAAAAAAAAAGAATGAAGCCTGGCACGGTGGCTCATGCCTGTAATCCCAGCACTTTGGGAGGCCGACACAGGCAGATCACCTGAAGTCAGGAGTTCAAGATCAGCCTGGCCAACATGGTGAAACCCCGTCTCTACCACCAAATATATACAAAATTAGCCGATGTGGTGGCATGCGCCTGTAGTTCCAGCTACTCAGGAGGTTGAGGCACGAGAATCGCTTGAACCCAGGAGGTGGAGGTTGCGGTGAGCTGAAATTGCGCCACTGTGCTCCAGCTCAGGCGACAGAGCGAGACCCTGTCTCAAACAAAAAACAAAGAATGAATCAACTGCCAATTGAAAGAAAGCTGGAGTGACAAAAAAAAAAAAAAAGGGAAAGAAAAGAAAAAATTAACTGCCAAATTCAAAGTCATGAAGATTTACCCCTATGTTTTCTCCTAAGTTTTATGGTTTGACTCTTTGGTCCATTTTGAGTTAATTTTATATATGGTGTGAACAGGGGCCCAACTTCCTTCCCTTGCATGTGGATCTCCGCTTGTTGCAGCACCACTTGTTGAAGAGACTATCCTTTCCCCATTGAGTGGTCCTGGCACCCTTGTTGAAAATTAATTGGGTTTATTTCTGGACTCTCATATGGGTTTATTTCTGGACTCTCAATTCTATTTTGTTGGTCTATATGTCTATTTATATGCCAGTTACACATTATTTTGATTACTGTAGCTTTGTAGTAAGTTTCGAAATTGGGAAGTGTGAGTTAACCAACTTTGTTCTTTTTCAAGGTTGTTTTGGCTCTTCTGGATCCCTGGTTAATTCCATATGAATTTGAAGGTGTTTAACTTTCTTTGGGTTATATTTGTACAAATATGTTATTAATATATATGTTTCAAAATTGTCTGAAATTCCTAAAATTTTGATATGTCTTAATAAATGTTATCAATAATAATTACGGTTAATATGTTAAATTGTTATATGCTACAGAAATATTCTTTATCAATTGTGTCATTAACCATGGCTAGAATAGTCAAACCAAAAGTCTTTTGTCATCCACAGACAATTATTGTTTTTTTTGTTTTGTTTTGTTTTTTTTTTTGAGACGGAGTCTTTCTCTGTCCCCCAGGCTGGAGTGCACTGGCACGATCTCGGCTCACTGCAAGCTCCACCTCTCGGGTTCACGCCATTCTCCTGCCTCAGCCTCCCAAGTAGCTGGGATTACAGGCGCCCGCCACCACGCCCAGCTAATTTTTTGTATTTTTAGTAGAGACGGAGTTTCACCGTGTTAGCCAGGATGGTCTCGATCTCCTGACCTCATGATCTGCCTGCCTCGGCCTCCCAAAGTGCTGGGATTACAGGCTTGAGCCACCGCGCCCGGCGACAATTATTGTTTTACTTTGATTCTTCTCAAAAAATGGTTTATGGTTGGGGCATGGTGGCTCACACCTGTAATCCCAGAACTTTGGGAGGCTGAGGTGGGAGGATTGCTTGAACTTAGCAGTTTGAAACCAGCCTGGGCAAAAGAGCAAGACTCTGTCTCAAAAAAAAAAAAAA
>NW_026652288.1:48936631-48953085 GCF_009828535.3 Hylobates moloch
AAAAAAAAAAAAAAAAAAAGAAAAAGAAAAGAAAAGAAAAAGAAAATAATCCTTTTTGGCTTGATGTTTCACCGTCCAGAGTCACTGGAGTGGCAGCATCACCCCCATTGCACTAGTTGAGGGCATACTGGAGTGTTGAAACCAGGGTTTCATTTGAATACTCATAGTATTTTCCTATAGTCCCTTCTATTTCTGTATGGTTGGTAGTAATGTCTTCTTATTTATTTATTTATTTATTTTATTTTATTTTTGAGATGGATTTTTGCTCTTGTTGCCCAGGCTGGAGTGCGATGGTGTGATCATGGCTCACTGAAACCTCTGCCTCCCAGGTTCAAGCGATTCTCCTGCCTCAGCCTCCCCAGTAGCTGGAATCTGCCCGCCTTGGCCTCCCAAAGTGCTGGGATTACAGGCATGAGCCACCGCGCCTGGCCTATTTTTTATTTTTATAGTATAGAGACAAGGTCTCACTATGTTGTGCAGGCTGAACTCCAACTCCTGAGCTCAAATGATCCTCCTGCCTTCACCTCCCAAATTGTTAGGATTACAGACTTGAGCCACCATGCCCAGGCTTCATTTTTATTTATTTATTTATTTATTTATTTTTTTTTTTTGAGACGGAGTCTCACTCTGTTGCCAGGCTGGAGTGCAGTGGTGTAATCCTGGCCCACTGCAACCTCCACCTCCCAGGTTCAAGTGATTGTCCTGCCTCAGCCTCCTAAGTAGCTGAGATTACAGGCATGCGCCACCATGCCTGGCTAATTTTTGTATTTTTAGTACAGATGGGGTTTCACCATGTTGGCCAGGTTGGTCTCGATCTCTTGACCTTGTGATCCACCCACCTTGGCCTCCCAAAGTGCTGGGATTACAGGTGTGAGCCACCACGCCCAGCCTCATTTTTATTTCTGATTTTAATTATTTGTGTTCTTTTTTCTTAGCTAAGTGTTTGCTAATTTTACTGATTTTTTTTTCAAATAACCAAACTTTTGGTTTTGTGTTTTCAATCTGTTGAAAGCCAGTGGGTCAAAGAAGAAATCACAAAGAATACTAGAAAATACTTTGAGATGAATGCAAATGAAATCACAACATATCAAAACTTACTGGATGCAGTGGAAGCAGTGCTCAGAGGAAAATTTGTAGCTGTAAATGCCAACTTTCCAAAAGAAGAAATAGGCCAAGCACGGTGGCTCATGCCTGTAATCCCAGCACTTTGGGAGGCCAAGGCGGGCGGATCACCTGAGGTCGGGAGTTCGAGACTAGCCTGACCAAAATGGAGAAACCTCATCTCTACTAAAAATACAAAATTAGCCGGGCCTGGTGGCACATGTCTGTAATCCCAGCTGCTTGGGAGGCTGAGACAGGACAATCACTTGAACCTGGGAGGCAGAGGTTGTGGTGAGCTGAGATCACGCGGTTGCACTCCAGACTGGGTAACAAGAAGGAAACGCTGTCTCAAAAAACAAACAACAACAACAAAAAATTAGCCAGGCATGGTGGCACATGTCTGTAATCCCAGCTACTTGGGAGCTTGAGGCAGGAGAATAGCTTCAACCCGGGAGGCGGAGGTTGTGGTGAGCTGAGATCATGCCATTGCACTCCAGCCTGGGCAACAAGAGCGAAACTCTGTCTCAATAATAATAATACTACTAAATAAAGCAAATAAAGAAGAAATATCTCAAATCAATAATCCAACTTCATATCTCAAACTAGAAAAAGAAGAGCAAACTAAACTCAAAAGTGGTAGAAGGAAGGAAATAATAAAGACTAAAGCAGAGATAAAAGAAATAGAAGAAAAACAAAAGAGAGTAATGAGAGAATACCACCATCCGCCTATTTCCTCAGCATACTTCTTGTGCCATGTTTTTTTTTTGGCGTGATGTCGGCTCACCGCAACCTCCACCTCCCAGGTTCAAGAGATTCTCCTGCTTCAGCCTCCTGAGCAGCTGGGATTACAGGCATGCCCCATCACACCCTAATTTTTGTATTTTTAGTAGAGACAGGGTTTCTCCATGTTAGGCAGATCTCAAACTTCCGACCTCAGGTGATCCACCCGCCTCGGCCTCCCAAAGTGCTGGGATTACAGGCGTGAGCCACCACGCCTGGCCTAAATTTTTCAATTTTTGTAAAATCACACCTTGCTGCAGCCTAGACCTCCCGGACTGAAGTGATCCTCCCATCTCAGCCTTCCAAGTAGCTGCGACAAGCAGGCTGAATTTTTTATTTTTTATAAAGATGGGGGGGGGTCTCACTTTTTTTCCCAGGCTGGTCTTGAACTCCTAGCCTCAGGTGATCCATCTGCCTGGGCCTCCCAAAGTGCTGGGATCACAGGTGTGAGCCACCCCAACCAGCCAACCATTTGTCAACTTCTGATGAGTTTATAGATTTAGGCTTTGAGCATCCTGAGTTGTGACCATCGCAAAAAGAGATACCAGATATTATGTGTCTCCTGATGGAAGAACTCACTGGCTGGGTGCAGTGACTCACGTTCATAATCCCAGCCCTTTGGGAGGCTGAGGCGGGCGGATCACGAGGTCAGGAGTTCGAGACCAGCCTGGCCAACATGGTGAAACCTCATCTCTACTAAAAATACAAAAAATAGCCAGGCGTGGTGGCGGGCACCTGTAATCCCAGCTACTCGGGAGGCTGAGGCAGGAGAATGACTTGAGCCCAGGAGGTGGATATTGCAGTGAGCTGAGATCGTGCCATTGCACTCTAGCCTGGGTGACACAGCAAGACTCCATCTCAAAAAAAAAAAAAAAAAAAAGAACTCACCACTGTCTATGAAGTAGTCTTACCAAAATAATCAAATCTGAATTTGATCAAATCTTTCAATCCAATACCAATTTACAAAAACTCCATAGGACAGAGGAAAGATGCCACATGATCAGCAAAATCCAGAATGCAGGAAATTCAACAGGACAACAATCCAATTTTTTTTCTTTTTTTCTTCTTTTTCACCTGGAACAGGGAAGGAGGTACAATCCAGTTTTTTCAACAAATAAATTGCAAGAGAGAAAAAAAAATACCTCAGATGATTTCTTGTCTATTTCCCCTGAATAGCTCCAGGACAGGAAATGCCTGAGACAGTCACTGCAAGACTGCTGCTACAAGAATAAGAAATATTTTCATTATCTAAAAGCATATTAAATTCCTTTTAAAAAATAAAAAAAAGTTTATATATGCTTAAAATGTATCTTGAAGGATACATAAGAAACTGGCTCTACGAAGAGGAACTGAATGCAAGACTTTACTATACATTCTTTTGTACTTTTTATATTTTGTTCATGTTTTATGTGATCAAAAATAAAATAATTGGAAAGGAAAGAAGGAGGAAGGAAGAAAAATTTTAGACCAGTTGTGTTTCTCTATAACTTCTACCAAGCAAGTCTAATTCTAACCTCTGGTTAATCCCTCTTATATATAACAACCCTTCAGACCTTTGAAAATGTCTCTCTTTTCCCCTTTAGTTTTCTTTTTAATTTAATTTAATTTTGTTTTATTTTATTTTATTTTATTTTATTTTATTTTATTTTGAGACAAGGTCTTGCTCTGTCACCTAGGCTGGGGTACAGTGGCACAATCATAGCTCACTGCAGCCTCAACCTCCCAGGCTCAAGTAATCCTCCCACTTCAGCTTCTCAAGTAGGTGGGACTACAGGCGTGCACCACCATGCTTGCCTAATTTTTAGATGTTTTGTAGAGATGGGGTTTCCCTGTGTTGCCAAGGCTGTTCTCAGACTCTTGGGTTCAAGAGGATCTGCCTGCCTTGGCCTCCCAAAGTAGTGGGATTGCAGGTGTAAGCCACTGTGCCCAGCCTTTAAAATATTTTTATTTTTAATTTTTAGAGATTGGGTCTTGCGCCGGGCGCGGTGGCTCACGCTTGTAATCCCAGCACTTTGGGAGGCCGAGGCAGGCGGATCACGAGGTCAGGAGATCAAGACCACGGTGAAACCCCATCTCTACTAAACATACAAAAAAAAAATTAGCCGGGTGTGGTGGCGGGCGCCTGTAGTCCCAGCTACTCCGAGAGGCTGAGGCAGGAGAATGGCGTGAACCCGGGAGGCGGAGCTTGCAGTGAGCCGAGATTGCGCCACTGCACTCCAGCCTGGGCGACAGAGCGAGACTCCGTCTCAAAAAAAATAAATAAATAAATAAAAAGAGATGGGGTCTTGCTATGTTGCCCAAGCTGACCTCGAACTCCTGGACTCAGGGGATCCCCCTCCCTCTGCTTCAGCCTCCTGGGTAGCTGGGACTACAGGTGCATGACACCATGTGTGGCTCCCCTTACATTTCTTTCCTCCAACTAAACATCTCTGTGTCCTCTCATTGTTCTTTGAGTGACTCAGTTAATAATCCCTCCTTGCCAGGCACAGTGGCTCACGCCTGTAGTCCCAGCTACTTGGGAGGCCGATGTGGGAAAATCAACTGAGCTTGGGAATTCAAGGCTGCAGTGAGTCAAGATCGCACCACTGCACTCCAGCCTGGGCAGCTAAGCGAGACTCCATCCAAACAAAACAGAACAAAACAAAACAACTTAGTAGGACATGGGCTGGGTGCGGTGGCTCACACCTATAATCCTAGTACATTGGGAGGCCAAGGAGGGCAGATCACTTGAGGTCAGGAGTTTGAAACCAGCCTGGCCAACATGGTGAAATTCCATCTCTGCAAAAAATACAAAAATTAGCCAGGCATGATGTTGCACACCTGTAATCCCAGCTACTCAAGAGGCTGAGGCAGGAGAATCGCTTGAACCTGGGAAGCGAAAGCTGCAGTGAGCCTGGGAGACAGAATGAGACACTGTCTTAAAAAAAAAACAACAAAAAAACCCCCCAAAACTTAGTAGGACATGGACAGTAGAGACAAAGAGAAGGCTTGGACAAAAGTGGGGTAGAGGTAGAGAGCCTCAGAGAGCAAGACATCATGTTTTTGAACACTACCAGAAAACGACAGACAGAAGAAGGAGCTTAGTCTAGGTAGGAAAGCCATCTGAAGAAATCCTTCAGAAAAATTAAATTTATATAAATGTGAGCAACAGAAGAGTATCGTATTAAATTCCACACAAAGTTACTATAAGAAAAAAGAGAATTGAGGCCGGGCGCAGTGGCTCACATCTGTAATCCCAGCACTTTGGGAAGCCGAGGTGGGCAGATTACCTGAGGTCAGGAGTTCGAGACCAACCTGGCCAACATGGTGAAACCCCATCTCTACTAAAAATACAAACATTAGCCGGGCATGGTGGCAGGCGCCTGTAATCCCAGCTACTCAGGAGGCTGAGGCAGGAGAATGGCTTGAACCCAGGAGATGGAGGTTGCAGTGAGCCGAGATCCTGCTATTGCACTCCAGCCTGGGGGACAAGAGAGAGACTTGGTCTCAAAAAAAAAAAAAAAAAAAAAAAGTAAAAAAAAAAAAGAAAAGAGAATTGAGAATAGGTAGGTTACAAAAAAAAAGAAAAAGAAAACAGATAATGAGGACAGAAAAAGATTCATGCCAGAGAGATGCTCACAAAACAGATGAAAATCATAACATTTTATTTTAAAGTGAGCTAAAAGACATTAAGAAAGTGATATAAAGTTGGGTGCTATGGCTCATGCCTGTAATCCCAGCACTTTGGGAGTCTGAGGCAGGCGAATTACAGCAGTTTGAGACCAGCCTGGCCAACATGGCAAAACCCCATCTCTACTAAAAATACAAAAATTAGCCAGGCATGGCAGCGTGCACCTGTAGTCCCAGCCACTCGGGAGGCTGAGGCAGGAGAATCACTTGAACCTGGGAGGTGGAGGTTGTAGTGAGTTGAGACGATGCCACTGCACTCCAGCATTTCAGAGCAAGACTCTATTTCAAAAACAAACAAACAAACAAACAAACAAAAACTTCCCTCCTTCCCTCCCTCTCTCCCTCCTTCCCTCCCTCCTCTTCCTTCCTTCCTTCCTTCCTCTCTTTCCTCTTTCTTTCTTTCTTTCTTTCTTTCTCTTTCTTCTTTCTTTCTTTCTTTCTTTCTCTTTCTTCTTTCTTTCTTTCTTTCTTTCTTTTTCTTTCTTTCTTCTTTCTTTCTTCTTTCTTTCTTCTTTCTTCTTCTCTTTCTCTCCCTCCTTTCTTTCTTTCCTTTCCTTTCTTTTGCTTCTTTCTTTCGAGACGGTCTCCCTCTGTTGCCCAGACTGGAGTGTAGTGGTGTGATCTCGGCTCACTGCAACCTCCCTGCCTCGGGCTCCCTTGATTCTCCTGCCTTAGCCTGCCGAGTGCCTGGGTTTGCAGGCACGCGCCGCCACGCCTGGCTGGTTTTTGTATTTTTGGAGACGGGGTTTCGCCATGTTGGCCAGGCTGGTCTCCAACTCCTGACCTCGAGTGATCTGCCCGCCTCCGCCTCCCGAAGTGCTGGGATTACAGACGGAGTCTCCCTCACGCAATGCTCAATGTTGCCCAGGCTGGAATGCAGTGGCGCGATCTTGGCTCGCCACAACCTCCACCTCCCAGCCGCCTGCCTTGGCCTCCCAAAGTGCTAAGATTACAGCCTCTGCCCGGCCGCCACCCCGTCTAGGAAGTGAGGAGCGTCTCTGCCTGGCCGCCCATCGTCTGGGATGTGAGGAGCGCCTCTGCCCGGCCGCCACCCCGTCTAGGAAGTAAAGAGCGTCTCTGCCCGGCCGCCACCCCGTCTAGGAAGTGAGGAACGTCTCTGCCCGGCAGCCACCCCGTCTAGGAAGTGAGGAGTGCCTCTGCCCGGCCGCCCCGTCTGGAATGTGAGGAGTGTCTCTGCCCAGCCGCCCTGTCTAGGAAGTGAGGAGTGCCTCTGGGACTGCCCACCCCCATCTCGGGAATGAGGACCCCCCGGCCCCACCCTCTGGAATGAGGACTCTGCCTGGCCTCCTGCCCGGCCGCCCCGTCTGGGAAGTGGGGAGCGCCTCTGCCCGGCTGCCCCATCTGGGAAGTGGGGAGCGCCTCTGCCCAGCCGCCACCCTGTCTGGGAAGTGAGGAGCCCCTCTGCCCGGCCGCCCCGTCTGGGAAGTGAGGAGCGCCTCTGCCTGGCCGCTGTGCAAACTTCCAAGTGTGAAATGACAGCCTTTCTGCAGGTGTACCCAACAGCTCCGAAGAGACAGCGACCATCAAGAATGGGCCATGATGACGATGGCGGTTTTGTCGAAAAGAAAAGGGGGAAATGTGGGAAAAAGAAAGAGTGATCAGATTGTTACTGTGTCTGTGTAGAAAGAAGTAGACATAGGAGACTCCATTTTGTTCTGTACTAAGAAAAATTCTTCTGCCTTGGGATGCTGTTAATCTATAACCTTACCCCCAACCCCATGCTCTCTGAAACATGTGCTGTGTCAACTCAGGGTTAAGTGGATTAAGGGCTCTGCAAGATGTGCTTTGTTAAACAGATGCTTGAAGGCAGCATGCTCCTTGAAAGTCATCATCACTCCCTAATCTTAAGTACCCAGGGACACAAACACTGTGGAAGGCCGCAGGGACCTCTGCCTAGGAAAGCCAGACCTTTGTTCACGTGTTTATCTGCTGACCTTCTCTCCACTATTATCCTATGACCCTGCCACATCCCCTTCTCCGAGAAACACCCAAGAATGATCAATAAATACTAAGAAAAAAAAGTAAAAGTAAATAAATAAATAAATAAATAAATAAATAAATAAGAGACATGAAAGAAGCTAGGCGCTGTGGCTTGCACCTGTACTCCAGCCAGGGCAATAGAGTGAGACCTCATCTCTAAAATAAATAAATAAATGAAAAAAC
The DNA here is from genome assembly GCF_009828535.3 of Hylobates moloch. Lineage (NCBI taxonomy): Eukaryota > Metazoa > Chordata > Mammalia > Primates > Hylobatidae > Hylobates > Hylobates moloch. The sequence continues at coordinate 48,944,366 of NW_026652288.1, forward strand.
AAATAATTTTTTTTTGAGACAGTCTGTTGCCCATGCTGAAGTGCTGTGGCGCAATCTTGGCTCACTGCAACCTCCACCTCCCAGATTCAAGCGATTCTCAGGCCTCAGCCTCCCGAGTAGCTGGGATTACAGGCATGCACCACCACACCCCGCTAATTTATGCATTTTTAGTAGAGATGGGGTTTCGCCATGCTGGCCAGGCTGATCTTGAACTCGTGACCTCAAGTGATCCAAAGTGATTAAGTGATCTCATTTGTCCAAAATGACAAATATTGTAATTTGAAAAAGATTGCAGGCAACTGCCACCACACCTGGCTAGTTTTTGTGGGGTTTTTTTTTTGGTAGAGATGGGGTTTCACCACGTTGGCCAGGCTGGTCTCAAACTCCTGATCTTTTTTTTTTTTTTTTTTTTGAGACGGAGTCTCGCTCTGTCGCCCAGTCTGGAGTGCAGTGGCGCAATCTCGGCTCACTGCAAGCTCTGTCTCCCGGGTTCATGCCATTCTCCTGCCTCAGCCTCTCCGAGTAGCTGGGACTACAGGCGCCCGCCACCACGCCCGGCTAATTTTTTTGTATTTTTAGTAGAGACGGGGTTTCACCGTGGTCTCGATCTCCTGACCTCGTGATCCACCCGCCTCGGCCTCCCAAAGTGCTGGGATTACAAGCGTGAGCCACCGCGCCCGGCCTAAACTCCTGATCTCAAAGTGATTCGCCTGCCTTGGTCTCCCAAAGTGCTGGGATTATAGGTGTGAGCCGCCGCACCTAGCTGACATATTTTAAATATTTAAGGAATAACAAGCCGGGCGTGGTGACTCAACGTCTGTAATCCCAGCATTTTGGGAGGCTGAGGTGGGCGGATCACCTGAGGTCAGGAGTTGGAGACCAGCTTGGCCAACATGGTGAAATCTCATCTCTACTAAAAATATATATATATATGAAATACCCAGGCGTGGTGGCGTGTGCCTGTAATCCCAGCTACTTGGGTGGCTGAGGCAGGAGAATCACTTGAACTCGGGAAGCGGAGGTTGTAGTGAGCCAAGATCGCACCACTGCACTCCAGCCTGGGCGACAGAGTGGGACTCCATCTCAAAAAATAATAATAATAAATAAATAAAAAGGAAGAACAGGTGAGCCAAAGCAAAGCTAATCTTCAACAATAACGGGCACAGACAAATTGTTATCAATATTTAGGGACTCAGGGATTATTGTTCCCATGACCCTTTCCTGAGAAATCCACTAGAGAGTGCACTTCAGACAACTAGAGAGATGTCAACATAAGGGCTGAGAGTCAGTACTGTATATTAGTTACTCATGGAAATTAGAATAAATGAAGGTAAAAGAGAGATTATAGTATGTAATGGCCATATGATCTGATAATGTAGACATTATAACCAAAAAAGATAGGAGAAAGGGAATAGCATTTACAAAAAAAGTTTAAATGTGTTTTTAGTAATCATAATGATGAAGGTAGTACTACTAGTTATTCTGAGACTGTTTAATGTATTGTGTAGGATAAAACAAATGAGGAATTACGGAATGTTTTAATTCTCCCATTTCTGTGTCCATAAGAACCATGACTCTTGATGGAAGAAAGAAAACAGACTTTTCGTAGTTTTGTAGTCCCAAATTTGACAAACCCAATAGTAATGAGCATCTTCAATAGTAATGAGCATCCTGGTGCAGAGATGGTAGTCTCTAGTGACCTTTTTTCTTCTTTTACAGTTGAGTCTCACTCTGTTGTTCAGGCAGGAGTGCAGTGACCCAATCATAGCTTACTGCAGCAATCCTCCTGCCTCATCCTCCCAAGTAGCTGGAACTATGGGTACATGCCACAGTACCCAGCCAAGTTTTTTTTCATTTTTTATTTTTTTGAGATGGAGTTTCGCTATTGTCCCCCAGGCTGGAGTGCAACAGCATGATCTCAGCTCACCCCAACCTCCGCCTCCCAGGTTCAAGTGATTCTCCTGCCTCGGCCTCCTGAGTAGCTGGGATTACAGGCACCCGTCACATGCCCAGGTAATTTTTGTATTTTTAGTAGAGATGGGGTTTCACCATGTTGGCTAGGTTGATCTCAAACTCCTGACCTCAGGTGATCCACCCTCCTCAGCCTCCCAAATTGTGGGATTACAGGTGTGAACCACCACACCCAGTCCCCCAGCCAAGTTTTTTATTTTTGTAGAGAGCATTGGGCACTATTGTTCCCCAGTCTGGTCTCAAACTCCTGGACTCAAATGATCATCTTGCCTCAGTCTTCCAAGTCACAGGGATTACAGGTGTGAGCCACTATGCCCAACTCTAATTATCATTTCTCATTAAAGAAACCAAGATTCTTGAAGAAATATGTGGAGACTGCTGGATGCTGGGGAAATGGTAAGACCAATGGATTGGAGTGAACGTGAAGGACACAAATTGTTGAGGTGGCATGGTTGAGTAAGTGAGCTAAAAGGAGATTATTGGAGATTTGGGGTTGAAATTTCTAAGATAGTACAGTTTTTGGTGATGCTAAGGTCTAAGTTGAGGGCAAGGCAGGCGGATCACCTAAGGTCAGGAGTTCGAGACCAGCCTGGCCAAGATGGTGAACCCTATCTCTACTAAAAATATAAAAATTAGTTGGGCGTGGTGGCAGGTGCCTGTAATCCCAGCTACTCAGGATACTGAGGCAAGAGAATCGCTTGAACCTGGAAGATGAAGGTTGCAGTGAGCTGAGAGTGTGCCATTGCACTCCAGCCTGGGCAAGAGAGTGAGACTCTGTCTCAAAAAAGAAAGAAAAGGAAAGGAAAATTAAAGAAAAGGAAAAGAAAAGAGAGAGAGAGGGAAGGAAAAAAGAAAGAGAGAGGAAAGCAAGGAAGCAAGAAAGGAAGAGGCTGGGTGCGGTGGCTCACGCCTGTAATCCCAGCACTTTGGGAGGCCGAGGCAGGTGGATCATGAGGTCAGGAGATCGAGACCATCCTGGCAAACACAGTGAAACGCCGTCTCTACTAAAACACAAAAAATTAGCCGGGCGTGGCAGAGGGCGCCTGTAGTCCCAGCTACTCGGGAGGCTGAAGCAGGAGAATGGCATGAACCTGGGAGGCGGAGCTTGCAGTGAGCTGAGATGGCTCCACTGCACTCCAGCCTGGGCGACAGAGCCAAAAAAAAAAAAAAAAGGCTTTGTATGTTGCCCAGGTGACTCAACTGTCCTCAATAACTCTGCCTCTCCAAAGTTGGGTTACGCATCTGATTTATCTTTGAAACATCCAGGGACTAGTAAAATTGGTGCACCCAGACCAATTTTTTTTTTTTTGAGACAGAATTTTGCACTTGTTGCCCAGGCTGGAGTGCAATGGCGCGATCTTGGCTTGCTGCAACCTCAGCCAAGGAATTCGGGCAGCCTCTAGAAGCTAAAAAGGGAAGGAAATAGATTCTCCCCTAGGGCGTCCAGAAGGAACCCAGCTTCACCAACACCTTGTAGTCCTGTAAGGCCCGTTTCAGATTCTGACCTCTAGAACTATAAGATAATAAAACTGGCCGGGCGCGGCCTATAATCCCAGCACTTTGGGAGGCCAAGGTGGGTGGATCACGAGGTCAAGAGTTCGAGACCATCCTGGCCAACATGGTGAAACCCTGTCTCTACTAAAAAAATACAAAAAATTACCTGGGTGTGGTGGCGTGCGCCTGTCATCCCAGCTACTTGGGAGGCTGAGGCAGGAGAATCACTTGAACCCGGGAGGTGGAGGTTGCAGTGAGCCAAGATCGCGCCATTGCACTCCAGCCTGGGCAAAAAGAGTGAAATTCTGTCTCAAAAAAATAAAAATAAAATAAATAATAATAATAATAAAATTGAGTTTGTGGTAATTTGTTACAGCACCGAGAGGAAACGAATACAACCACCTGCCACCTGCATCCTTCCCATGTGCCCCCATACATGCATGCATGCATTCATTCATTCAGTGTTATGTGTTGCTCCAAACACTGAGGACATAGGAGAATAAGAGACAAGTTTCTGCCTTCAAGGGGCTTACATTCTAGAGAGTGCAGACAGCTAATGAACAACTCAGGAAATAACTTCAGTAGTAAGTGGTATGAAGAAAACGAAACAAGGTACTGGGAAGGTGACCACTGCTGTGCGCCTGGAGGAGCTAATTTAGACAGAGTGGTCAAGAAGGGGGGTCTCTGAGGCAGTGTCATTTGCACCAAGCTTTAAATAAGAAGGAGCCAGTTGTGTGTTGACCTGAAAGAAGAGCATTCCTGGCAGAGCAACTAGCGAGGGGACAAGGTCTGAAGGAAGAATGAGCTTGGAGGGTCTGAGGAACAGAAAGGAGGCCAGTGTGGTGGAACAGAGAGAATCATGTGGAGGCCATGGCAGAGGAGGTGGTTAGAGAGGAAGGGAGGGGCCGGACCATGCAGGGGCATATATACCACAGTAAGGAGTGTACATTTTAATTATAGAGAGAAGCTTAAGAATTTAAGTGGGGGAGTGATGAGATTGTATTTTTGTATTTGCTTTTTTTTTTTGAGACAGAGTCTTGCTCTGTCGCCCAGGCTGGAGTACAGTGACTTGATCTCGGCTCACTGCAACCTCTGCCTCCTGGGTTCAAGCGATTCTCTTGCCTCAGCATCCTAAGGAGCTCGGATTACAGACAAGTGCCACCACACCTGGCTAATTTTTGTATTTTTAGTAGAGATGGGGTTTCACCATGTTGTCCAGGATGGTCTCAATCTCTTGACCTCATGATCCACCACACCGGCCTTGGCCTCCCAAAGTGTTTGGATTACAGGCGTGAGCCACCGCACCGGCCGTTTTTTTTTTTTTTTTGAGACAGAGTCTAGCTCTGTTGCCCAGGCTGGAGGGCGGTGGTGCCATCTCGGCTCACCACAACCTCCGCCTCCCGGGTTCAAGCGATTCTCCTGCCTCAGCCTCCTGAGTAGCTGGGACTACAGGCATGTGCCACCACACCTGACTAATTTTTGTATTTTTAGTAGAGATGGGGTTTCACTATGTTGGCCAGGCTGGTCTCAAACTCCTGACCTCATGATCTACCGCCTTGGCCTCCCAAAGTTCTGGGATTACAGGCGTGAGGCACCACTCCCAGCCACCCCCCCCGCCCTTTTTTTTTTCTAAGAGTCAGAGTCTTGCTCTGTTGCCCAGACTGGAGTGCAGTGGCACTATCTTGGCTCACTGCAGCCTCGACTTCCCAGGCTCAAGGGATCCTCCCACCTCAGCCTCCCCAATAGCTGGGACTACAGTTATACACCACCACACCTGGCTAATTTTTAAAATTTTTTTTGTAGAGACGAGGTTTCACCATGTTGATCAGACTGGTCTGGGACTCCTGGGCTTAAGGGATCCTCCTGCAGCACTGGCATTACAGGTGTGAGCCACCGCACCTGGCAGTGGTTTGCTTTTTAAAATAATCAGCCTTGGCTGGGAGTGGTGGCTCATGCCTGTAATCCCAGCACTTTGGGAGACAGAGGCGGATGGATCACTTGAGGTCAGGAGTTCAAGACAAGCCTGGCCAACATGGTGAAACACGCCATCTCTACTAAAAAAAAAAAAAAAAAAAAAAAAATCAGCCGGGCGTGGTGGCACATGCCTATAATCCCAGCTACTTGGAGGCTAAGGCAGGGGAATCGCTGAACCTGGGAGGTGGAGGTTGCTGTGAGCCAAGACTGCACCTCTGCATTCCAGCCTGGGTGACAGAGTGAGACTCTGTCTCAAAAATTAAACTAAACTAAAATAATCAGTCTTGTTGCTGTGTGGTAAAAGAACTGTGGTGGAAAAAGAAAGCCAGGTAGGAGGCCCCAATATAATCTAGATGAGAGATAATGGTGGCTTGGACTAGTACCACAGCACTGAAAAAGAAATCTCTCTTCCATTTGTCCTCCAGTCACCCAGTTCTTTTCCCTGGAGGCAATAACTGTTAATAGTTTCTTGAGAATCATTCTGGAAATATTCCATGCACAAACATAGCAAATGTATATGTAATTTTTTTTAATTTATTTTTATTTTTTATTTTTAGACAGAGTCTCGCTCTGTCGCCGAGGCTGGAGCGCAGTGGCGTGATCTCGGCTCATTGCAACCTCCACGCTCGGGTTCAAGTGATTCTCTTGCCTCAGCCTCCTGAGTAGCTGGGACTACAGGCGCATGCCACCATGTCCGGCTAATTGTTTGTATGTTTAGTAGAGATGGGGTTTCACTGTGTTAGCCAGGATGGTCTCAATCTCCTGACCTCCTGATCCGCTTGCCTCGGCCTCCCAAAGTGCTGGGATTACATGCTGTAATTGTTTTTTAAGAGAAGAATTTAGAAAGATTACTAGAAAACGGCCGGGCACGGTGGCTCACGCCTGTAATCCCAGCACTTTGGGAGGCCGAGGCAGGTGGATCACAAGGTCAGGAGTTCAAGACCAGCCTGGCCAACACGGTGAAACCCCTCCTCTACTAAAAATACAAAAATTAGCCGGGCGTGGTGGCGGATGCTTGTAATCCTGGCTACTTGGGAGGCTGAGGCAGAGGATTGCTTGAACCCAGGAGGCAGAGTTTGCATGAGCCGAGATCGCGCAACTGCACTCCAGCCTGGGCGACAGAGTGAGACTCTGTCTCCAAAAAAAAAAAAATTAGCTGGGTGTGGTGGTGGGTGCCTGTAATCCCAGCTACTCAGGAGGCTGAGGCAGGAGAATGGCTTGAACCCGGGAGGCGGAGGTTGCAGTGAGCCAAGATTGCACCACTGCACTCAGGCCTGGTGACAGACCAAGACTCTGTCTCAAAAAAAAAAAAAAAAAGAAAGATTACTAGAAAATTAGCTGGGCATGGTGGCACATGCCTGTAATCCCAGCTACTCGGGAGGCTAAGGCAAGAAGAATCGCCTGAACCCAGGAGGCAGAGGTTGCAGTGAGCTGAGATGGTGCCACTGCTCTTCAGTCTGGCAAGAGTGAGACTCCATCTCAATAAAACCCCCCCAAGAAGCAAAAACAAAAAAGAAAGATTACTAGAAGTGTATCTTGTTTATAGAGTCATAGAGAGTGTGTTGTGTTTATACAGAAATGAGTATCTTTCCTAGATAAAACTGTCACTAGAGTAGCGGAGCAATTTACTACTCCAGCCCTAATCCTGTGCTGATGAAACAAGCCTTAGTTTTACAGTTTGGTCTCCTGAGTTAACTTCCCAGACAGGAGGGATTATCCCAAGAAAGTGACTGATGTTAGTTGTTTATTTTTTTCGAGATGGAGTCTTGATCTGTCGCCCAGGCTGGAGTGCAGTGGCATAATCTTGGCTCACTGCAACCTCCACCTCCTGGCCTCAAGCGATCCTCCCACCTCAGCCTCCCATAGCACTCGATTATGGGCATGAGCCACCGCACCTGGCAGTGGTTTCTTAAAAAGTTAAGTATATTCCCTAGCAAGCAGACTCAGAGGAAAAAAATAAAGTTAAGTATATGTCTACTGTGTGACTCACCCAGCCAGTAATTCCACTTCTAGATACAGTCATGCACCATATGATGACATTTTGGTTGACAATGGCCACATTAATGACGGTGGTCTCATAAGATTATAATGGAGCTGAAAAATTCCTATGGCTTAGAGACGTAGCCATCATAACATCATAGCACAACACATTACTCATGTGTTTGTGGTGATTCTGGTGTAAACAAGCCTACTGCACTGCTGGCTGTTAAAAGTATAGCATGTTCAGTTATGTACATAATACTTGATAATGATAATAAATGACTATGTTACTGGTTTATGTTTTGTTTTTGTTTTTGTTTTTGGGACGGGGTCTTGCTCTGTCACCCAGGCTGGAGTGCAGTGGTGAGATCTCGGCTGACTGCAACCTCTGCCTCCTGGATTCAAGCAATTCTCTACCTCAGCCTCCCGAGTAGCTGGGATTACAGGTGCCTGCCACCACGTCTGGCTAATTTTTCGTATTTTTAGTAGAGACAGGGTTTCATCATCTTGGCCAGGCTGGTCTTGAACTCCTGACTTCGTGATCCACCCGCCTCAGCTTCCTAAAGTACTGGGATTACAGGTGTGAGCCACCATGCCCAGCCTGGTTTACGTATTTATTTTTATCGTTATTTTAGAGTGTACTCTTTCTGCTTAAAAGATACAAGTTGGTCAGGCACAGTGACTCATACCTGTAACCCCAGCACCTTAGGAGGCCGAGGTGGGTGGATCACTTGAGGTCAGGAGTTTGAGACCAGCCTGGCCAACATGGTGAAACCCCCATCTCTACTAAAAATACAAAAAATTAGCCGGGCATGGTGGCGCACACCTGTAGTCCCAGCTACTTGGAAGGCCAAGGCAGGAGAATCGCTTGAAGCCAGGAGACAGAGGTTGCGGCGAGTTGAGATTGTGCCATTGCACTCCAGCCTGGACAACAAGAACAAAACTCTGCCTGAAAAAAAAGAAAAAGAAACCAGTTAACTGTGAAACAGCCTCAGGCAGGTCTTTAGGAGGTATTCCAGAAAAAGGCATATTATCACAAAAGGTGAGTGTTATTGCCCCGGAAGATCTTCCAGTGGGACAAGATGTGGAGGTGGGAGGCCCAGGTGGGTGGATTGATGATCCTGTCCCTGGGTAGGCCTAGGCTAGTGTGTGTGTTCATGTCTTAGTTTTCTTTTCCTTTTTTCTTTTCTTTTTTTTTTTTTGAGACGGAGTCTTGGCCGGGCGCGGTGGCTCACGCTTGTAATCCCAGCACTTTGGGAGGCCGAGGCAGGCGGATCACGAGGTCAGGAGATCGAGACCAC
>NW_026652288.1:48963085-49040197 GCF_009828535.3 Hylobates moloch
GGCCGGGCAGAGGCGCTCCTCACTTCCCAGACGGTGGGTGGCCGGGCAGAGGTGCTCCTCACTTCCCAGACGGGGTGGCCGGGCAGAGGCGCTCCTCACTTCCCAGACGGTGGGTGGCCGGGCAGAGGTGCTCCTCACTTCCCAGACGGGGTGGCCGGGCAGAGGCGCTCCTCACTTCCCAGACGGTGGGTGGCCGGGCAGAGGTGCTCCTCACTTCCCAGACGGGGTGGCCGGGCAGAGGCGCTCCTCACTTCCCAGACGGTGGGTGGCCGGGCAGAGGTGCTCCTCACTTCCCAGACGGGGTGGCCGGGCAGAGGCGCTCCTCACCTCCCAGACGGGGCGGCGGCCGGGCAGGGGCTGCAATCCCAGCACCCTGGTAGGCCAAGGCAGGCGGCTGGGAGGCGGAGGCTGCCGCGAGGCCAGACCAGGCCACCGCACTCCAGCCCGGGCAACACCGAGCTCCGTCTGCAGTCCCAGTACCTCCGGAGGCTGAGGCGGGCAGAGCACTCGGAGTCAGGAGCTGGCGAGCAGCGTCGCCAAGATGGCGAACGCGTGCCTGCAGCCAGAGGAGAGAAAAGCAGGCAGCGGTGGCGCGCGTCGGTAGTCCCAGGCAGTCCGAGCTGAGTAGATTGCAGCCCGGGCCACAGAGGGAAAGAGAAGAAAGAAAGAAAGAAAGAGAGAGAGAGAGGGAGGGAGGGAGGAAGGAATGAAGGAAGGAAGAAAGGAAGGAAGGAATTTATATTTTTTGAGACAGAGTCTCACTCTGTTGCCCAGGCTGGAGTGCAGTAGCGTGATCTCGGCTCACTGCAACCTCTGCCTCCCAGGTTCAAGCAATTCTCTGCCTCAGCCTCCCGAGTAGCTGGGATTACAGGTGCTCACCACCACACCCAGCTAATTTTTTGTATTTTTAGTAGAGACGGGATTTCACCATGTTGGCCAGGCTGGTCTTGAACTCCTGACCTCGTGATCCACCCGCCTCAGCCTCCCAAAGTGCTAGAATTACAGGCGTGAGCCACTGAGCCCGACCCATTTTTAATCTTTTATGCCATATTTTTACTGTTCGTTTCCCTCCTTCCTTCCTTCCTTCCTTCCTTCCTTCCTCCCTCCCTCCCTCCCTCCCTCTTTCTTTCTTTCTCAAGATGGAGTCTTGCTTTGTTGTCCAGGCTGGAGTGCAATGGCGCGATCTTGGCTCACTGTAACCTTCGCCTCCAGGGTTAAAGCGATTCTCCTGCCTCAGCCGCACCAGTAGCTGGGACTACAGACACCTGCCACTACGCCTGGCTAATTTCTGTATTTTTAGTAGAGACGGGGTTTCACCATGTTGGCCAGGCTGGTCTTAAACTCCTGGTCTCAAGAAATCAGCCCACCTCAGCCTCCCAAAGTGTTGGGATTACCAGCATGAGCCACGGTGCCTGGCCTACTGTATCTTTTCTATGTTTAGATATGGTTAGATACACAAATACCATTATGTTACAATTGCCTACAGTGTTGACTACAGTAGCATGCTGCACAGGTTGGTAGCCTGGAAGTAATAGACTCTACCATACGGCCTTGGTGTGTAGTAGACTATACCATCTAGGTTTGTGTAAGTACACTCTAAGATGTTCATATGACAAAACTGCCTAAGGATGAATTTCTCAGAACATATCCCTGTGCTTGAGGACACATGACTCTATTTACATAAGAGAAAAGAAAGCATATGTCCACACAGACTTTGTACACAAATGTTTGTAGCAATTTTTTTTTTCTTTTTTTCTTTTTTGAGTCTCACTCTGTCACCCAGGCTGGAGTGCAGTGGCGCGATCTGGGCTCACTGCAACCTCCACCTCCCAGGTTCCGGCAATTCTCCCGCCTCGGCCTCCCAAGTAGCTGGGATTACGGGCACCTGCCACCATACCCAGCTAATTTATATGTTTTTAGTATACACACATATATACTGTGGGATTCCATTTATGTACAATTCTACAATTCTAGAAATGCAAACTAATCTATAGTTACAGAAAGCAGGTCAGTGGTTGCCTGGGGACAGTGCTGGGAGTGGCAGGATGGTGAGATTACAAAGGAGCAAGAGGCAAATTCTGGGGTGATCTATAGGTTAATTATCTTGAGTATGGTGATGGTTTCATGGGTATACACTTGGGTATATGTCAAAACTTTGGCCAGGCACAGTGGCTCATGCCTGTAATCCCAGCACTTTAGGAGGCGGAGGCAGGCCGATCATGGGGGTCAGGAGTTCGAGACCAGACTGGACAACATGGTGAAGCCCCATCTCTACTAAAAATACAAAAATTAGTGGGTGTGGTGGCACGTGACTGTAATCCCAGCTACTCGGGAGGCTGAGGCAGTATAATTGTTTGAACTCGGGAAGCGGAGGTTGTAGTGAGCCGAGATGGCGCCATTGTACTCCAGCCTGGGTGACAGAGCGATAGTCTGTCTCAAAAAACAAACAAACAAAAAACTTTTCAAATTGTACACTTTAAATACCTACAATGTATTATACTTCAATTACCCTCAATAAATCTGCAAAAAAAATTGATTTTTTTAAAGACTTACAAAGAGTAAGACTGGGCCAAAAATAGTAACCACTGCCATTTGTAAAGTTGCATTATCTGGCAGGTTCTTTTTTTTTTTTTTTTTTGAGACGGAGTCTCGCTCTGTCGCCCAGGCTGGAGTGCAGTGGTGTGATCTCTGCTTACTGCAAGCTCTGCCTCCCGGGTTCACACCATTATCCTGCCTCAGCCTCCCAAGTAGCTGGGACTACAGGTACCCTCCACCACGCCCGGCTAATTTTTTTTTTTTGTATTTTTTAGTAGAGATGGAGTTTCGCCGTGTTAGCCAGGATGGTCTCGATCTCCTGACCTCGTGATCCGCCCACCTCGGCCTCCCAAAGTGCTGGGATTACAGGAGTGAGCCACCATGCCTGGCCTATCTGGCAGGTTCTTTGCAAAGTCCTTTGCAAAGATTATTTCATTTAGTTCTCAAAATGTTCTTGTGAAGTGTTTTTAAATGAATTTTTGGAGGTTTGGATAGAGTAACTTACCCAAAGCTACCAGAGTGAAGGAAGGATTCAAACTTACGTCGTCTGTTAGACTCCAAAGCTGGGCTCTTAACTGCTGCACGACACTGCCCTCTATGGTCATCCCGAGGTACTAACATCAATGAGGCCTGGCTTACTACTCATGACATCATCTTTAACTGGAGCCTGAGGAAGTTACCTAATTTTCTTTTTCTTTTTTTCTTTTTTTTTTTTTCAGAAAAAGTTTCGCACTTTCGCCAGGCTGGAGTGCAGTGGCACGATCTTGGCTCACTGCAACCTCCGCTCCCAGGTTCAAATTATTCTCCTGCCTCAGCTTCCCAAGTAGCTGGGATTATAGGCGCGTGCCATCACGCCCGGCTCATTTTGTATTTTTTAGTAGAGGTGGGGTTTCCCCGTGTTGGTTAGGCTGGTCTCAAACTCCTGACCTTACTTAGGTGATCCACCCGCCTCAGGCTCCCAAAGTGTTGGGATTACAGCTGTGAGCCAGGGCGCCTGATCCGGAAGTCACCTTTCAGACTGCCTGGATCAGGGTAAATAGTGCATTATACTAGAAAAAAGGATGTGTCTTCAGGACTTCTTTCTGGGGTCCAGGGATGTGGCAGGGAGACTGTATTCCTGCTCCCCACCCCAATCAATCTCCTCCTCTCCTAGTGCTCCCCGCACTCCTCCCAATGTTTCTGGGCCTATCTCACCTTGCTGCCTTCCCACACATTCTCATATTTCAGAAATGATGAGTGCAACACTGATCTAAGAGAGTAGAGAGAAAAGGTTAGGAAAATAGCCTTGGGAGGCAGCTGTGAAGTCAGGGTCCCTGGACCTGTAGATAGTGAGTTGGGACTCCAGCTCACACTGCACACTTGGCTTGTGAGCATGATGTTCACCATGGCTCAGTTGCACCTGTTCGTGCACAGTCACCACCAGAAGCCCAGGCCTCCAGCTCATTCCACGTCTCTCAGATTCTGGTTCTCATGCAGTCCTTTCTGACCCCATTTGCACTCTTCTCCATCTCCTGAAACCCTTTCATAGCTTTCTGGAACCCAGGATTCATCATCAGCAAAATCCTCCAAACTCAACATTCTCTTCACCATCTGCTCTGCAGTATAGTCCGCAGACCAGTTGCATCAGAATCACTTGGGACACTATTAAAATGCAGATTCCTGGCCAGGCATGGTGGCTCACGCCTATAATCCCAGCACTTTGGGAGGCTGAAGTGGGCTGATCCCTTGAGATCGGGAGTTCTAAACCAGCCTGGCCAACATGGTGAAACCCCATCACTACTAAAAATACAAAAATTAGCCGGGCATGGTGGCAGGCATCTGTAATCCCAGCTACTGTAGGCTGAGGCAGGAGAATCACTCGAACCTGGGAGGTGGTTGCAGTCAGCCGAGATCGGGCTACTGCACTCCAGCCTGGGTAACAAAGAGAGACTCCATCTCAAAAACAAGTTTGGGATTATCAAGACAAAAAACTAAGTCAATTCTTACCACCTAGGTTCTTGAAAGTAGAATCCATGGAGACAATCAAACAACATACTCTGCACTTACAATGCAGAGTATGTTGTGAGTTTAGACACTTCAAGAGGAATCTTGGCTCAGCTCTGTAAGTACACCCACAACCACGATTTACTATTTGAATCTGGTTCTGTTGAGCAAGCTGGACTTTGGGATCACTCAGATTCAGTACCCATTTTTGCCTTGGACTTCTAATTTTCTTCTATCACTTCCTGTTTACCCTTGGTGTGATCAGGTTACAAGGGGCAAGATGTCTTGAGCCTCCCTGAAGGATGTAGACTATCGCCTACACCCAGTGCTCTTACAGACTCAGGATCTGCCACGGCTATTCCAGTACAAACACTGGTGTACTGACAGTCAAGTCAGGTCAGCAGTTCCTGTCTCGGATTTCTGTTGGGGAGTGCATTCCAATTAACAGGGTAACCTCCACATTCTGAAATACTCTATCCCTTCCTTAAGCTGGGTGCGGTGGCTCACACCTATAATCCCAGCACTTTGGGAGGCCGAGGAGGGTGGATCACCTGAGGTCAGGAATTTGAGACCAGCCTGGCCAACATGGTAAAACTCCATCTCTACCAAAAAAATAAAACTAGCTCATGCATGCTTGTAATCCCAGCTATTTGGGAGGTTGAGGCAGAACTGCTTGAAATGGGGCAGGGGTGCAGGTGACTCCCAAGTGTCTAAAATCTCCAAGCTATACAGGAGTTACCTTTCACTGGCGAAGTCAGTAACAATTTACTCCCAAATAATTTTTTTCCTGAATTCTAGGACAAATAAAACTATTGTCACACAGACAAAAATAAGGTAGAGCCTTTCTCCATACTTTCCGGGATGTCTCATGTTTCTAGAAATGCCTTTAGTGTCTTTTCCAAGGTAGGATGAGCATCTGAACATTAATCCTTTTATGCTCCGAAGCTAACCAAGTCATACATCCACTATTCAAATTCCCCCTCCAGGGGTATAAACACCTCAGTTTAGGTCACTTCCCAATGTGTTCCTCACTCAGTAGCTTTTCCTCATTCTCCTAATGTTTACCCATTTTTAGGATGCCAACTTAAACTTGATGTGGTTAAATCCAAAATTCACAGATGCCTAATCTCCCTTTATTTCACACAGCTATGCAAATTGTGGGGCCAAGGACACGACCACAATTAAGGTTTAATTTACATAAATAGCTAGGCAAGGCGGCTCAAGCCTGTAATCCCAGCACTTTGGGAGGCCAAGGCCGGTGGATTAACTGAGGTCAGAAGTTCAAGACCAGCACGGACAACATAGTGAAACGCCATCTCTACCAAAAATACAAAAATTAGCCGGGTGTGGTGGCAGACACCTGTAATCCCAGCTACTCAAGAAACCGAGGCAGGAGAATCACTTGAACCCAGGAGACGGAGGTTGCAGTGAGCTGAGATCATGCCACTGCACTTCAGCCTGGGCGATGAAGACTCCGTCTCAAAAAAAAAAAAAGAAAAAAATTAAATTACATGAATAAGCTTTCTTCCCCATGAAAATAATACGTGTCACTTCACACTTGGTCTCACACACAAAATCCCCACCCTATCTGGCACAGATACACTTAACAAGCAATATTAAGTACAATTTCCATTTTATTTTTCTCCAGAGAATAGTCTGTCTTCAGTCTTTAAGAACTCAGCTCCTTACATGGGCTTTGGTGGGGGACGTGGGGCAGCACCCTAAAAGGCAAAGAAACAAAAGAGTAAATTAAAACCCATGGATCCAAGACTCCCTTCCCCCAAAAAGAACTTGACCACCATCCTCTCACTAACTGATGTATTCAGGCTACGCATGGGAAGCTGGTAGAGGTGGAGGGAGAACACTACTCTGCATCCTAAAAACCAATTCTGATTCTAACAGTGCTTTGCAGTGTCTCTAAGCATGTTCAGGTGTGGGTCTCACCTGCCTTACAGCTTAACCTGAGGCACAGACCTTAATTTGATACCCCCTGCACCACAGGAGGATGCAACTTTTTTTTTTTTTGAGACGGAGTCTTTCTCTGTCCCCCAGGCTGGAGTGCAGTGGCGCGATCTCGGCTCACTGCAAGCTCCGCCTCCCGGGTTCATGCCATTCTCCTGCCTCAGCCTCCCGAGTAGCTGGGACTACAGGAGCCCGCCACCGCGCCTGGCTAATTTTTTGTATTTTTTTAGTGGAGACGGGGTTTCACCGTGTTAGCCAGGATGGTCTCGATCTCCTGACCTCGTGATCCGCTCACCTCGGCCTCCCAAAGTGCTGGGATTACAGGCTTGAGCCACCGCGCCCGGCCGGGATGAAATGTTTTTAACCATCACTCCCCTGGCTTCCATTCCCCTTTTAAAATACTCACCGCAGGTCTAAATCGGGGTGGGGGTGTTCGGTCCTTGCGGGCTTCACGAGATCGATTCCTGACTACTTTGCTGTGAATTGCACAACTCACGCAGTAATGTAGCTTCACATACAGCTTGGGAAGCACATAGGCTAAGGAATAGAAAATAGAGTTATACTGGTATTATATACCTATCTTGCTTTTTTGTTACATTAATGAATAGCATCTTACATGTTTACGTCAATTAAAACTAAACCTATTTAAATGCCTGTCAGGCACATAAAAGCACCCCCAAAGCACCTGTTCAGCCCAATACCTGAGCACATATGTATAACCCTCAGTTTTACAAGTGAATTAACATCTCACGTGAGTTCATCTTGACACAAGGACCAGGCTGACACTCTAGATGCAATAAACCAATAATCCAGTTCCTTCTACAGCTACACCCGCCCTAATGCCTACCCTGAACCTTGCTCTTTCTATAAAAGTAAGGAAAAAAACAAAGCGACGTTCTTATTGCTCCAAACATCATCCTTGCACACTGAACTAGACGGCCTCCATTCTCGAAACGTTGAAGACATTCTTCCTCATCTGTATATTTTCACAAGTACTCAAATAATCAATAGTACAAGAATTGTCAAATTTACCAAGTTTCTAGTTTTTGGAATCTCATAACCGAAACAGGCAAACCTTTACCTCAGAGTAAATGCTATGCACTCTATCACAAAAAGTCACCCTCTGCCCAGAAAAGAATCAAAACGACAAACGAGAATTCTCTTCTACCAGCAACAACCTTAAATACGTGGAAACTGCCTGAGAGGCTCCAAAGAACAGAGCCTGCAGAAGGGCGAGGTTGGGTGAAGGCTTTAAGGTACTGGGATCCTCACGCAGTTCGCGCCGGTGACCCACTTACCATCGAAGACGCTCGCTTCAGAAATGTCCCTGACTGCTGCGGCCTCCACTATGTTTCGAATGACGAATTTCTTAATGGCCTTGTCCTTGGGCACGCATCGGGCACAGTTAGTGCAGCGAATAGGCTGCACGTGGCCGCGGCCCTTTTTGGCACGACCATTGTTCCTTCTTTTCTTTGTCTGCAACAGGATGGGAAACCTGTTAGGAAGACGGCGCAACTTACCCAGCCTCAGCCCCTTTCCGGCCACAAGCCGCACCGGCAGCCTCCAGGAAGGCGCCGCTCGGATCTCCTGTTTCTCTGCAAATCCCGCCAACCCCCAGAGCAAATGAAAGGTACACTAGGTCCACTCCTCAGCCGTGCTCCAGGCTCTCAAATCCCCACAATCCCAGAGTCTGCACCCGAACCCCCAACCTCCCCACGCAGCAAAACTCACCATTTTGGAGGCACGGACCGGAGAGAGGAAGCGGTGTGTGGCAGGGCCCTCTTATGTAGCATGAGATCCCTACGCGCACACTGGGAGAATCGTTAGGAGACGGGCTTCAAGAACGGCAACTCACTTTACTCAAATATTCCTTTATATTCAGCATTTCTGCTGAAATCTAGGGTGGAAATGCGTTCCTAGTGTTTATTTATCCATGGAACAAAGTGCACATGGGACTATTTAGCCGGCTGGCGGAAGAAAATCGAGGTTAGGTGTCTCCCAGCAAGCCTTGCGCCGCGCCGACTCGGACGCAATTCTGGACGATGCAGTTTTCCGGTTTAGGCGACGCTAGGCGTGGAAGTTGCCGGACGCTGGACCACAAGGCGCACTCGTTATTAGAGGCCAGAGAGGGAGAGTTGCTTGGTGGGAATTGTAGTGCGAAGCCAAGAGGCCCCTCCTTCTCCCCCACCCCCGCCCAGCCCCAAGTCCTTAGACCGAAGGCGGCGCTGCGCCACCGGGGGACGCCCTGGGCTCGTTTCTCTGACAGTCCTGCTACTAGGTAGGTGTAGGATTACGAAGAAGAAGGCCTGAGAGGAAACAAGCATTTTGTGAATACCTCCTTCCAATATGGAGAAAATCCCACAATGAAGTGCATTGAGGCTGGGGCTATTTCTCATTCATCTTTTTATCTCTGGCACAGTGGTAAGCGCCTTTATAAGTATTAACTCATTTAACTTTGAGCAAGCCTATAGGTAGCTACTATTATTATCCTCACTTTAAAGATTGAAGAATTTAGCTCGGCCTGGTGGCGGGCACCTGTAATCCCAGGTACTCAGGAGGCTGAGACAGGAGAATCTTGAACCTGGGAGGCGGAGGTTCCAGTGAGCCAAGATCGCGCCACTGCACTCTAGCCTGGGTAACAAGATTGAAACTGTCTCAAAAATAAATAAATCAATTTAAAAAAAAGATTGAAGAACTGAGGTGCAGTAGGTATTCTGGCTCCACTGTACTATGCTGTATGTCACCTAACAAATGGATGGAGGAATAGCCTGGACTAATGACTTAAACGTTTTTCACCCAGATCCATAGCACGAATACATTTTACATTGGTACCCAGTACACACACACACACGATTACATGCACATGCAAAACTGAAACACAAGCTTCATGAAACGATACTTACCCTTGTCATAGGTGTGCTGGTATGTTCTATTCTTTATTTTATTTTTACTTAACCTTTCTGTTCTCTATTTTATTTTAATAAATGCTGATCAAAAACCACGAAAATTATTTCACCACTCATTAGTGAATCTGACCCCTAATTGAAAGATTATGTGTAAGCTCTATTTACCTCTGAAGAGCCATCAGAAAGACTTAAGCCTTAGGCTGGGTGCAGTGGCTCACGCCTGTAATCCCAACACTTTGGGAGGCCAAGGCAGGCGGATCACCTGAGGTCAGGAGTTCGAGACCAGCCTGGTCAACATGGTAACACCCCATCTCTACTAAAAATACAAAAATTAGGCCTGGTGGCGCACACCTGTAATCCCAGCTACTCGGGAGACTGAGACAGGAGAATTGCTTGCACCTGGGAGACAGAAGTTGCAGTGAGCCGAGATTGGGCTACTGTGCTACAGTCTGGGCAATAGAGCAAAACTCTGTCTCAAAAAAAAAAAAAAGCAAGCAAGCTTCAGCCTTGAGCAGGAATGGCTGTCCACAGACAGCCAACCACCCAGTTGTCTCCAAAGTTGAAGACACTAGGGTGGCAAGGGAGCCTTCTAGCATTCAGACCCAGGATGGTACAGATGGAAACCATTCTTCATTCATGACTCACTCTAGAGTTTGAACACACCAGGTTCACCTTCTCTCCGGCAACCCATCATGGTTTCTTTTAACCTTTAACCCACTTCTTGGGGCTAAAATCTGTTTTCTTATTTTCTTATTTTCTTTTTCTTTTTTTATTTTTATTTTTGAGACAGACTCTTGCTCTGTCACCCAGGCTGGAGTGCAGTGGCGCCATCTCAGCTCACAGCAACCTCTGCCTCCCGGGTTCAAGCGATTGTCCTGCCTCAGCCTCCCGAGTAGGTGGGACTACAGGTGGGCACCACCATGCCCAGCTAATTTTTGTATTTTTAGTAGAGACAGGGTTTCACCATGTTGGCCAGGATGGTCTCAATCTCTTGGCCTCATGATCCATCCGCCTCAGCCTCCCAAAGTGCTGGGATTATAGGCGTGAGCCACTGCACCCGGCCCCAGCTGATTTTTGTATTTTTAGTAGAGACAGGGTTTCGCCATGTTGCCCAATCTGGTCTCAAACCCCTAAGCTCAGGATATCCACCCGACTTGGCCTCCCAAAGTGCTAGGATTACAGGCGTGAGCCACTGCGCCCAGCCTTTTTTTTTGAGATGGAGTCTTGCTCTGTTGCCCAGGCTAGAGTGCAGTGGTGCGATCTCGGCTCACTGCAACCTCCGCCTCCTGGGTTCAAGCGATTCTCCTGCCTCAGCCTCCCAAGTAGCTGGCACTATAGGCACGCACCACCATGCCCAGCTAATTTTTTATATTTTAGTAGAGACAGAGTTTCACCATGTTGGCCAGATGGTCTTGATCTCCTGACCTTGTGATCCGCCTGCCTCAGCCTCCCAGAGTGCTAGGATTACAGGCGTGAGCCACTGTGCCCAGCCCCTTTTTTTCTAAGATGGGTCTGGAGGCTGCAGTGGCATGATCACAGTTCAGTGCAGCCTTGACCTCCTGGGCTCAAGTGATCCTGCTGTCTCAGCTTTCCAAGTAGCTGGGACTACAGGCATGCACCACCATGCCTAGCTAATTTTAAAATTTCTTGTAGAGATGGTGTTGCCCTGTGTTGCTGAGGCTGTTCTCAAACTCCTAGGCTCAAGTGATCCTCCCAAGTAGCTGGGATGACAGGTGTCCTCCACCACTCCCAGCTTTCCTGTCTGTTTTGACTTTGAATTTGCCAGTTTCAATGGGACATGGAAAATAATAGACTCTAGATAGGAGTGTCTCTAATTTTCACTTCACTGTAATCTCGTGGAAAACAGAAGGCAGATATTACCATATGGAATAGCAATGAGGTAGATGGAAGAGAACAGAAAAAAGTTCAGAGTGAGGAGAACAGAAAATAGTTACTATTTAAGACAGAAACAAATTGATGTTCCTACTTTGGATTTTTCTAACTTAGGGGTTTCACTGGCTGCATTCCCTGGCATAAAGGGATGAGCACATGCTTTGGATCACACACCCCTGGGTTCAAATTCTGGTTCTGTCACTTACTGGCTGATGAGCCTTGGACAAGATATTTATTCTCTCTTGGGCTTTTATTTTTTTCACCAATAATTGTGATCATCCTTTTGTAGGTGTTTCTACAACTCAGTGAGTACTTAGCATTTATGAGATGCTCAAGCAGTGGTAGACCCTATGATTATCATCATTCACATTATTTCACCCTGGGCATAGAATGTGTTTTGTGCACAGTAGGTACTCAACAAACCTTTGATTAATTTCTACTTTGGGTAGACAGGCAAGTCAGACTTTCTCTCCTATCCTGAAGGCACTCCTTCCTGGTAGGAAAATCTCCTCCATTTCCCAGTCTAGGCTGAAAATTCATTTTTATTCACCTCCTAAACTGTTCAGTAGTTGGTATAACATACTGCAAGGAGGACCCCTCCCTCTTAGTAGAAAAGCAAGGCAAAGGAAGTCTGCAAAAACAACCAGAGGTGTTAAATTACTCATGTTTATTTATAACAGACTTTCAGCCAGTACAGTACAAAACTTACAGTAGTATATCTCCGTTACACAAATATTTACTTACAATATATTACATATACAAAATGCTTTGCAATAAGTCTCAAAAGCTAGTTTAACTCCCCTTGAGAAAGGAGAAAAACTCTTTAAAAAGGGGGGGGAGGGGAATCAGAAGAAGAGAGGAGGTGAAGGGGTAAAGGTCAAAAGAGACACCAAACATAGGCTACAAAGGAAACCCTAGGAGAGAGGGAGAAGAGAGGTGGTATTGCACTTGCTTCTGTGTTTATTTTTTCTTTTTGTTCTTCATAACTTCTGATTAAAAATATATATATATATATATATATATATATTATGTACACAAGGAAAGAAGCTGCCAGAAGTATTACAAAATCCTATCTGCAGCTTGGACACTGACACAAAAAAACAAAGGTCTGGAAAAGTGTCTACTTAGAAATATTTTGTTTGTGGTATTGATTTTGAATAGCAATATAAAACGAAACACCTCTTTTCTCCATGTGGGTTTCAGTGTGTGTGTATTTTTTTTTTCTTTTTCTTTACTTTTTTTTTATGCAAAAGGAGCTGGGAGAGAGCATGAGGATGTTTGAGGTTCCAGAGCTGGAAGGCTCTGAAAAGTAGGATTTTGTACCTAAGACCCTGGTTAAAGTGCAGTGATGGTCTGGAGAGAGACAGGATGCCCCCTCTCCCCTCCTTAGCACCTGGTCTTGCCCTTCCAGTTTCTGCTCTCATGGGCACAGAGTATAGCCTCAGAGCATAGTCCTTCATGTTCCGGGAGGTTACAGGTGCCACAGTTGACTGGGGAAGGGGATGGGGGCACCCTAAGGCTCTGATACCCGAGAAGGGACTAGTCCTTATGAAGTGTCACCAAACACACAGCAGACACAGAAGAGGTGGGAGGGGGTAGATCTAACAGGAAGGGCTCAATAACCAGAATAGTTCAGGAAAAGCCCAGATATTAATCTCAGCTCTGCTGACATTCTAAAAAGGAGCTAGCACCCCAGGGTGCCGTTGAGGATTCTTCCTTTCTCTAGAGACCACTCTGCTCTGAGCTAACCTCCCCATTTTCTGCCCTTGGCAGCATCTATTTATTGCTACATTGTCAAGGAGGAACAATCACCCCACAATGCTTCTCCCTGCCAATCTGGTTCTCTTGGGGAAACCTCAGAGTGGGGGAGAAAAAGGAGGACAAAGAGGAGAAAGTTTTTTAGGGTCTCCCTTCCCATAAGAAGGCAAGGTAGACTCCTCTCAGGGCCCTTAGGGCCCTAATCCCAGGGTCTGTTCCTTAGCCCACTCTTTACCATCCCCCCCAAAATATCCCTGATAGGGAGTAAGAAAAGTAGGAGGTAAAAGAGCCAATAAGGAAAGGACATGTGGAAAGAAAGATGGAAGGAGAAGGAAGGGAAGAGAAAAAAAGGAGAGAGAGAAGGACCAAGAGTTACAACTTGTGAGGTGTTATGTTTGGTTTTTACTTTTTTTTTTCTTTAAACATAGAAAAACAGCCTTTGGTTTGAATCTCAAGGAAGCAGAGAGTGGGATGGCTGTGGCCTCGGGCAGAAAACTCTTGTAGAAAGAAACCTCCACTTGCAGTGGAGTTGTATCTCCTTCTGCCCCTTCTCACTAATCCTAGGTTACTCAAATAGCCAGGGGTCTCTGCAGTAGCCAGCAGTACCCCCTCCTACCCTGTGTCTGGGAGCTGAGTGTAGAAGGGGGTAGTAAAGGATGACCCCAGTTCAGTTGCACCCATCCAGTCTTACTGGAACAAGGGTGGAATGGGGTGAAGGGCACGTGCCCATGCTCATGCTGGGATAATTTTTGGTTATACTGAAAATTAGAAGACAGAAAAGAGAGACCCGTTTCTCCCTGCCACTGATCCTAAGAACAGGGCCCAGGAGCCCGGGAATGAGAGGGTGAATCCTGCTGGGAGGGAGCAGCAGAAGGCAGCATGACTGAGGGGCTGAAACAACCCCTTGTCATCAGGCAGCAACCCACTAGTTTCTCATGGGATGAGAGCCTAGGAAGGTCACTATAGTGAAGAAGTTTGAGAGGTGGAGGAGAAAGAGAAGAATTTTGACCCACTCCTTTCCCATGCCCTGGTTCCCAATTAGGCACCTGTGGCTCCCAATGTGTCAGAGACAGAGGGTTGCAGACCTAGCCTTGGCCCCTGAGAATATAAAATTGGGGCACTCCAAGGAGAGAAAAGCCACCACTTAATAGACCGGTAGGTTGAAGGGACTAGAGCGTGTGGAGGGGTAGTTCAAGGACAGGGACCAGATCTATCACATCCTAGAGGGAGATCCTGAATGTAGGCTTTGAGAACTCATATTACTAGGGGAATATGACCTATTACTAGGGGAATAGGACTCTCAGTCCCACAGTGCCTGGGGAGAATTTCTTCAGTCCCTCCTACTTCCAAATGAGGAAATAATTCTTCATTCATTCAAGAATAGTGCAAGCTGCCTAAAGTGAGAGGGCACAAGAGGTATGGAGTACCAGGTTGAAGAGTCCCAGAGAGGAGATATAATGCCACAGAGCTAAGGTAGGGCCGGGGGGAGGTATCAGTATCAAAACTGAAGAATTAAGATAATGTAAAGGGTGAGGACTTAAAGCAAGAAGCTTGAAGTCTCTTGGTACTAAGAGGAGCTTCCTACCCCTGGGGCTGCTGGAAGATCTAAGAGAGAAAAATTGGCCTAAAGTGGAAAGGAGCTGTGGACAGGAGGGTGGGGGAGTGGCAAGTGACTGATATAAGTTAAAATTTAAAAAGGCAAAAATAAATCAACTAATTAATAAATAACTCAGTATGCTGGGATGAGAGAAGATAAAAAGGAAAAACATCAGCAAAAAATCTGTTTCATCACAATGCTTAAATCGGTCAGGATAGAGGAGGAGAATAGGTGAGGAGGGGTCAGGGTCAGGTGTGAGGTCAGGTGGCCAGTAGTGAGGGCTACAAAGCAAAACTCCTTGGGAAATGGTGGGGACAGGGATCAATGCCTGTAGGCAGGGCAGTGGAGTGGTGGACTGAGGGGAGAGGGAGAGGTTGCTAGCTCACCTTATGCTCCCCCCGGACAATGTGGGAAGAGAATTCGTACCGGTCCTGGCTGTGATAACCACAGATGTTGCACTCAAAAGGGTCTCTGAAGCCATGGCAGCCCATGTGGATAGTGAACATGACGTGGTCCAGGAAGAGGATACGGCAGTGCTCACACTTGAAGGCCTTCACAGGCTCACCACTCTCGCCCACCACCCGAAGCACTTCCTTGGAGGGGCCTGGGGTGCCCCGCAATAACCCCTCCTGTGGCTTGGGGTCCTCTTTGGCGTAGGCAGGACTGTGCCGGCCCACCACAATGGTGGGAGGTGGCTGGGGTGGGGGACCCTGAGGGAGGGATACCACCCCTGCAACCCGATCTTCGTGGTTGCTTTCTGTGTCTGTGGAGTCCTGGCAGCCATTGCTGGGGGATGCCCCAGGGTCAGTCAGGGGGCCTCGGGCCCGGTAGAGGAGGGGACCTCCATCAGCCAGGTCCTCAGGTCCCTCACCTGCTTCCCGGGATCCTGGAAGCTCCAGTCGACCAGGGAGGGGCTGCATCTGGGTGTAGACAGAGCTGATGACAGGCGTGAGTTCTGAGATGCAATTGGTGGGTGGAAGGCGGAGGGGACGCAGATGCTCTGCACCCACAAAGGCCAGGGAACTTCCAAAGCCAGGCTCTAGGCTGTGGTGTGCCACCAACTCCACATCCTTTTCATAGCCACCCGAGTTCACGTCATAGGGGAGGTCTGAGAGGCTGAAGCGCATCTGCTTTTCGCCTGTGGAGAAGAGGAACTCAGCAGGGCTGGGTTTGGAGAATTCCTACACTCTCCTCAGGATTACTTCTTTGTTTTCTTACCTGTGGGGCTGGGTGTAACATTATTTACTACGCAGCATTTACTTTCGCAGGGTCAGGTCCTTTGTGGGACTGCTCCCTGACTCTAGGCTATAATCTTAGAGAAGGACTCAATCCCAGCCTATTGATTTTTAATACTTCATTTTATTACTCTCCATAAAGCTCCAGGTCCTTAGAGAGCTAATGACTAGTGCTGGGGATAGGGGGAACCACATACTTATTTCCTCTCTCTGACTCTCTAAGGGCCCGCACAGACTGAAGTTCTTGTTATTCTTAAAAACTGAGATAGCCCGGGCTGGGTGCGGTGGCTCACGCCTGTAATCCTAGCACTTTGGGAGGCCCAGGCGGGCGGATCATGAGGTCCGGAGATCAAGACCATCCTGGCTAACACAGTGAAACCCCGTCTCTACTAAAAATAAAAATAAAAAAAATTAGCTGGGCATGGTGGCAGGCGTCTGTAGTCCCAGCTACTCAGGAGGCTGAGGCAGGCGAATGGCGTGAACCTGGGAGACAGAGGTTGTAGTGAGCCAAGATCATGCCACTGCATTCTAGCCTGGGCGACAGAGCGAGACTCCATCTCAAAAACAAACAAACACACAAAAAACTGAGACAGCCCGATGCCTCGACCCTGTCCCTTACAACTACCACAAGAGTCTTCAGTGCCAACCCTTCTCCACTCTCTTTGAGTACATCCTCCCTCTTTACTTTCCCCCTGTCCTGAGGATAGATTTTCGGTATCAGAGGCCACCAGATTGCTTTCTTTCTTTCCTTTGCAGACAGTTCGCACATTCTCCTCCTCTGACTCTTGTGGTATTGTAAGGACAGGTCAGGCAACGGTGTCTAATTTTTTGTTTGTTAGTATGGGATGGTCTTGATCTCCTGACCTCTTGATCCACCCGCCTTGGCCTCCCAAAGTGCTGGGATTACAGGCGTGAGCCACTGCGCCCAGCCCACCAGACTGCTTTCTTTCCCTAAACCAGATCTCCAGACCACACAGCTCAGATTTATTTGAGCTGTGACTTAAAGCTGATACCTCTTTCCAACTGGATTCTTACCTACAAACTTCTGGGGTGTGGAACGCTTGCGTTTGGTGAGGCTATTGGCCAGACGATCGATGAAAGTTGGCCGCTCAGAGGATGAGTGCAGCATGGAGTCTGGCACCATCTCCAGGTCACGTATTTCGTCACCTAGTGGGAAGAAGGTGGAGACAGGTAGTAGCAGTTGAGTAGGGGTAGCATTGGCCCCACAGCCTTTGCCTGGAGAAAACCAGCAGGTCAGTAGCCAAGGAAGGACATACCAGATGCCTGGGAAACTGGGCTCTGTTTACCCTACCTAAAGCTCACTCCAACAACATTTCAGATCATTTGGGGACAATCATACACATCTGGCCCTTGGTTTTTTTTTTTTTTTTTTTCCTTGAGACGGAGTCTCGCTCTGTCACCCAGGCTGGAGTGCAGTGGCGTGATCTTGGCTCACTGCAAGCTCCGCGTCCCGGGTTCACGCCATTCTCCTGCCTCAGCCTCTCCGAGTAGCTGGGACTACAGGCGCCCGCCACCACGCCCGGCTAATTTTTTGTATTTTTAGTAGAGACAGGGTTTCACCGTGGTCTCGATCTCCTGACCTCGTGATCCGCCCGCCTCGGCCTCCCAAAGTGCTGGGATTACAAGCGTGAGCCACCGTGCCCGGCCTGGCCCTTGGTTTTATACTTCTTGTGTTCTCTCTCTCCCATTAGGCCAAGGATATAGACCCAAACTTCCCCTACCTCTCGATCTCCCTAAAGCACCCACCACAGACAAGGTTCTCCACCAACTGGGGTACCTAGAATGGGGTGTTTGGCAGATTTACTGGGGTAACCATCCCCTGTTCCACAGACTTCATCCCTCAGTGCGGGAGATACTGGAGTCACCCTTGTCCAGCACTCTCTCTCACCATCCCCTTTTAACTTCCCAGTAGTACATCAACAGCCCTACCTGGTTGGCCAGCCAAAGCTTGGGCTTCAGTGCTGAGACTCTGTAGGTAGTTATGGCACCGCTCCTTGTGCTCCTCCAGGGTACTCTGCTGTTTGTAGCTCCGGCCACAGTAGTTACACTTGTAGGGCTTGCCCACTGTAGGAGAGGAGACTGCGGAGGAGAGCGGAAAGATGGCATCAGAGCTATTTCTTGCTGTGCCCTGGCTCTGCAGATTCAGCCAAGAGCAAGTATACACTGGCATGGGGAGGAAAGGATGTTGCTAAATTGAGTTCTTCTGCTTGTCTTTCATTCCCCAACTTCAACTGCAACCGTGGACAGATGAACCATATTTGATGATGAAGGGTAATGTGCAGTTATGGGGGCAAGGGAATCCTAGGGCATGTGGCTTCAGACTGGTGGTGGGTTTGTTCAAGATGGCCAAATTGCTGCTCAAAGGAAGTGAGGACCCAGGGACTTTGTAGGGGATCATCCCTAGCAGACAGGTAGGCCCCACTGCAGGATCTCAGAGTCTGGGGCCCAGACTGTGGTTTAACCTTTCCATTTGGCAGGCGGATGTAAGTGCTGTTTATCAGACAAGGGGATTTTTTGCTTTTTATGAACTATCTGCTTTGGTTTGGGGGAAACTGGTGGGCTGGCATGACAGAAATGAGAGCCCTTAGATCTGCCAATGTGGGGAGAGGGCAGTTTTCATTGACCTTTACTTGTATTTTGACCTCCAGCCCTAGCCTGGTTTACTGATTATTTTGTCTCTCTGTCTCTCTATGCTGAGATACCAAGAGAGGTCTAGAAAGCCCATCACTGATAGAGTAATTCTGAGAAGAGAAAAAGAATAAAAGAACAGAGAAGAAAATAAAGAAGAGTAAAAAAAAGAGAACACCAAATTTGGGTTTGTTTGTTTATGTGCTTGTAATGAAGAACAGGTTATAAAGATCTTGTTTCTACCGAAGAAAAAAAATTGGAAAACAGAGTGGTACTTCATTTAAAGATAGCTCTTAAGAGACATTTGTGAGAGGAGAGAAAAAAGTGGAGAGAAACAGTGTATTGTATATTTGATGTATCTTGCTGCTATTGAGCAGGGAGACAGGAGAAGGTATCTCTAGGAAGCTGGTAATTACTATTCACCCCTAACCCTGCCATGCCAAAGCTGGGCCTTGACTAAATCAATCTACTGCATTTTACTCAGGCTCTGTAAACTCTTGTATTTTAGGGATGAAATGAACACCATGGTCCCTATCCACCCAAAGACCCTTGGGGAAACGGTTTAACATCTGGGAGAGGAATGATCCTCCAACCGCTTTCTTTTTTTTCAAATTTTAATTGATAATTGATACATAATAATTATACATGTTTATGAGATACATATGATATTTTCATACATGTATGTGACATGTAATGATCAAATTGGGATAACTGGCATATCTGTCACCTCAAACATTTATCTTTTTTTCTTCTTTTTTTTGGACACAGAGTCTTACTCTGTTGCCCAGGCTGGAGTGCAGTGGCATGATCTCGGCTCACTGCAACCTCCACCTCCTGGGTTCAAGAGATTCTCCTGCCTCAGCCTCCCAGTAGCTGGGACTACAGGCGCCCGCCACCACGCCCAGCTAATTTTTTGTATTTTTAGTAGAGATGGGGTTTCACCGTGTTAGCCAGGATGGTCTCGATCTCCTGACCTCATGATCCGTCTGCCTCGGCCTCCCAAAGTGCTAGGATTACAGGCATGAGCCACCGCGCCCGGCAAACATTTATCATTTCTTTGTATTGGGAACATTCAAAATAATCTCTTCTAGCGATTTTGAAATATACAATAAATTATTGTTAACTACAGTCATTCTACTATGCTGTGGAACACTACAACTTATTCCTCCTATCTAACTGTAATCTTGTACCCATTAACCAGCCTCTCCCTATCCACCTACTCCCAACCCTTCTCAGTCAGCCTCTGGTAACCACTGTTCTACTCTCTACTTTTTTTTTTGAGACGGAGTTTCACCCTTGTTGCCCAGGCTGGAGTGCAATGGCGCGATCTTGGCTCACTGCAACCTCTGCCTCCTGGGCTCAAGCAATTCTCCTGTCTCAGCCTCCCGAGTAGCGAGAATTACAGGCATGCGCCACCACGCCTGGCTAATTTT
This sequence comes from Hylobates moloch, assembly GCF_009828535.3. NCBI lineage: Eukaryota > Metazoa > Chordata > Mammalia > Primates > Hylobatidae > Hylobates > Hylobates moloch. The sequence goes on from NW_026652288.1 coordinate 48,983,037, forward strand.
GTATTTTTAGTAGAAACGGGGTTTCTTCATGTTGGTCAGGCTGGTCTTGAACTCCTGACCTCAGGTGATCCGCCCACCTTGGCCTCCCAAAGTGCTGGGGATTACAGGCATGAGCCACTGTGCCTGGCTTTTTTTTTTCCCCAAGATAGGGTCTCACTCTGTCACCCAGACTGGAGTGCAATGACATGATCACAGGTCACTGAAGTCTTGACCTCCCAGGTTCAAGTGATCCTCCCTGTCTCAGCCTCCTGAGTAGCTGGGACTACAGGTGTGTGCCACCACACCTGGCTTTTTTTTTTTTTTTTGTAGTAGAGACGAAGTCTCACTATGTTGCTCTGGCTGGTCTCAAACTCCTGGGCTCATGCGATCTACCCGCCTTGGCTTCCCGTGCTGGGATGATAGACGTGAGCCACTGTGCCCAGCCTACTCCATGCTTCTATGAGATCAACTTTTTTAGCTCCCACATGAATGAGAACATGCATCCAGTCTCTTTTTTCTTATAATAGGGGTTGCAACAGAAAGCACTTCACAGAGATGGGACCTGACAGTATATCTGTGTCTGCTTCTGTTGTTAATAATCTACAGATCAACATCCAAAATCTACCCAGTTCACCTCACTGTGTAGTTGGTAAGAATTCTAGGGGCCAAGCCATCCTTGTTCCAAACCAGCAGGGGGAGCAGCCCCTTTTCTGAGGAAAAGGAGTACGTATTTCTGGCACTGGACCTTGATGGGGTTCCAGCTAGGCTGAAGAATAGTTATGTGACCCGCAACTCGTTTTTCCCCCCAACAGCTTCATTTTCCTTGTCAACAAAATGGGGATAATCACATCTACCTTGGAATTGTTATGAGGATGACCTGAAGAAACACAAGTGAAACGCTCTGTAGATATAAAGTATGTATCAACATGATCTTTCTCCCTGTTTCTCCACATACATAGAGATAAAGAGGTCCCGGCCGGGTGCGGTGGCTCACGCTTGTAATCCCAGCACTTTGGGAGGCCGAGGCGGGCGGATCACGAGGTCAGGAGATCGAGACCATGGTGAAACCCCGTCTCTACTAAAACATAAAAAAAAATTAGCCGGGCGTGGTGGCGGGCACCTGTAGTCCCAGCTACTCGGAGAGGCTGAGGCAGGAGAATGGCGTGAACCCGGGAGGCGGAGCTTGCAGTGAGCCGAGATTACGCCACTGCACTCCAGCCTGGGCGACAGAGCAAGACTCCGTCTCAAAATAAAAATAAAAATAAAAAAAGATAAAGAGGTCCCAATTACAAGGTGGGAGAACCTGGAACAAGGTAAGTGGATGGAGAAAGTAGAGGGTGATGAAATGATTGCTCTGTCCCTTTAAATCCTGGCTCAGGAGAGTTTAAGAAGAGAAAAATAGCCAGGAAAGTTTCCAAGGACAGACCCTACTAATTCTTTCTCCCTTCCTTTCTTCCTGCCTTTTCCCAATCTTGAGCTCCCCCCTTCCTGCCAGCTCAGCTCCTGGCCTCTTCCCAAGTCCAAGCCAAAAGCCTAAAGCTTAGTAAAATGCCTAAAAAGTGCTATCTGTCCAGCTGATTCAGACAGATACTGATTCAAACAGTCTTGACTGGGCTAGAAAACCTTGTTAATCCAGTTTCCCAGCACTGTTCCAAACACTGATCTCTAGGCACCCTCTGGACTTTCTCTTGCCTCTGGGAAGGTGACAACCTCTGGGATAGGGAACAGAAATAGGATACTCTTCCTATTTGTAAGTCCTAGGCTCCCTTTTTTGCAATTTGAGAGGCCCATGGATATTTCCAGGAGCCAGAAGGAAGTAAAGGAGAGGACAGATTAGTTGCTCAAGACCTCTGGTGGTGTGGGAGGAAGGAGGGTGAAGATGATGACAGGTGTGGGGCCTGGGGCAGATGGAAGTGAGAGGAGGGATCTCCCAGGGGCTTAGATGTTGGGGGTAATAGGGCATGGATTGTGGCATCAACAATCTGAAATACAAAAGTCAGGGAAGGCCAGGCACAGTGGCTGACGCCACGCCTGTAATCCCAGTACTTCAGGAGGCTGAGGCGGGCCTATTGCTTGAGATCAAGAGAAGCCTGGGCAGCATAGGGAGATCCTGTCTCTATGAAAAAATACAAAAATTAGCTGGGTGTGGCGGCATCCTTCCACCTACTTAGGAAGCTGAGGTGGGAGATGGCTTGAGCTCAGGAGATCAAGGCTGCAGTGAGCCAAAATTGCACCACTACACTCCAGCCTGGGCAACAGTGTGAGACACCGTCTTGAAAAAACAAAACAAAAAAAAAACAAAAGTCAGGGAGGGGTGACTTTTTTTTTTTTTTTTTTTTTTTTTGAGGTGGAGTCTTGCTCAGTCACCCAGGCTAGAGTGCAATGGCACAATCTCGGCTCACTGCAAGCTCCGCCTCCCAGGTTCACGCCATTCTCTGGCCTCAGCCTCCCAAGTAGTTGGGACTACAGGTGCCCGCCACCACACCTGGCTAATTTTTTTTTTTTTTGTATTTTTAGTAGAGATGGGGTTTCACTGTGTTGGCCAGGATGGTCTCGATCCCCTGACCTCGTGATCCGCCCATCTCGGCCTCCCAAAGTGCTGGGATTACAGGCGTGAGCCACTGCGCCCGGCCAAGGGTGACTGTTAACAGCCAAGAACATTGCCCCTATTCCTTTTGCTCCAAGTAGATGGATTTTACATCCATATGGTAGATGTAAAATACCCCATCAAGGGGTCTCCCAAATTTCCCATGGGGCCTTGCTGCCCAGAGGATGGGTGAGAGAGGCAGGGGGCCCTATCTGCTCTTAAATGCTCCTCTGTCCTCAATGACAGACACTGGAACTTCCCGAATACAAGAGAAGTCACTGAGCTCTACATACTGGGTGTGTTGGAGCCTCATTCCCTCCTCCCACTGGACAGTCACTGACCTGAGTGTGTGCGGAGGTGACCAGTGAGTGCATCACGCCGGCGGCAGGCATAGTTGCAGAAGGGACATTTAAAGGGCTTCTCCCCAGAGTGCAGCTTGATGTGGCGCAGCAGGTTCCCCTTCTGGGTGAAGGAGGCACCACACTGGTTGCAATGGAAGGGCCTTTCACCTGCAAGTGAAAGAACAAATCCCAGAGGACTGCATGTGAGGAACTTTGAAGGTTGAACCTATCGGGCCCCTACCTTGCCCAAGGGAAGGTGCTCTGAACACACTGCTGACAGGCAGAAGTGCAATGCACACAAACCCTGATTTATGAAGATCCCTTGGGGATCCCTGGGGTCTTACCATGGGGAAGGTGTGGATTAGAGGTGTGTGGCAGGGAGAGGGGCCTGGAACTTGAGGCCAAAAGACTGTTACCAAAAACTGAGCCCACAGGGCCCACTCTGCCCTAGGAGCCCAAGGCCTGAGGAAGCTGAGAAGAGAAGGCTTTTGTTTTCTGTTTTTGTTGTTGCTGTTTAATTATTAGATGGGAGGGCCCAAAGAATACCCAGGAGTCTTACCCCTATTGGACCATTGGCTCATTCTTGAGTCTACACTTTCCCCTCCCTCATATACTGAGAAAAATATCAGCTTTTCTTTGTAACAGCAGTTGAGGAAAGTGCCAGGAAACTACAGGTATTGAGGGGAATTCAAATTCTGTACCCACCCCCACCCTGCCTCGTTTTGTCAGCTGGAAAATGTGCTGGGTGAGACCCTTCCCTTTCTGAGGCTACCCACTCCCTGCATGGCCTCCTCCAGCCCCATACCTGCTGTTGTCCCAGCACTGCCCCTGCCTCTCAACTCCACCCTGGGAGCTCCTCCCAGAGCCCCTCTGGCTTACTTACCAGTGTGACTGCGCTTGTGCACCATGAGCACGTTGGGTCCAATACAGACCATGCCGCAGACGTCACACTTGAGCTTGCCATTGGGCAGCCGGATGCCCCCAGGGGAGTGAGGCTCTGGCCCACTACCATCACAGTAGCCCAAGGGCTCAGACAATGAATCTTCCACAATCACGCTGTCGTCCTTTTCCAGGAGCCGCTCATCTGGCCCCAGCAGTCTGCTTGACTCCTCATCGCTGTACATCTCCACCTTGATGGAGTTGGCTGAGGGGTGGGATGGTGTTTAGAATAGAGAGAGGCAAAGGGGGAAGCTGCTCCCAGGCCAGAATGGCAGTCTTTTTTTTTTTTTTTTTTTGAGATGGAATTTCACTCTTGTTGCCCAGGCTGGAGTGCAATGGCACGATCTTGGCTCACCGCAACCTCCGCCTCCCAGATTCAAGTGATTCTCCTGCCTCAGCCTCCTGAGTAGCTGGGATTATAGGCATGTACCACCACACCCAGCTAATTTGGTATTTTTAGAAGAGACGGAGTTTCTCCATGTTGGTCAGGATGGTCTCAAACTCCCAACCTCAGGTGATCTGCCCGCCTTGGCCTCCCAAAGTGCTGGCATTACAGGTGTGAGCCACTGCGCCCGGCCCAGAATGGCACTCTTAAAGTTTAAGAGGGTATCTATAGGCCCTGAGACATTCAAGCCTTAAGTGGAACTAACACCCTAGTATCCCTGCTGCTGATATCAGAATCCTATGGGAACCTGAGACAACCTTTTCTCCCACCCACCAGGCAAATAGGCTTCAAGAGAAAAAAGTTGGGCCAGGTGTGGTGGCTCACACCTGTAATCCCAGCACTTTGGGAGGCCGAGGCGGGTGTTTTCTTTTGAGGTCAGGAGTTTGAGACCAGCCTGGCCAACATGGTGAAACCCTGTCTTTACTAAAAATACAAAAATTAGCTGGGCGTGGTGGTGCACGCCTGGAATCCCAGCTACTTCGAAGGCTGAGGCAGGAGAATTGCTTGAACTTGGGAGGCGGAGGTTGCAGTGAGCCGAGATCATGCCACTGCAGTCCAGCCTGGGCGACAGAGCAAGACTCCATCTCAAAAAGAAAAAAGTTGGGGGTACATAGGATGTCTTCTGTCACTGAGGAGAGGAGGCGACTAAGGGGAGCTTTTTTCTCTACTCTCTTGTCATTAAGAAAGATGTCTGGCTTGGCCCTGGGCAGGAAGCCAGCAAGTTAACAGTGGCGGGAAAACAGATCTAGGAAGACTGAAGGGGGACAACAGGCCAAAGAGAGCAAACCTGGAAGACAGACATGCTTACAGTTCCCTCCCACCCCATTAGATTGAACCCCTCTACCCCCTCCACCTCCATAAAACTCTGAGGCAGGGCAGGAGGGATAAAGGAAGAAGGAACCATTGAGGAGAAGGCTTTGGCTCTAGCTTCGACCTACATTCCTGGCTATTCCAACCATTTAGACAATGTCACAGATCTAGGGCCAGCTGGGGAGGGGCAGTCATGGGGACCCTGTCTGGGTAGGAGAATGGGCTGTGGGGAGATGGGGAGGTCCTTCTACTCTCTATTTCCTATCTAACTCCACCTGATGACCATTTTTATCTACCTGCTTCTCTAATTCCATAATTTCTCTTTGAAACCTTTACCTTAATCCCACCTATACCTCTTTTAATTCCACCCTAGTCTGCCAGTGACTGACTATTCACTCTCCTTTCAGAAGCCAGAAAAACCCTAGACACCAGGCTCCTTATTGCTCTTAGAGACTAAGCAGGAGACCAGCAGGAGGTGACGATGGGGAAATGGTTGCCAGTGGAAGGTGAATTGAAGGCCAAATGCAACAGGGGGTGCCTACTGCCAGGAGGTGGTAGGAGGTTACACTTACCACTGAGTGAGCGGCTGGGAGAAGAGTGCTGGCTGTTGGGGGTGCTCACCGAGGGCCCCACTGGGGCCCCGAGGAACTCCTTCTCCAGAGATGAGTCCCCGCTACCTTGGAGGAGAGAACAACAGGGCAGGTAAAGCTGGAGCTGGAGTTATCTACTGTCCATTGCCTAATCTTTTAAAAAAATTCAGTTAAATTTCACAAACATTTCCTTCATAGCCATGTACAAGGCAGTGTTGTATGCTGGGCACCATACCTTGCGCCCCCGCCAGTCTGGATGCCTGGTGCTGCCTTCTGTGAGCTCAGTGGCTGGGCCTTGCCTACCCTACCTTTATCTAGGCCTGAGGGGAAGAGCATCACTGCCTGACGTCCACAGGAAGCAGGGCTGGGGCTGGGCGCGCCAGGGCGGAGAGGAAAATGGGGGCTGCAGAAGGGACAGATGTTCAGGACAGACATTCTTCCCTACTGTTCCTCTCTGGAGCCCCCAGCCAGGTTCAGGATCTGCAGGAAAGGTAGCTGGAATTGTCCTTGAATCTAATGATAATATTAGTAATCATCATAGCAGCTAATAATATTAATTGAGTGCTTACTATGTGTCAGGCTTTATTCTGTGCACTTGAAATGAATAATTTCATTAATCCTCACAGCAACTATACGAAGTAGGTGCTAATATGATTTTTTCAGATGAGGCAACTGAGGTACAAAAGAGGTTATGTTAGTTGTTTAAGGTTACATAGCTGCTAGTGTGGAACTGGGACCACAGACAGTAAATGTCCATGTCCTTAACCAGCACCTACACAGCCAATTGGGGGTCACAATCTTAGTAGGGAAGAATTGGGTCCCTTAGACTTTCTAAATTCAGCAAAAATTTGATTACTCTAGAAACTCTCCTACTGATCTGATTCCAATCACGTGTTTACTATTTGATATTCATTGACAGTTAAGTGATCAATTTATTCTCAGTATATTTGTTTTAATTTTCTGATAAATTGCTTTGTAAAAATGCTTTTTGAGGCTTTCATAATGTTTTTCAAAATCAGATAACATACCTAAAGAAAGATATGAATGTCTTTTTTAAAAAAATCCCTCCTCCCCACAATCTTCTACACAAATATATAGGTGAAATAAAAATACATGTAGATAAACACACACAGAGACACAGCACACATGTAGATACATATAAAGAGAACATACCTATTGGGATAAACATACTGGTAGCCTTCTACATTATCTGCTAACATGAACATGCATGGATGTGTGCACACAGGCCTAAATATGGAAGAGAGAGAGAGAAAGCAAGAGAGAGTGCAAGAAAGAGAGAGGAAGCCTAAAATTCATCCCTGAAGTCCACCTATTAGTACTTTACCCAATTGCCCAGCTATGCACATACTTACTTTCACAAAATAAAGATTCCATTATAAAATGGTTGGAGTCTTGGGCCTGAGGCAAGAAATCCGGAACACACCCTCCTGAGGGATCCCTCTCCAGCTTTGGTCAGTGGGAAGAAAACAACCACTCAGGACTTTGGGACCATTTCCCATTCATATCCTCTCCTAAAGTCCCATTTTCCCCATTCTATCCCGTCAAAGCCTGAGGAAATTTGTTCACTATCTATAGAAAAAGCCTTATGGCTTGAATCTGAGTTTTCCCAGCTGGGGCTCTTTAGGTGAGCCATGGTTACCTAAAAATGTTGTCCGAAATCAGAACCACACACATATCATGAAGTGAGCATCTCAGGATTGTGGGTTGAGACTTGTAGACTCAGAGCCACTTTTAAATATATCCTTTCAACTAAGTGTAGGGTTTACTAGGGTTAGAAGGGCTGAAAAGGGTATCTTCTTATTCCTTTTATTAGTGCTGAATTGCCCTAAATCACTTGATGTTACTAATCAGGGAAGAACAGGGCACTTGGCTTTGAGGCCTTGACCCTAAAAGGATGAGTGAACTTGTTGGAAATCCATCGCTGGTCTCAGCTTGTTTGGCTGAGGCTGCCTCTTGAGGCCAGGGACTTGCTACGTGGAGGAAAATCTATTTAAAAGTACGCTTAGAAACACTGAGGGGAAAGCATCCTTTGTGGCTTTCCCAATTAAGGCCCAGAAACAGGAAGAGAAGCAGGAGTCACACCAGTAACTCAAGAGGCTCTTTGATGCTGTTGCTCTCCCTAAGATTAAGGTAAGGGGAAAAACAGGCTCAAGTCTACTTTCATGGGGCTAATATATATGTATAATGAATCTGTTTCAGGAGTCAGAAAGGCTTTCTTGGGCACCAAGGATTTTGAATTCTAGCTCAGGGGTGAAGGGGACTAGAGTAAGATTTAGGAACCTTAACAGTTCCTCTCTCAGCCCCAGAAACCCCAGTGAGGGAATTTCAAAAGTCTGGGACTCCCAAGAAATCCCAGACTGTCAAAGCCAAGAATTAAGGCTGCTCTTAGGTCTCTGAGAAATTTTCTTGCTCAAAGTCATCATAGATTGGCTGAACCCCCAGAGGGCAAAGCCAAATCATGAGGTTCACATCAGAGGAACTGGGAGGTAGGTAAAGGCTGAAAAGCAGGAGGGAGAGAAAGGAACTGGGAAACAGGCCACAAGCTAAAGGTGTTTCACATGTTAAAGGAGGCTAGCCCTCCACTCCTGCTGCCTTTCCTTGAGACCTTTAAATAGTGGCTACATCTAGGGAATAGCCATGAGCTTGGAGAACCTCCACACTTCTCTGCAAGGCACCTCATCATAACTGCTTTCCCTTTCTTGACCACGGGCTCCAGGGTGGCAGGATCCTAGCCTGCTAGCAGGGAATAGTGGGTACAAGAGCAAAGAAAGACGCCCATCCTCAGCTCTTTTGTGGGGAGGAGGCTGAGGCCCCTCAGATCTCTGTTCCAGGCTGAGGCATCTGCTTGCCAAGGCTCCTCTTCCTTACCTTGATTTTCTCCACTACCCCTTCCCACCCAGGCCTGTCTCGGCATCTCACCCCAGGCAGCTCTACCTCTATCCCCAAGGCCTAATCAAGATGTCACCATAGGCTCCCACTGTCCAACTCGCCGTCTTTGCTTAGCAACACCAAACACCCTTTCCCATCCTCCGCAAGTATAAGGAGGAACGCCCCCTCCCCCGCTACACACACACACACACACACACACACACACACACACACACAGCCCCCATCCTCTCCATCTCCTCAGGCTTGGGAGTAGTTACTGAATTGGCTCCCTAGCCCCAGCACCCCCTTCCTCCCTCCACTAGCCGCCTTCTGCCTGAACTTACATTATCCTTCCCTTGCCGGTGAGACCCTGGGGTGCGAACGCGGCCGCCGCCTTGGAAACGGCGAGGGAGTGCGGGTGGTGTATGCATGTCTGCGTCTCAGTGGCAGGCAGGGGTGAGCCCAGCCACTCACCTTCCAGGAAGCGTGGATTCCTGGAAGTGAGGGGAACCGCCGTCATTTCGCAGGCAGCAGCAGCGGCACGGTGAGCAGAGGCCCACGGCTGCAGCCAGCAAGAGCAGCTCAGCCCAGGGTGTATGTGTGTTGAGTGTGTGTGTGTGTGTGTGTGTGTGTGTGTGTGAGAGAGAGAGACAGAGGGAGAGGGAGAGAGAGAAGGAGAGGGGAGAGCACGCTTGGATGTGCTTGGGGAGGGGGCTGGAGAGAATGTATATGTGTATATAGTGGGGGAGATGCTAGGCTACAGCATCCCTTTTCCAAGACAGTGAAGGGGGTGGGTGGTGGGTGTGTGCACAGGGAGGGAAAGGCAGATGCTGTTGCCCCTCGTGCCCAGCAGACAAAGAGGAACTGCACAACAAATGCCTGAGAGAGGCAAGAGTGTGTGTGTGTGTGTGTGTGTGTGTGTGTGTGAGAGAGAGAGAGAGAGAGAGATGGATGGGCCTGCGGGTGGGAGGGAGAAAGGGGGGGCCCCAGGGAAGGCCCAATCCTCTGCCAGCTGGGGAAGCCAAGGCCCCAGAGGTCATGGGGCCCAGGACACGGACAGCTTCAAGGCTCTCAGATAGGCAGAAAGCCCCTCCCCCACCAAACTCTTTCCCTCCTCCTTCAGGAGGAAGGTTGCTCTCTAGATCTGGGGACTGACAGCCTCCTCCTTTCCAGCAGTGAGAGGGCCCAGCAGAGTCTGGTGTCAGGCTAGTGTTGCTCCGTGGCCCTGAGACCTTTCAGATCCCAGGCAAAAAGGCTGGTACGGTCTCCCCACTTCCCCTCCCTCCTGTGCCCCTGGGGCCCCAGCAGCCGAAAGCCCTGGATGAATCCGCCCTCTATCAGGACAAGGCCTCTGCTCCTTTCCCTTTCAGAGGAGCTGCTCACTGACAAACTGACCTACTTTGGAAGACTACATTTTCTGATTCCAAGAATTTGGGGGTGGGAGGGGCTGTGAAACTTTGGGCTGCCTATCCCTGAATCCCTTTCTACTAAAGTTCTCTTAAACATTTCACAGTCTCAGAAAACTTGGGGCAAGCACTGCTCAGTCAATTAATGGCAGGAGCTGGGTTTCAGCAACTGTTTCCCTTGAAAGATAGGAAAATGGAGGGGGTGGTTATCTGTGCTGTAAATTAATAGACTCCTGCTTATCTCCCCCTTTTCCCTGCCCCAGAAGGGAATGATCTGTACCTTTAAAAAGAGAAAAGGGGAGAAAAGATGGATTTTCTGAATCACATTCTGTGAGGAATTCAAATCTCTTGGAAGAACAGGAGAGATACCCTTTTCATCAAGTGGCCTGATGAGGGAAGGTCACCTGGCACGGAGCAGAAGAACTATGATGGCCTGTGGAGGCCCGCAGTATGCTTCAGGAGGGCTGGGTGCTGCAGCCTTTCCCTCTGCTTCCATATGACTCTTCCAGGAGAGATGGGTCAGTGATGAGCGCAGCTATGCCCAGTCCTAAGAGGGGTACTTTTCAGGGCTAATGGTAGCCCTACTTTGACTTTCCCTTTTCCCTTTCTAAGGTAGCTGCTGACATCTAGAATTCTCAAAGTACAGAGGAGGAGTTCCTGGCCTCCATTTCCATTCAAAAACCATCCTGTGCAGAGGCCACTTCTTATCTAGGAAATGCCAATCTGCTGAAAGCAGGGAAAACTTGGTTTCATAGCACGGTGAAGCAAATCACCTCCATGAGTATCCAATATTCTCCATAAACAGGTTTGAAAAGAGCTCCACGGGATTTGTAGTTTCTCATTTGCCTGGTTTATGGCAGGGACTGGATTTTATCCATCTGAGTGTTCCCCAGCATTAAAGCAGGGTCCCAAGTGTACTCGTTGCTCAGTAGTGGTTTTCTGAATAGGCTTAACTGAGCAGGAGGTAGGAGGGCTGGCTCGCTCCTCACAAGGCCATGACTTTTGTTCTAATAAAGTTTATTCCAATTAAATGAGTCTACCTGATCTCTGTCATTCTGTCAAGCATGTGGCAGGTATTGAATGCCTTTACCCATTCCAACTCCTTCCCTCCTTAAACAAGAAAGGGGTCAGAGTCAACATCTTACCTTACATTACCCGGGTGTTGCCAATGACTCTCATATGTGTGTCTGACCCATCTTGCTATCTCCTTTAGTGCATGCCAATAATTCCTTCATTGGTCCTACTTTAGAGTAAAAAATAAGCTATAGGTCATTTCCACAATGGTGCTTGGGTTTCTGATAGGGATACTCATCACATCAAAACCCAGTTTTGGTTTCTATTATTTCTTTTTTTTTTTTTTTTTGAGATGGAGTCTCACTCTGTCGCCAGGCTGGAGTGCAGTGGCGTGATCTCGGCTCACTGCAACCTCCGTCTCCTGAGTTCTCCTGCCTCAGCCTCCTGAGTAGCTGGGACTACAGGTGTGAGCCACCACACCCAGCTAATTTTTGTATTTTTAGTAGAGACAGGGTTTCACCGTGTTGGCCAGGGTGGTCCCCATCTCTTGATTTCGTGATCTGCCCACCTCAGCCGCCCAAAGTGCTGGGATTACAGGCGTGAGCCACGTGCCTGGCCTAATTTTTGTATTTTTAGTAGAGAGGGGGGTTTCACCATGTTGCCCAGGCTGGTCTCGAACTCCTGACCTCAGGTGATCTGCCTGTCTCCCAAAGTGCTGGGATTACAGGCGTGAGCCACCGTGCCCAGCCTTGAGTCATTATTTTAAAATGGAGACATTTCATATAAAAATTTGGATTTCTGATTTCTCTTAAAAATTTAGAAGTTTTGGCCACACTAGATACACATTCCTGCATGACAAGTTCTAGTGGACACTGAAAGCTGCTGTCCCTTTAAGTGGGACATATGTTCTCCACTTCATGACAGCAGCCCCTGCCATTCTTTTTTCTTTTTGAGACGGAGTCTTGCTCTGTCGCCCAGGCTGGAGTGCAGTGGCGCGATCTCGGCTCACTGCAAGCTCCTCCTCCCGGGTTCACGCCATTCTCCTGCCTCAGCCTCTCCGAGTAGCTGGGACTACAGGCGCCCGCCACCACGCCCGGCTAATTTTTTGTATTTTTGGTAGAGACGGGGTTTCACCGTGGTCTCGATCTCCTGACCTCGTGATCCGCCCGCCTCAGCCTCCCAAAGTGCTGGGATTACAAGCGTGAGCCACCGCGCCCGGCAGCCCCCGCCATTCTTTTCTGCTTATTATCCTAACCTTACTTCACTCATTCACATGACCACCTGGCCCTTGCAGGCCTTTGAGCTTTGAAACCTTGTGCCACTCTATCTGGATAGAACAGGATTTCATGTTTGGCTGGTGACTTCAGAGCAAAGGAGAAGGAACCATGTCTTGTTTCCATCTATTTGCTTCAAATTCTTCTTCTTCTTTTTTTTTTTTTTTGAGACGGAGTCTCGCTCTGTCACCCAGGCTGGAGTGCAGTGGCGCAATCTCGGCTCACTGCAAGCTCCGCCTCCCGGATTCACGCCATTCTCCTGTCTCAGCCTCTCCGAGTAGCTGGGACTACAGGCGCCCGCTACCACGCCCGGCTAATTTTTTGTATTTTTAGTAGAGACGGGGTTTCATCGTGGTCTCGATCTCCTGACCTCGTGATCCGCCCGCCTCGGCCTCCCAAAGTGCTGGGATTACAAGCGTGAGCCACCGCGCCCGGCCCAAATTATTCTTCTAATGATGTCTGCTCATATTCCCCTCCTATTCCCTTCCTCTATCCCCCAAGAAGTCTGGAAAAGAGAATTACTATTTAGGGAATGTAAGATCACCAAAATAACTGCACACTACCAAGGGCCACCAAGCATGAGTGTTAGCTGTGTGACTAGGACATTTAGAGGCTGTGTGCCTAGGCTGAAGGCTCTCTGCTCTGCTCTACAGGAGAGTGTCTGCTTCCAGCCCCTAACAAACAGAACACACAGAAGGCATACCAGACATATAGGAGCGGCCATTGCAGTCTTCTACGTCCATTTTAAAGAGATTCTGCTGAAAGAGAAAATAGCTGCTATTAGAAGATAGCTCTGGGAAGGGAGGAGGCTTTTCTTTAACATTCTTGAGTTAGCAAGAAACCTAAAGGAGCACTTAAGCATGGTGTGATACTATCCTAAAGAAGAAAAACCTTAGCCAGGCACTGGGGCTCAACGCCTGTAATCCTAGTGCTTTGGAAAGAAGGTGGGAGGATCGCTCGAGCCCAGGAGTTTGAGACCAGCCTGGGCAATATAGGGAGATCCCATCTCTACAAAATATAAAAATAAATTAGGCATCGTGGCATGTGCCTGTAGTCCCAGCTATTCAGGAGGCTGAGGTGGGAGGATCACTTGAGCCTGGAGGTCGAGGCTGCAGTGAGCTGTGATCTTACCACTGCACTCCAGCCTGGGTAACCGAGCGAGACCCTGCCTCCAAGAAAAACCTTACACTTTGTCCTGGTGAAAGACAACGTACCCTGATTTACAAATCCTAATATTTCCTCCAATTTACAACTTCTGCAGGCCTCCCCAGCCTCTGAGGTGGAAACGCTGTCTTAATCCAGAGTGGTCCTGGATTTTGAGATTAGACCGTGTATGTAGGTGGAAGTTACACCTCAGCCCTGAGGAGGCAAAGAAACAGCCCCTTAGAGGCTCTATACCGCAGTTAAAGATGGGGGTAGTAATAAGAAGAAGCTGGGTTCAGTCATTCAAGGGATTCTGTCTTGGAGTATGTGGTGTGAGGGAGGGTGACAGGAAAGTAGAAGATGGAGGAGAGCAGCCCACTCAGGGTTCAGTGATAAGTCCTCTACTGAAAGTGTAATAAACAAGTTAAACCTGTAAATGGTTATCCCCACCCTCTTATCAATTACTCTGCTACACTTATTTTAAAAAAGGAGGGGGGAGTCTGAATTTAAAATGAAGGTTAATGTCTATTTGAGGGAAGGCAAGCAGTAATTGGCAGTAGAGTATTAAACAATCAGGAACTGAGAACACTTAAAAGTGATAATTTGTTGCAATGAATTCTCTCTTTAGGAGCCTGTGGGAGGAGAGAAAAAAAAAATCTGGTGGAAATTTACATACCTCCAAAATTGCGGCCAGCATGGTGGCTCACACCTGTAATTCCAGCACTTTGGGAGGCTGAGGTGGGTGGATCATTTGAAATCAGGAGTTCAAGACCAGCCTGGCCAATATGGTGAAACCCCGTCTACACTAAAAATACAAAATTATGGCCAGGCACACTGGCTCACACCTGTAATCTCAGTACTTTAGGAGACCGAGGTGGGTGGATCACCTCAGGTCAGGAGTTCGAGACCAGCCTGACCAACATGGAGAAACCCCATCTCTACTAAAAATAACAAAAAAAAAAATTAGCCAGGCGTGGTGGCACATGCCTGTAATCCCAGCTACTCGGGAGGCTGAGGCAGGAGAATCGCTTGAGCCTGGGAGGTGGAGGTTGCAGTGCACCGAGATCCTGCCACTGCACTCCAGCCTGGGCAACAGAGTGAGACCTGGTCACAAAATAAATAAATAAATAAATAAAAAATAAAAATTGCATTCCCCACTCATCTGATGAAAACTAAATGCCCTGAGGCAGAGGCAGAAACAAGAATGGGGCAAGGGAACAGTCTGAGCTGCTGTGGGGATTCTTAGTCTTTTTGAAGGATCTCACTGAGGCAGATAGATAAAGATTTGGTTTGCTTGTAATGGTATATTGAGAGAGGTAGGGTGGGGGTGATGGGGTGCAGGAAGGCATACAGAGGAAAGTATCTGTTTTCCTCCCCCCCACCCAATTCTTGTCTGGAGTTGAGAGACTCCTTTTAAAGGCTCATGAGAAAACCTGAAATATGGGCTTACCTTCACTTCACAAAGCAATTCTCTCTCACATTTTGTCAGAGGGATTCCTAGTATCAACCCTCTTTCCCTAGGAAGCCAGGGCATGGAGAAAAAAATTCTCTAAGTTTATTAACCCTCTTTTCTTGACATCCTTCCTGGGATGGGACTGGACCACTAGAACAAGCCATAATAATAAGTGGTTCGTTGAAGGGTCCCTTAGGAACAATCATTAGAAGAGCCCAAGTCCGCAGTTGTTAGAGAACTCATACTCTCTGGAACTAGCCACAGATCAAAAGATAAAGGAGGGCAGTCTGGTATTGAGGGGCCCTTTCATTTCCAAATCATTAGACTCATAATTGCCCTTTGGTGTTTTTCAAAATGAATGGAAAGCTCAGGCTGGGCATGGTGGCTCATGCCTGTAATCCCAGCTCTTTGAGAGGGCGAGGTGGGTGGATCACCTGAGGTCAGGAGTTCGAGACCAGCCTGGCCAATGTGGCGAAACCCCATCTCTACTAAAAATACAAAAAAATTAGCTGGGCATGGTGGTGCACACCTATAATCCCAGCTACTCGGGAGGCTGAGGCAGAATTGCTTGAACCGGGGAGGTGTAGGTTGCAGTGAGCAGAGATCACGCCACTGCACTCCAGCCTGGGCAACAAAGGGAGACTCCGTTTCAAAAAAAAAAGAAAAAGAATGCAAAGTTCAAAGTGCCACTTGAAGCCAGGCGTGGTAGCTCACGCCTATAATTCCAGCACTTTGGGAGGCTGAGGCGGGCTGATCACAGGGTCAGGAGTTCAAGACCAGCCTGGCCAACATGGCAAAACCCCATCTCTACTAAAAATACAAAAATTAGCCGGGTGTGGTGGGGTGCGCCTGTAATCCCAGCTACTTGGGAGGCTGAGGCAGGAGAATTCCTTGAACCCGGGAGACAGAGGTTGCAGTGAGCCGAGATCATGCCACTGCACTCCAGCCTGGGCGACAAGAGCAAGACTCTGTCTCAAACAAAACAAAACAAGCCCACAAAGTGCCACTTGAAACTTCCCTCACACACCTCCCCATGCAGGAGAGGAAAGAATGAGCAGGATTTTCCTGTTTTCTGCTTGGAGAAACTGAGAGAAACTGAGGCTGAGAGCAGTGAAGTTACTTGTCCCAAGGTTCATGGTGAGAATAGAACAAGAACAAGAACACAAGTTGCCTGCCTCTCTGAGGTGTCCTCTTTCTGTTAAACCTTTCAAAAGCCAGGCTACTCAAGGCCTTCATGGGTTTTCTTGCTTTTCCCTGTTTTTTTTTTTTTTTTTTTTTTTTTTGAGACGGAGTCTCGCTGTGTTGCCCAGGCTGGAGTGCAGTGGCATGAGTTTGGCTCCCAGGTTCAAGCAGTTCTCCTGCCTCAGCCTTCCGAGTAGCCGGGACTACTGGCATGGACCACCACACTGAGCTAATTCTTTTCCCTGGTTCTAATATCAGGTAAGTCATCTTTTCCTTTGGTGTGATCCCTGTGGGAGTGGGGTCTGTTACTTAAAAAGGAAGAACAAGTCGAGCTGGCTCCACAGGAAGAAATATGCTCAATTATTTTGTGTGTGTGTGTGTGTGTGTTTGTGTGCATGCAGCATGCCTAATGCCTGTGTGAATGAAGGGCTAGACAAGCACTAGGTGGGTAGAACAGGTGAAGCATAGCATTCAGCTAGCACTGGCTCAGAAAGTGTATCTTATTCTTGGACTTTTGCCCAAATGGCCCCAAAACAATTTCCAGAAAGGTCTGAAGGACTTGTTTTCTGAGTTGGACTTTCTTTCTAATAGTAAGCTGAGCTTTCCTGCTTAATTGCTCTTAACATGTGCTCTGTGACACATCTTGGGCAAAATCAGTACTTAGCTGTACTTAGCTGACTCCAGCTGGGTTGTTGTTTGTTTCTTTTCTTTTTTTTTTTTGAGACGGAGTCTCGATCTGTCACTCAGGCTGGAGTGCAGTGGCACGATCTCAGCTCACTGCAACCTCTGCATCCCGGGTTCAAGTGATTCTCCTGCCTCAGCCTCCCAAGTAGCTAGGATTACAGGTGTGCACCACCACACCCGGCTAATTTTTGTATTTTTAGTAGAGACAGGGTTTTGCCATGTTGGCCAGGCATGTTGGCCAGGCTGGTCTCGAACTCCTGACCTCAGGTAATCTGCCCACCTCGGCCTCCCAAAGTGTTGGGATTACAGGCGTGAGCCACTGCGCCCGGCTCTCCAGCTGGTTTTAATACCAAGTTGGTAACCCTGGAAGTGAGAGGGCATTGGATTGAAACTCTGCTGTTTTCAGTCCTGGTTTTCTGTGCAAACCAGGAGCAAATCAGTAGATGTACTTTACTCTTTGCTCAAGTCTCCCTGCAGCACATCCTGCCCAGCCTTCCTACTCTCTACCCCTTAAAGCACCTCCTCCCCTGCCTAACCAGCCAGGCAGATCTTAGCGTCTCCTTACAGGAACTGGGTCAAATTAGGCAGTGCCAATTGGAGACACATTGCAGGAGGAGGAGGTATAAGGAGAGGGAAGTTAGTTACATGAGACAGTATTGTATCAAAGATCTTGGAAGGAGATTAGCTTTAAAGCAACATAACTGTCCACCGGGGGCGGTGGCTCACACCTGTAATCCCAGCACTCTGGGAGGCTGAGGCAGGCAGATCACTTGAGGTCAAGAGTTCAAGATCGGCTGGGCGCGGTGGCTCACGCTTGTAATCCCAGCACTTTGGGAGGCCGAGGCGGGCGGATCACGAGGTCAGGAGATCGAGACCATGGTGAAACCCCGTCTCTACTAAAAAAAAAAAAATACAAAAAATTAGCCGGGCGTGGTGGCGGGTGCCTGTAGTCCCAGCTACTCGGAGAGGCTGAGGCAGGAGACTGGCGTGAACCCGGGAGGCGGAGCTTGCAGTGAGCCGAGATTGCGCCACTGCACTCCAGCCTGGGTGACAGAGCGAGACTCCGTCTCAAAAAAAAAAAAAAAAAGAGTTCAAGATCAGCTTGGCCAACGTGGTGAAACCCCATTTCTACTAAAAATACAAAAATTAGCTGGGCTTGGTGGTACGTGCCTGTAATCCCAGCTGCTTGGGAGGCTGAGGCATAAGAATTGTTTGAACCCCGGAGGCAGAGGTTGGAGTGAGCTGAGATCATGCCATTGCACTCCAGCCTGGGTGACAGAGTGAGACTCTGTCACAAAATAAATAAATAAATAAATAAAGCAACATAACCATCACTCAGTGATGGCGGGTAGGCACATATGTACTGTAAATTCAGCTCTGAGCTGAATACAAAGCAACTAGAAACAATCAGTGTTCCAATTCAAAAGGAATATCTCTGTGAGGAGGGAGGAAACGCTGGTCTTGTAATCTCTGGAGACACAAATTTTCTTCCCTGTTCTCATTTATTCATTATATTTACTAGAGATGGGATCTCACTATGTTGTCTGGGCCGGAGTGCAGTGGCTGTTCATGGGCACATCACAGCACACTACAGCCTCAAACTCTTGGCCTCAAGCAATCCTCCTTCCTAATGAGTAGTTGGGACTACAGGTGCATGTGCCACTGTGCCTAGCTCTTCCCCATTTGTTTGAATCCACTTGGCATAAACAAGAGTCCTCCATGGCCCTGGCTTTCTCCCATCAACATTATAACACATTTGAACAGGAATGGGCATCCTTTCTAAACAGAAGATTTCCCACCAGGCTCCCTAACAGGCAGCAGTGAGGGCCATTCCAGAGTCTGATTTCCAAGAGGAGGTCAGGTATCAGCTACCACCCCCCTTTCCCCAGAAACATTCTCACAGCTCTAAGTATTGATGACAAAAATGTGAGAAAGTCAGGTTTTCTCTATGTGGTGGCTCTGAAAGCCTGAAATAAGATGGACATCACTAGTGATTAAAACTCTTCAAATACTCTAAAGAATCCTGTTTAATCCAGTGACACTTCAAAATTGGAATTTAGGCCGGGCATGGTGGCCCATACCTGTAATCCCAGCACTTTGGGAGGCCAAGGCAAGAGGACTGCTTGAGGCAGGAGTTCTAGGCCATCCTGGGCAACATAGTGAGATCCTAAAAAAAAAAAAAAAAAGTAATTTAGGCCAGGTGTGGTGGCTCACACCTGTAATCCCAGCACTTTGGGAAGCCAAGGCGGGCAGATCACCTGAGGTCAGGAGTTCGAGACCAGCCTGACCAAATGGAGAAACCCCATCTCTACTAAGAATACAAAATTAGCCAGGGGTGGTGGTTCATGCCTGTAATCCCAGCTACTCAGGAGGCTGAAGCAGGAGAATCACTTGAACCCAGGAGGCGGAGGTTGCAGTGAGCCGAGATCGGGCCATTGCACTCCAGATTGGGCAATAAGAGCGAAACTCCGTCTCAAAAAAAAAAGTCATTTAACACATGCTTAATGTGGCCTAGGGGGTAAAAGGTCATGAGAAGAATATTGCTGGGAAAGAGGGTGAAGGTAGAGAGAATGGCAAGGATCCATACCATGTTTTTGTTATTATTCCCAAACTATAACAGGCAGAAGTGGAAAAATTTTCTCCACTTTCCCTTAGTACCTGGGTTCTGCGGTGGATAGCAGTAGTTATTAACAAGACAGAACTTCCCATGTGCCTTGGGTATGAGCCATTCAGGTGCTACAAGTAGAGCAAACCCACAGCATCATCCTCTACTGTCTGTGCCTTCCTGAACTGAATGAAATCTGAGCAAAAATATGTTGGAATCACATAGCTGGCTCTGCTCTCTATCAAAGCTTTGCATAATTGAGGAGGGAGAAGACGCAAAGGGGCCAGGGAAAGGTATGGAATTAGCCATTGTCTGCAAGCCCCTTTCCAGGAAAAAGACCTAGACATCAAGCAATTTGCAGCTCTGAAATTATCTTTAGGGTCAACCTAGTGCTCTCTGAAGGAAACCCACCAACCTTAGCTCAGCTTATGTGTTTGTCTTTACAGTGGAAAGGTCTGACTCATTTTTCACCAGGCTGTAGATGGTGACCTTCTGTCTACATATAATACAGTTGAAGACAGCTCAGCTTCATTATCCAAGCGCTTGGGGAGCAGTGCAGAGGGGATGAATTCCCAGGTCATCCTAGGAATGGCCAGTCTCTAAAATAAAAAGGGGTAAGAGCTGAAAACACAACACCTGGGCAGGGGGAAAATATCACCTCATTGTCTCCTTTTAGATCTCAGATGGATGCATCTTTTCTCTTGTTCTTTGCGCTTCTCTGTCCTCCCCATGTAGACTGCAGAAGAGAGAGAAGGCTAAGGTTTATGAGTGGGAGAAGAAACAATCCTATCCCTCCCATGTCTCATTTCAGGACATAAGGAACTAAGGAAAAGGGCCAAACTAAACACTTTAAATCACTAGATATGATACATAGGAGATGATACTTTTGGGGGTTTTTGGGTGTACCCCCAAGTATAGCTCTCTGTTTATAGAAAGGCCTCACAAAATCATTGCTGTTCAGTGGTATGTTTGGGCAGGGGTGGAGAAAGTAGAGCAGGGAAATTCAGTTTGAGTTTTATAATAATCAGTTTTAAAGCCAAAGATGCCCAAAACAGGGTTAGTGCTCTCAAGTGAAGTTTGAAATTACAGGGAAGTCTCAATGAAGTATTCTGACTAGGGTACAGTAGCAAAAAAATGTAGAAGAGACAGGAACAATTGCCTTTGATTGCAATTGTGCCCAAAAGTCCCTAATACATGCTGATCAAAAAAGCTCACTGTTGTTTGGGCCAGAAAGATGTTTTCAGGCTCCTCTGCTAATAGTCTTGCTCTGATAATCCAATTTGGTAAGCCTCTCTTCTTCATGTGGAGGGTCTAGGGCAGGGGTACTCCAGGAACTGAGAAATCCTGGAGCTGAAATGGAGTTGAGAGATGATCTACAATTTCCTGGTTTTTAACAGAAGAAACTAAGCCCAGAGTCACCAATCTCGTTAACAACAGAATTAGGACATGTAGAGCCCAAGTTACCATTAGAGGGTTCTTTCCACTGGAACACTATATTAAATCTTGCCCCAGTTGGAAGATTTGGGCCACGCTGCTTGCCTTCTTTCTTGGGTTATTAAATGAACGGTTTTTGGGTCTGCGTCTTGGTGACCTAAATCCTTGAACTGGAAACACAGGCTTACGGATGGGAGGATAAATAATCCTCTTCCTCCTATGTCTCTTTTCAGAGATAATGGACTTGAGGAAAACACCAAACTAGATGGTCATTAAGTCTCTTTAAAGTAGAAATGGCCTCTTAGCTCGAGGACTACCCCAGCATATGTATTGCATCAGAGCCTACAATGTGGATCCTACCCGCAGCTGGACCAGGTCATTCATATCAGCACTACCCTTTCTTAGATGCTTTTGTCTGATAAACTTTGAACCTATCTCTCTGTTTCCAGAACAGAGTCCATAACTCTTCTAAGAAGAGGAAGCAAATCAAAGCCTGGAATTCAAAGCTTTCTTCAGCAGAGTCAACAGACCAATAAAGAAAGGGAGTCCCTCTGCCTGTGGCATTGTCCACACTGACAGGGTCCCACACTCTTATTTGTTCCTACAGAGTAAAACGAGGCTAGAAATACCTATCTTTCTTTTTCTTTGGGGTGTGTGTGTGTGGAAAGAGAGAGAGAGAGATGGCCAGTTGGGGAAAAAAATAATTCCTTTGTGGATACTGCTGTGTGTGTGGGGGCGGGGGGTATGGTGAAAGGTGGGATAAGTTTCTCCCATGCTGGGAAGTTCAAGCTGCAGATTTCAAACCAAGAGGACATAAAGAGACTTTCAGTTGCATTTTCACTGGAAAAAAGTCAGGACTTATTTCTGAGCCAAGTCCTGAAATATGCCTTACCCTTATAACCTACTCAGAGGAAGGGGATTGCCCAGAAGCTACAATTCAACTAACTAACTGCACTCAGTGGGCAACAAAGACATTATATTTTGTGTCTGAGACATCACCTTCTATTGACTAAGGCAAGGTATAATTCTGAAGCTGCCAAAATGAGGGCAGCTCTCACCATTCTGAAGCCCACCCCAGAAGCTCCAGTGAAACTTCTCTTGCTTCCCAATGGTAAAGCTATTTTCTTCTTTTAAGATTTTATTTTTATCTCAGGAGCTACTCATCTGACTGTTCTCATGACCCAAGGGTCTGTCTGGATTCTCTGGCTTTAGGCTGTTAGTAGGGAAAGCTGAAGTCCTCCTGCAAACCATAGAGCAAGATTCACGGACCTACTAGCAGGTCCATGGGGAGGTGAGGGATCACCATACACCCCAACCAAACGAAACACTATGCTTTCGAAGATTGTCTGATTTGGCCTTTTATCTGGCCTTGTCCTCAGAATCTGAGTTATCTTAAGTGGAAATATTCTAGGTAGTCAGATAACATTTTTATGCTTCCTTAAGGATATGAACATGTATCTTCACCCAGGCAAAGTGAGCAAGTATCAGTAAGGGGAGACAGGCTTCAATGGTCATCTGGTTGACCATGACGTTGGAACACCTAAAGCTGACATGTGAGCATGTCAGGAACATACCATGCCCACCACTGACGCTTCGAGGGCACAGGCTGGGGAGACAGGCACAGTAGGAACTACTAGACATATAAGCGAGGGTTGATAAGAGTAACAATAGACAGTTTTGTTCATGAGAGAAGGGAATGGGGCGAAATAAGGTATGCAAAAAATTTTCTGGCCAGGCACAGTGGCTCATGCCTGTAATCCCAGCACTTTGGGAGGCCGAGGCGGGTGGATCACCTGAGGTCAGGAGTTCCAGACCAGCCTGGCCAACATGGTGAAACCCCATCTCTACTAAAAATACAAAAAATTAGCCAGGGGTGGTGGCGGGCGCCTGTAATCCCAGCTACTTGGGAGGCTGAGGCATGAGAATCCCTTGAACCTGGGAGATGGAGGTTGCAGTGAGCCGAGGTCGCACCATTGCACTCCAGCCTGGGCAACAAGAGTGAAACTCCGTCTCAAAAATAAAATAAAATAAAATAAATTTCCTGGAAGCAGAGTTCGTGAGTTCTTGACCTTGGAGGGGGATTGGGGTACAATATTTCATAAGCATATCTAAAGGTCCACGTTCCATTAAACATTCCACTGTTCCCAGACAGGACTAGTCATAATTTTTTTTAAAGGCACAGAAATAATATAGAAAATTTTAAAAGTGAGAACCTACAACTCTAGCAGCCATAGGGTAAGAAAATAACGGGATGGGATTTGTGTGAGGAGGTATAGGGAGGGCTGCTTTGGTACACAGGAAGCAGGCACCCATCTGGATGTCTGCCCTGGGGTTTCCTCTGTTGCATTTCTTTCTTAGGGCTCTTAGGCAGTGAATCTCTTCCTTCCCAGCCTTGCTTCCCAAGTTCCCTACACCTCTCACCCTACACTGTGCACTTCTCACTCCATCCTAAGTTTCTTCTCTACATGTTTCTCCCAATATGCTCATTGCCTCCCAGATCTCACCTAGGCCTACGTCTTTATCCCCAGACTCCTGTCTTCAGCATTCCTCGACCCAACACCCGGGTCTCTCGCTTTTTTTGTTGAGATACTCTCTCTGCTGCTCCTTTCTCCTCGCTGTCCTTCTGCTGTATACCCAAGCCACATCCCCACGGAGGAGCCCCGCGCCTGGCAGCTCCTGCCTGTCCTCAGCCCCCTGCCTTGATCTGTCTCCCGCCTTTTTAGGACCCCCGAGTCCCTGCTACCTCGCTCTTAATACTGGGGCCTCGGGCCAAACTCCCCCGGCCATCTTCCACCCCTCCGGCCCCAGCCCAACCCGCGACCCTCTCTCAGCCTGGCCCCTTCCCCCGCCCACGTCTCCCTGCTCCTTCACGCCCGAGCCCCTCAGGCCCCGCCCCCGGCTACCGAGGCCCCGCCCCCGCTTTACCCCCATCAAGCCCCGCCCCTCACTCACCTGAGGCGTCTCCGCGCGCGCGCAGGCTGTGAGGGGTTGGGGAGAGGGGACGGTGTTGGGGGAGAGGGAGGCGAGGGGGCGGGGGTCCCCCACTCTGGCCCGGGCGGCCCAGTGCGGGGGGAGTGGGGTCACTGAGGCGGCGGCAGTCGCCGGGCCGGAGCCAGGACCCGGGCGCTCAGAGGCGGCAGTGGTGGCGGCTCCATCTCCATCAGCAGCTTCACCTGAGAAGGGACCTGCCCCCCCAAATATCCCCCCCCATCACAGCCGTCCCCCTCCCCCTAACAACTTCCGGTCCCACTACCAGGCGACAGGCGGCGTGGCCGAACACCGAGCGTCCCCAAGCCCGGGAGACTGCTGGGGGAAAATGGGAGAGGAGCTAGGGGAGAGTAGCCGAGCGCCGAAAGATTCAAGTCCGAAAGGCGCCATCGCCTGCCGAAGGTAACCCAAAAACTAGCCTGTAATCTGCACCCAGTTTGCAATCTAAGCACACGCTGGACGCCCTATGTGGCCTAGCACGTCAGGCCCTAGAGCCAAGTTTTTCCTCTGTACCTTGTGAATCCCAAAAATGTGAGACAGGTCTCAGTTTAGGAAGTTTATTTTGCCAAAGTTAAGGACGCACGCCCGTAACACAGACTTAGGAGGTCCTGACGACATGTGCCCTAGGCGATTGGAGCACAACTTGGTGTTATACATTTTAGGGAGACAAGAGACATCAATCAATATATGTAAAGGCGGGACAACTCAAAGCTGGGAGGAGGCTTCCAGGTCATAGGTAGATAAGAGGTAAATGGGGCCGGGCGCAGTGGCTCACGCCTGTAATCCCAGCATTTTGGGAGGCCGAGGCGTGCGGATCACCTGAGGTCAGGAGCTCAGGACCAGCCTGGCCAACATGGTGAAAACCCGTCTCTACTAAAAATAAAAAATTAGCCGGGGTATGGTGGCGCGCGCCTGTAGTCCCAGCTACTTAGGAGGCTGAGGCAGGAGAATCGCTTGAACCCGGGAGGCGGAGGTTGCAGTTAGCCGAGATCGCGCCACTGCAGTCCAGCCTGAGCAACAGAGTGAGACTTAGCCTCAAAAAAAAAAAAAAAAGAAAGAAAGAAAGCCGGGCGCGGTGGCTCACGCCTGTAATCCTAGCACTTTGGGAGGCCGAGGCAGACGGATTGCCTGAGCTCAGGAGTTTGAGACCAGCCTGGGCAACGTGGTGAAACCCATCTCTACTAAAATACAAAAGAAATTAGCCGGGCGTGGCGGTGTGCGCCTGTAGTCCCAGCTACCTGGGAGGCTGAGACAGAATTGCTTGAATTCCGGAGGCGGAGGTTGCAGAGAGCAGAGATCGTGCCACCGCACTCCTGCACTCCAGCCTGGGTGACAGAGCGAGACTCTGTCTCTACAAAAAATAAAAGTAAAAAAAAAATAAGAGCAAATGGTTGTATTCCTCTCAAAGAAGGCAATCAGATATGCATTTATCTCAGTGAGCAGAGGGATGACTTTGAATGGGAGGCAGCTTTACCCTAATCAGTTCCCAGCTTGACTTTTCCCTTTAGCTTAGTGATTCTGGGGCCCCAAGATTTATTTTGCTTTCACAACCTCCTAAGACAATATTGATTTTAAACTCCTAGCACCCTTTGCCTTTCCTGCCAAGTGCATTGGAATTGTTGGGGAGAGAAGTTGGAGGGTACATGTTTTTGTCACCTCTTCTATCTTCATGGTATCCTGAGGTCAATCACCTAGGTGTCCCTGCAGATATTGCCAGACCTCAGAGAAGGAAGCTCCTTTTTTTTTTGAGACAGAATCTCGCTCTGTTGCCCAGGCTGGGGTGTAGTGGGTGTGATCTCGGCTCACTGCAACGTCCGCCTCCTTGGTTCAAGCAATTCTCCTGCCTCAGCCTCCCAAGTAGCTGGGATTACAGGCACCCGCCACCACACCCGGCTAATTTTTGTATTTTTGGTAGAGATGGGGTTTTGCCATGTTGGCCAGGCTGGTCTCGAACTCCTGAGCTCAAGTGATCCACCTGCCTTGGCCTCCCAAAGTGCTGGGATTACAGGCGTGAGCCACTGTGCTCAGCCGGAAGCCCTACTTCTTAACCTACAAGCCTACTTCCTCTCTGTCTTCTCCCCAGTTTTGTTTGTTTTGGACTAATCTCATTATACATCCCAGTACAAATGTATCCTCCCTCCTGCAATAGGCTCACTCCCCAGGCCCAAGAGTTATGATCTTAAACAGACTATTTTTTTTTTTTTTTTTTAATTGAGACGGAGTCTTTCTCTGTCCCCCAGGCTGGAGTGCAGTGGCGCGATCTCGGCTCACCGCAACCTCCACCTCCTGGGTTCACGCCATTCTCCTGCCTCAGCCTCCCGAGTAGCTGGGAATACAGGCGCCCGCCAACACGCCCGGCTAATTTTTTGTGTTTTTAGTAGAGACGGGGTTTCACCGTGTTAGCCAGGATGGTCTCGATCTCCTGACCTCGTGATCCGCCCGCCTCAGCCTCCCAAAGTGCTGGGATTACAGGCTTGAGCCACCGCGCCCGGCTTAAACAGACTATTTATTAGAAAAGTAGAACTATAAAGGGAGACGGTTGTGCCCCTTGCTGTCCTCACAACTCTCTGGCAACCTGGAGAGGTAGTATAAAATAGTATATACACTTTTCTTACACATGCCACACACATTTCTCTGAAGAATCCAAAAAGAAAAGCAAAACAAGGCCTTGATGGTAGTAGGCATTAGAAATGGAGGTGGGGTAGGAAGAGAAAATAGTGCTTGACTCCAGAATTACTTCTCTCACTTCTAGCCCCTTGCTGTAACAGCTCACACTTCCTGGCACAGGTTCAAAGGCCAAGAGGGGTATGTAACATAGTGTCCAAGGAGGGAGGGTCCTTGGGTGAAATGTGCTATATGTGTACTTGGGTATGGCTTAGGAAGGCCAGAGTTGTGATCCAAGAAGTTGAGAGGTGGGAAAGATTTTTCTGAAGCAGTGAGGCTAATGGGTGGGGAAAGGGGTGGAGGTGGCTCCTTTCCATGCTCATGGGGAGACATAGACATGGACACGATGCCAGGCATTGCTGAGAACACCTCGCAGGTTCCAGATTGGGGCCACAGTGTCTGGCTGCACATTGTAACCATCATCCACAGCCTTACAAACAATGTTCAGTTCCTTTTGTCCAGCTGGCACAGGGGCTTTCAACTGCCACAGACGCCATGCCCAGGCCTTCCTGGGGCGCTGTTCCTCTCCATCCAGCTTAGCCACCTGCCAGGTTAGGCCCCCATCCAGAGACACATCCACCCGGATCACAGCCCTGCCACCACCACTCCATGCATAGCCCTTGATGGTCACCTCCCCTGATTCTACAGTCTCTCCATCCCGGGGCTCTGTGATGGCCGACTGGACAGGAAGTTCCTGAATGGATGGAGCAGAGTCAAAATCTACAGTGTCCCAGTCCACAGATGGAGAGAAGCCTTTGTAATCCCGCCGTTGCCAGTGGCTGTAACTTTCCTCTGGCTGCACACTCACTCTGCCCAGCCATTTGACATGGCGGGCACCCACCACTCCAGGAACCACCACACGCACAGGGAAGCCGTGGTCACGTGGCAGAGGCTGCCCATTCATCTCATATGCCAGCAGGACCTCAGCTTCAGGGTCCATGGCCCGAGCCAGAGGGATGGATGCTCCATAGGCAGTCCCAGTAGGGTCTGAGTCCAGTCCCTCAAAGCAGACATGGGCCTCAGTTTCACAGAGTTGGTAGCCAGCCTGGGCTAACACATCACAGAGCCGTGCCCCAGCCCAGCGTGCAGTGCTGATGGCTCCTGTTCTCCACTCCAGACCTTTTACTTCTTTAACCTGAGTCATCTCAGAGCGCCGGTTGCCGGCACACTGCAGAGTGACTGTGATCTCGTACTTGGGAAAGTTGTGCAAGTCATCCAGGGAAAGAGACAGTGACTGACCCCCAGGTGCTCCTACTACGTGTAAGCGATAGGTGTCTGGATCCAGGTTAGGTACAGGCAGATGGTTCCGGGTGAAGAAGATAGGGTTGGGTGTGATGTAGTTTTCTGTCAGCAGCTCAGGGGGGGGCTCTGCATTAAAAGGCCGCTGGCTGTTGACCTTCAGGGCTGGGTGACGTACAGGATCATCAGCATAAGGGTCAGAGGTCTCCACGGTGGGGGCTACCTTGTCTTCAGGGTTCAGCTCCCCAATCTTGTACTGAGCCAGTAACTCACGCACATGGGACTGGTTGTGAACACCATAGAGGGCCCAGAAGGGCTCTAGGGGACCCCCAGCTGCTAGCATCAGCTTTGAAGGCCCACCTGGATGTAGGTCCACAAATTCTGTGACATCAAAGACCTCAGAGCCCAGCGTCACCCAGATCCCAGTCTCAGGGCTGGTGTGGGAACTCACTTCCTCCTTAGTGTATATGTGTGTTGACTCCTGAGCAGCCTGTTGGCAGGGAAGGAGTAAGATAAAAGGGAAGAGACTATTAAGAAGAAATCACTTGGCCGGGCGTGGTGACTCATGACTGTAATCCCAGCACTTTGGGAGGCCGAGGTGGGCGGATCACCTAAGGTCGGGAGTTCGAGACCAGCTTGACCAACATGGAGAAACCCTGTCTCTACTAAAAATACAAAATTAGCTGGGCATGGTGGCACATGCCTGTAAATCCCAGCTACTCGGGAGGCTGAGGCAGGAGAATCACTTGAACCCGGGAGGTGGAGGTTGTGGTGAGCTGAGATCATGCCATTGCACTCCAGCCTGGGCAACAAGAACGAAACTCCGTCTCAAAAAAAAAAAATGAAGAAATCACTCTAGCTCACCCTGACCCAACCCACAGTGTTGGCCACTGGGAAGTGAAGGTAGCAGATTAGCAGATTTCATCTCCACTGTGCATGAAGACTGTGTCACTGTGAACTCTATGGTAACTGCGAGAACACGGGTCACAGCCTGGGTTGCCTGTAGAGTTTACTAGGACTGATTCCTTTATTCTGACAATTTTTTTTTTTTTTGAGATGGAGTCTCACTCTGTTACCCAGGCTGGAGTGCAGTGGCCCGATCTTGATCTTGGCTCACTGCAGACTTAGCCTCCTGAGTTTAAGCGATTCTCGTGTCTCAGCCTCTCAAGTAGCTGAGATTACAGGTGTGCACCACCACACTTGGCTAATTTTTGTATTTTTACTAGAGATGGGGTTTTGCCATGTTGCCCAGGCTGGTCTCAAACTCCTGACCTCATGTGACCCACCCACCTTGGCCTCCTATAGTGCTGGGATAACAGGCGTGAGCCACTGCGCCCAGTCTGTTCTGACAATGAAGCACCTTCCCTACTTACCCTACACCGATGGTCCTGATAGGCCAACACTGCCCCGAGACCTAATAGGGTCCCCATGACTCTCCATCCCTGGGTGCTGGAGTTATCACCAGAGAAGGTGAGGCTGGGGCGCTGGGGCTGAAATGAATCATTTGTGGAGCAGGCCTGAATGCAGATCCTTGAGGGGATTGACTTGAGTCTGGAAGAGAGAGAGGTCTTAGTAGCACGTATGGTGATGTGAAAGGGCCAGTGAAGGCTTGGGGTCTACTTCTTTCTCCCTGGTTGGCCATTGGTTCCTTAAGTTGGAACTTAGTTTCTCCAGGGATAAGTGGGAAGAGTGGGATCTGGCTTTCTCTGTCCTCCCTGGACATGCTCTCTCAATGATCTTATTTGCAAAGTATGACATTGTAAAAGACACTAAGGGTGGCAGATAGGGGCTAGGAGGCAAGTCCTGGCATGGGCTGGCCTACCTGCAGGCCTGTTGGAGCCTGAGGACCACAGCTCTGTGCAGCAGCAGCATTGTAGCAGACCTGTAGAAGGAAGATTCTGGGATCAAGATAGGGAGACCCTGGGAGGGAATATTAGGGAGGGCTAAGGGAATGGGTGAGAGGAAGACACAGAGAAGGTCAGCAAGGAGCTTTGTGGGCAAATGAGGAGTCTTGAGAGTGGGAGTCCAAATGGGCCCTTAGAGAAAACTTGGAGCACTTCAGAGACAGACTGTGCTGACAGGATGGCAGGTAATGCGGGTGGGGAATGGGGTAGGAGGGATGGGTGCTTCTAGAATCAGATCACCTTTCTCTCATCTTCCATCCTGAACTTTGTCCACCATAGAGAACAATGCCTGGGGTGAAGGGCCTAAAGGACCGAAACCAAATGTCTACTGGCCAGATTATTATTTCTGAAGTCAGCTGAGGACAACTGTGGGTCAGACTGACTTAAACAGGGATAAAAAAGTGAAAAAAAAAGTAGTGACAGCCTAATTGGGTGAAGGAGCCCAGATTCTGGGGGCAAAATGCCTTGGGTTTGTGAAACTGGATCTTGCTATTCATTAACCAGCCCGATTTCCTGAGCAACATTCC
This sequence comes from Hylobates moloch, assembly GCF_009828535.3. NCBI lineage: Eukaryota > Metazoa > Chordata > Mammalia > Primates > Hylobatidae > Hylobates > Hylobates moloch. The sequence goes on from NW_026652288.1 coordinate 49,013,134, forward strand.
AAGCCATTCTGAACTTGCTTCCTCATCTCTGAAATGACATTTGCCTAGCAGAGCTAACATGAAGAGTCAACAAGTACAGTACCCCCTTATCAACAGTGGAACCCCCTTATCTACTGGGGATATGTTCTACGACCCCCAGTAGATGTTTGAAACCACAGATTGTACCAAACCCTATATTACTGTTTTTTCCCCCATACGTACATACTTCTTATAGTTTAATTACTAAATGACCCAGAGTAAGAGATTAACAACAATGGCCGGTGCGGTGGCTCACGTCTGTAATCCCAGCACTTTGGGAGGCTGAGGCGGGCAAATCACCTGAGGTCAGGAATTTGAGACCAGCCTGGCCAAAATGGGGAAACCCTGTATCTACAAAAAATACAAAAATAAGCCGGGTATGGTGACATGTGCCTGTAACCCCAGCTACTCAGGAGGCTGAGGCAGGAGAATCGCTTGAACCTGGGAGGTGGAGGTTGCAGTGAGCTGAGATCACGCCACTGCTCTCCAGCCTGGGCAACAGAGAGAGACTCCATCTCAAAAAAAACAAACAAACAACAAAAAAAAACAAAAAAACCAGATTAACAACAATAACAAAATAGAAAAATTAGCCCGGCGCAGTGGCTCACGCTTGTAATCCCAGCACTTTGGGAGGCTGAGAATGGCAGATCATGATGTCAGGAGATTGAAACCATCCTGGCTAACACGGCGAAACCTTGTCTCTTCTAAAAATAAAAAAAAAAGCCGGGCGGGGCAGCGGACGCCTATGTCCCTGCTACTCGGGAGGCTGAGACAGGAGAATGGCGTGAACCCAGGAGGCAGAGGTTGCAGTAAGCCGAGATCGCGCCACTGCACTCCAGCCTGGGTGACAGAGCGAGACTCCGTCTCAAATGTCTCAAAAAAAAAAAAGAAAAAGAAAAATTTATAACATTATACTGTAATAAAAGGGCTGGGTGTGGTGGTTCACCCTTATAATCCTGGCACTTTGGGAGACCTACGCAGGAGGACTGCTAGAGGCCAGGAGTTGGAGACTCCGTCCCTACAAAAAATAAAAAGTTAGTTGGGCATGGTGGAGTGCACCTGTGGTCCCATCTGCTCTGGAGGCTGAGATGAGAAGAGCTAAGCCCAGGAGTTTGAGGTTACAGTGAGTTGACTGTGCCACTGCACTTCAGCTTGGGCAACAGAGAGAGAGACCCTGTCTTGAAACAAAAACAAAAAAAAGTTATGTGAATGTGGTCTCTCAAAATATACTTTTTTTTGGCCAGTCATCGTGGCTCATGCCTATGATCCCAACATTTTGGGAGGCCAAGGAAGGAGGATCACTTGACTCCAGGAGTTCAACACCAGCTTGGGCAACATAGTGAGACAGTGTCTCTAGGAAAAAAAAAAAATTAGCTGGGCATGGTGGTGCCTGTCTGTAGTCTCAGCTACTGGGGTGGTGGGGAGAGGAGTGCTGAGATGAAAGGACGGCTGGAGCCCAGGAGGTCGACACTGCAATGAATCATGATGGTGCCACTGTACTCCAGCCTGGGCAACAGGGCAAGACCTTGTCTCAAAAAAAAAAAAAAAAAAAAAAAGCCTGGGCAATGGCGCGAGTGTCAATCATGGCTCACTGCAGCTTCAACCTGGGCTCAAGCCATCCTCCTGCCTTAGCCTCCCCAGTAGCTGGGACTACAAGCGTGTATCACCAAGCCTGGCTAATTTTTCTGTAGACATGGGAGTCTATGTTGTCAGGGCTGGTCTTGAACTCCTGGCCTCTTGCTGCCTCAGACCCCAAAGTGCTGGGATTACAGGCTTCCCTTCCCCTCCCCCTGCCCCTGACAGGGTCTCGCTCTGTTGCCCAGGCTGGAGTGCAGTGGCGTGATCTCAGCTCACTACAGCATCAAACTTCTGGGCTCAAGCCATCTTCCTGCCTCAACCTCCTGAGTAGCTGGGACCACAGGCATGTGCCACCATGCATGGCATTTTTTTTTTTTTTTGTAGAGATAAGGTCTTACTATGTTGCCCAGGTTGGTCTCAAACTCCTGAGTTCAAGTGATCCTTCAAACTTGGCCTCACAAAGGCCTAGGATTATTACAGGCGTGAGCCACCACTCCCAGCCTCAAAATATCATACTGTGTTCACCTATTTTCCAAGCAGTTGACCATGGCTAACTGAAACTCAGGAAAAGGAAACCTTGGATAAGGGGAGACTGCTGTAATAACATTGCCTTTGAAGGCCTTTCAGTCCCCAACTCTCCCCCCATTCACCCTAAAAAAAATTGAACCCAGCTGGGAACTGGACCCCAACCCAGGGTCCCAGACCACCTCAATCTTGTCTATGCCACTGTAGTGAGCTCAGCAAATTGAGGAGTTAATGGCCAGAGTGTCAGGGGCAGGCTGGAGAAGGAAGGTAATTTTTCTGCTCTCTGCCCTGCAAGTTTCTTCCTCACATTGCTGAACAGGGAGCACTGACCCAGCAGGGCCAAAGTGAGGAGGAGTGAGAAATGTCTAAACTGCTGATGAGATGCTGGAGACCAATGTGTCGGGGTGGGTGGGTCGTGGGTAGGGAGGGCAAGAAACCTAGAGATGGGAATAGGAGCAGTCTTCACCTTGCCCCTAGGCCATGGGACCCTTACTCTCTCTGCCGCCTACCTCAATGCCAGCAGCCTGTTTGTACTAGACCAGAGCAGTGCAGGTAGGGCTGACTCGCAGGTGAACTCAGTGAGCCCAGAATCCCAGGTTTGGGAGGGACAGCCTTTTGCTGTAATACAGAAATGCCACCCGTTGGTGCAGGTGATGACCCCTCACTCCCCATGGGCACGTTAGGTAGGAAGATAGGTCCGGCATCCAGGCACAAAAGGGTCTTGTGGCAACACCCCGCGATCTCAAGAGCACCCAGACAGAGGGAGTGGAGGCAGGTACTGATAGTTTTGTTGCCCTTGAGGTTCGGAGCACAGCTGGACACCAAGGCCCCCTCCGCTGCCCAGCTCAGCAGCCCTTCCTCCCCAGCTTCTTTACCACCCCCAGTCTCCTTACCGGGTCCAGTGTCCTCAGCACTGCAATTTTACCAGCCCAGCTCTCAGCGAGTTCTCGAGAAGGGGCAGGTCCAGCGCCGTTATGTCCGAGTGCAGTAAGGGACCTCTCACTCCCCTCAGCTCATCCCTCGGCCATTGGCTGGAAGCGGGTGGCTCAGCCATTGGCTGGAACCCGCCTCCTAGAGCCAAGACAGGCAGGTTGCTAAGAAGCCTCGGAGAACAGGCTGGCTTTTTGCTGTCACTCTCGCCAACAGTCCGGAGTCCATTATACCCCTGGTGTGCAAAGAATGGGACCCTCGTGCACCGGGGCTGTATGTCCGGAGCTGGGGCAGTGTGGAAGTGACGAGGAATCCAAAAATTGGACTGACAGGTGGGAGATTTTGAGACACCCCTGCTGCCCCTCCCTGGAGGAGACCTCGGGATCCAGTCCGGTTTCTCCCGGCTGTGATCTCCACTTTAACCCCAGGGTAGACCTCCCTCTATCTACACTGTTGCAACTACAACTACCCTGTTTATCTTTTAGGGAAAGCAAAGTCAATCGCTCAGTTCTCATATTCAAGGAAGGAGAACAGAAATGCCTAAAGTAGTGGTTCCAAGAATTTGAGATTCCTTGGGCTAGTCGAATTTCTCCCCAAACAAAAATGAACCAACAACACTGAATAGCCATCTTTTATTTTGCATAGAAAAAAAAATAATCGCCCCTTGGTGGCACACGCCTGTATTCCCAGTGCTCGGGAGGCTGAGGCGGAAGGATCGCTTAAGCCCAGGAGTTCGAGGTTGCACTGAGCCAAGATCGCGGCACTGCACTCCAGCCTGGACAACAGAGCAAGACCCCATCTCTTAAAATAACAAACTGCCCCTTAACAAGAGCAATGGCAGCTTAACACCCCGAAGTATGAAGGTTGTAGACTCTTATCTCAAAGTAAGGGGCATAAATATAACACATTTTCTATTACCCTTTTGTCATTTGATGCAGGACAAAATTTATCAAACCTCGTCCCCCAACCTGGACAAATGTATCCATACACTGCCCTCTAGAGGCCGGACGGTGGAGCTGCAATTTTAATCAGTTTAAGTGAAGGTGTTCACCTTTAATTTTGAAAGATCATTTCCTTTCCTTTCGGCTCTCCAACTAGAGCTTTTACCAGGAATCAGGGAACGGGGGTGGCAGGTATTATCAAGAGATATGAAGTAAGGGAACCGACAGTGAAAAGTTGGCTTTGGCTCTTAAGTGTTTGGAAATGGAAAGGATTTCAATCTGTATACAATCAAATCATTGAAGAAGGCCGATGCCCAACCTATCCTACCAGTTGTTAAAAAAATATATATCTATATATGAGAGAGAGAGAGAGCGCGAGCGCGAGCTTCAACCTAAAAAACGTCTCAGCCAAAGGAAGATAGAGAAGTCAGTTAGGGACTATCTAAAAGCCTCCTTCCTAATAGTGTCATCTACTTTTGTGTTACACACATACTTTACATAATTGACCTTAATCTTCAGCTTTTATTTTACAGATTAAGAAACGAGGCAGAAAGTGTGTCCGGAATTGGTGGGTTCTTGGTCTCACTGACTTCAAGAATGAAGCCGCGGACCTTCGCGGTGAGTGTTACAGTTCTAAAGGCGGCGTGTCCGGAGTTTGTTCCTTCTGATGTTCGGATGTGTTCGGAGTTTCTTCCTTCCGGTGGGTTCGTGTTCTCGCTGGCTCAGGAGTGAAGCTGCAGACCTTCGCAGTGAGTGTTACAGCTCTTAAGGCGGCATGTCTGGATTTGTTCGTTCCTCCTGGTGGGCTCGTGGTCTCGCTGGCTTCAGGAGTGAAGCTGCAGACCTTCGCGGTGAATGTTACAGCTCATAAAAGCAGTGTGGACCCGAAGAGTGAGCAGTAGCAAGATTTATTGCAAAGAGCGAAAGAACAAAGCTTCCACAGTGTGGAAGGGGACCCGAGCGGGTTGCCACTGCTGGCTCGGGCAGCCTGCTTTTATTCTATCTGGCCCTACCCACGTCCTGCTGATTGGTAGAGCCGAGTGGTCTGTTTTGACAGGGCGCTGATTGGTGGCGTTTACCATCCCTGAGCTAGACATAAAAAGTCCTCCACGTCCCCATCAAATCAGTTAGACACAGAGTATCCACACAAAGGTTCTTCAAGGCCCCACCAGAGCAGCCAGACACAGAGTGTCAATTGGTGCATCCAGAAACCTTCGAGCTAGACACAGGGTGCTGATTGGTGTGTTTACAATCCCTGAGCTAGACATAAAGGTTCTCCACATCACCACCAGACTCAGGAGCCCAGCTGGCTTCACCCAGTGGATCCCGCACTGGGGCTGCAGGTGGAGCAGCCCGCCAGTCCCGCGTCGCGCACTGGCACTCCTCAGCCCTTGGGTGGTTGATGGGACTGGGCGCTGTGGAGCAGGGGGTGGCGCTCATTGGGGAGGCTCGGGCCGCACAGGAGCCCATGGAGGGGGTGGGAGGCTCAGGCATGGCGGGCTGCAGGTCCCGAGCCCTGTCCCACGGGAAGACAGCCAAGGTCTGGTGAGAAATCGAGCGCAGTGCCGGTGGGTTGGCACTGCTGGGGGACCCAGTACACCCTCCGCAGCTGCTGGCCTGGGTGCTAAGCTCCTCACTGCCCAGGGCCGGCAGGGCCGGCCGACTGCTCCGAGTGGGGGGGCCCACCAAGCCCACGCCCACCCGGAACTCCAGCTGGCCCGCAAGTGCGGCGTGTAGCTCCGGTTCCCGCTGGCGCCTCTCCCTCCACACCTCCCCGCAAGCCGAGGGAGGGAGTCGGCTCCCGCCTTGGCCAGCCCAGAAAGGGGCTCCCACAGTGCAGCAGTGGGCTGAAGGGCTCCTCAAGTGCCGCCAAAGTGGGAGCCCAGGCAGAGGAGGCGCCGAGAGCAAGCGAGGGCTGCGAGGACTGCCAGCACACTGTCACCTCTCAAAAGCACTAACTTGATCAAGGCCACAGCTGTTAAGTTGACAGAGACAGGCCTAGAATGCCAGATTTGTCTGGCACCAGCCCTCTTTCCTTTCCACCTTCAGATTCTTTGGAATTTAAAGCCTCCTGCAACCACACATAATCCTATTTCATTCCCCTTCCCTCAACCTTTAGACTGTGATGGACTGAAGGGTTTGAAGTACACTAGGAGTCAAGAGCAGATCCAGGGGAAATTTTCCCGTTGAGGCGGAAACTACAAGATGAACCAAAAAAACTAATTCAGTGATGTTTTTCAACCTTTGGGTCATGGACCCCTTTTAGAAACATATAGAAATGGATCCTAGAAATATGCACATACGGCCGGGCGCAGCGGCTCACGCCCGTAATCCCAGCACTTTGGGAGGCCGAGGTGGGTGGATCACGAGGTCAGGAGTTCGAGACCAGCCTGACCAACATGGTGAAACCCCATCTCTACTAAAAATACAAAAATTAGCTGGGTGTGTTGGTGCGCGCCTGTAATCCCAGCTACTCAGGAGGCTGAGGCAGGAGAATCACTTGAACTCGGGAGGCGGAGATTGCTGTGAGCCAAGATCATGCCACTGTACTCCAGCCTAGAGACTCCGTCTCAAAAAAAAAAAGAAATATGCACATACATTTTTGTATACTACTTCAAATAGCACCCCTGCCTCCAATCTCATCAGTGGGCCCAAAGATCCATAGACCACACCCTACACATATACATTGTTAAGAGGGCCTAAAAAGATATAATAGGGTTTGATTTGATGAACAATCTAGTGGCCTTAGAAGAGGGGTGATTAAATAGCAATAGAAGGGCTATTTTCTAAACTAGATGTTTAAGAAAAGATTAAAGGGAATAAGAACGTATCAAGATGCAGGGAAAGGTGTGTTTCTGATTCAGTAAAACATTACTGGGTATCCTTTCTTCCAAATTCCTAGTACCTGACAAACAAATAGCAAAAATAGTAATAATAATAATAATAAAATAAAAAAAAGCAACACTCCAATGCCCTTTTCTTTTTTCCTTTTTTTACTTACATTAAATACATCGGTAAATCAGCAGTCGCATTCTGTTACCACGATTGTTATGTTGGGAGAGGAAGAAAGGCAAATGCTTTCTTAGAAGCAAAACAAAAACAAAAAACCACAACACCCCCCCTTAAAAAAACTGACCAGAAGAAAAAAATGAGCTGGGAAATAAAAAACAAACAAAAAAAAACTAAGATCCCCAAGCCCAACAGAGCTCAAAGGAAGGCAGAAGAGGTGGTAGGAAGTAGAGGGAAGGCAGCCGATAGGCCCAGAAGCTAAGGCCAAATCCTGTTCCTATGGGGGTGGGGGAGGGAGAAGCCTGGGGAAGTGGTTTCCCAGCCCCAAGACAATGAAACATCTTCACTCCTGCTCCAAGGGGAAAAGCTGCACAGAGAAAGAACTTCATTTCTAGGAGACTTTGGAAAGCCATCCTAGTTCTTCCACTTGTAAAAAGGATGCACTGGGTGCTTTGGGGGGCCAGTGGCTTCTGGGAAAGGAAGGGGAAAATGTGTGTTTCAGGGCTATGGGAACTAAGGCTGCCCCTGGAAAAGGAAGGGAATTGAGGCCTAAGTGGAAGAACCTAAGCTGGGTCCTTCAGAATCTCAGCTTCATAGATTTCTCAGCTGTTCTGGGATAGAAGGTAGTCTGCAAGCCAAAAGGGCAGGAAGGTTCCAATCCTAGGTCACTGTGACCTTCCCTTTCTTTCTTTCTTTCCCAAAACTCCGGGCTGGAACATGGAACTTAAAGTTCTCTTTTGCCTTGATGGCTTCTCAGAGACATCTTAAAACACCTGATGAGGCGTATGAAGGGAGACTAGAGATTTAGAAAGGACCAAGGTCCTCTGATAATATGAGCCAGCTGTAAATGCCGGTCATTCCCTGTCCACAGGAACAGGTGGTATGATATGAGGGCACCACAGGAGGCCTCTGTGGTACTAGCCCCTATTGGTACATGGATTAAACCACTGGTTGCATGATGGGGAGGGATGGGAGGATTAAGGATGGAGGGACTAAATTCAAGATATTAACAAAGGAGCAAAGAAACAGGGCCTGATGGGAGGCAGAGGATAGAACAGACTGTACAGTGGGAATAAAGATCATACCTATTTACAAGGAAGTAGAAAAGACATGGTAATGGACATCAAATTGAGTGTGAAACCTGGGAAAGGATAGAAAACTCCTCCCTTTTGCCTGACCTCCTTTTTACTCCCCTACCTTGGCCTGTGCTATCCTGAGACACTCCCCAATTGCTCAGTTAATTCTCCAGGAAAGGCAAACCTATACTCAACAGCTAGCTTGGCAAGAATATAGGTTAAGAATTAGAGTTGGAGGAAGCTAACAGTGGAGATAGGACTTGAGTAGCTGCCACTGGTAGTTTTATCTATAACCTCTCCTCAAACCTCGTATTAACCTCAGATTTCATTGAATTAATAAGGTGGGAGGGCAAGTAAATCAATCAAAACTTCCATAAAACAAGTACCCCAACTGAACTACCATCAATTAAAGTGCAAACTGCAGGGGTATACGGTGGCTGGGGCTGAGGCCATCTAAAGGCCAGAGGGGAAAAAATGCATATGTATAAATCAGAGGATGGGTACTAGAAACTGTCCCTCCTCCAATCAGATCACAGCAGAGCCAAAGATGCAGGCAACCAGTGAAGATTCTTTGGAAGACTCTGGGGTCCAATCCCCACGATAGGGGAAACACTACCTAAGAGGCTGCGTGAGGGTAAACTGGGCCTTTGAAGAGTTACAGATGACACTGCACCTCCACCTCCGCCCAGTTGGCTTACAAGGCACCTCCTGCCTGGTGCCTGAGACCTGCCTCCCCATTCTCACCTCTACCTAGGAACACCCTCCACAAGGCCAACTCATGGATACCGCAATGTTTTCAAATATGAGAAACTCCAACCAAATAAAAACAAAAAGGAAATGTTTCCTTACTCCCTCCTGCTCTGAGCTTTATTCTCCCCCAGGGCCCTTAATGTAAATGAACTGGAAACCTCCTTCCTCAGCTCCTGGGTTCACCACTTTCTGCATCCTGGGGAGAGGAGAAAAGAGGCTCAAGAACAGGGATTGACCAAAAGCAGAAGGGGAAGGGACAGGAGTCAGAAGTGTTTTCTGAAAAAATGGGGAGGAACACTAGGGAGGAGGAGAAAAGATAAGTAAGTTGCTGTCTTGTACCTATAATACAAAGTGAAGAAAGTTTGTTTTGGAAGGTAAGTCCTGGGGGGAGTTGACCCCCAAGCCCCAGAGTAGGGGGTAGGAGGCCAGTGGCAACAGCTGCCTGGTGTTGGTTGCTGAAGCGTTAAAAAGTGCCATGACGGAGCTGTCAGGAGGCAGCCCTTGGGAGCCAGGGCTCAGTGTGCTGTTACCATAGGGGTTGTGTGCTGAGGGGTAGGGATGGAGGTTATTTCTTAGCTCTTGTGCTAGCTCCATACTTGTTTGCTGCTAGCCACCCCCTCAGTTGCTACAACACTGGCTCTTGTTTTGCTGGGACTGTTCATGGAGATCCACACCCCGGCTTCGGCCTGCTGCACCACCCAGATTCTGGGGTTCACTCTTTGGCAACTTCTTAGCTAGAGATAAAAAGAGAAGAGAACAAAGTATGGTAGACTTTACTTCCCTGCCCCTCTGCCCCCACCCCCCAAAAACGGCTACTGAGTTGGGGAAAAGGGAGAATTTGAGAGATTAAAAGAATGTTCTGAAGATGGGAGGGTTCACTATTTGCAAACTTTTTTTTTTTTTTTGACATGGAGTCTTGCTCTGTTGCCAGGATGGAGTGCAGTGGCACAATCTCGGCTCACTGCAACCTCCACCTCCTGGGTCCAAGTGATTCTCCTGGCTCAGCCTCCCAAGTAGCTGGGACTACAGGTGTACACCACCATGCCCAGCTAATTTTTGTATTTTTAGTAGAGACGGGGTTTCACCACATTGGCCAGGATGGTCTCGATCTCTTGACCTCGTGATCTGCCCGCCTCAGCCTCCCAAAATGCTGGGATTATAGCCGTTAGCCACCATGCCCAATGCCCAGCCCTGAGCCACCACGCCCAGCCAGCAAACTTACACAATGAAGACAAGGGAGCTGAAGCTGCAGCCAAGGATGGAGGTCACAACAGAGAGTTAAGGTATTTCCATACCTTAAGTTTTTGCAAAAGGAGATACTTGCACCTATCCTTGATTTGGGTTAGCTATAATTTTGCCTATAAATGAAGGAAAAAGGAAGACCTCAGGATGTTCTGACCTTACCTATTGCCAGAAAGAGATCATTCACGTTCATAGCCGTCTTGGCTGAAGTCTCCATGAACAATAAGCTGTTGTCATCTGCATATGCCTGGGCCTCCTGCAAGGAGTGGGGTGTATTAGTGCTCAGAATGTAGGCTGGGAACGAGTATTGCCTTTCCACTCCCATGTGGCACAACAGCTAGGCAAAATCCTAGGTTCCCTCCCCTTAATTAATACCCCTTCGAGCCAGCTAGCCTAGATGCATAATTTAATGACAACTCCCTTGAGATGACCTCATGTCCATTCAGTCCAACACACAAATGTCAGAAAGCTTAATTATAGGGGAGAGGGTAAGTTAGTTGGGGGCTTTTGGGTTCTGACACTTGAATAGTCCCTTACCGCAAATTTAATTGCTCCCTCCTTCCTGTTTTCACACTGGTACCCCCACAGCTGGTACTTCCCTAACCCTCTGCTCTGGAGTTTTCTCCTGACTCCTCTGAAAATCTCCTGGCTGTCATTAGGGTCACAGTGTTGCTGTATTTAACTTGGTGTAGAACTGGGGAATGAGACAATGAATGTCCTTAGTTGACGTTTTCAGAGAGGGCTGGTTTGGAAAAAAAGAGGTCCCAGGAACAGAGGAAGTGTTAGAGAGGAACTCCACGGGCCATCTTACTTCATACTCCACCATACGCTTGTTGGCCAGGTCAGCTTTGTTCCCTGCCAGGGCAATAACGATGCTAGGACTGGCCTGTCGCTGTAGTTCCTTCACCCATGTCTTTGCTCGGGCAAAGGTTTCCTAGGAAAACATGAAGAGAATGAGTAGGCTGGAATGACTGCCAATCCATAACCATCACCTTTTAAAATGAGTCTCAAAATTCGCCTCTTCTAGGTGGTCTTCCCTCAGTGAAACCACAGGTCTCTGATAATTCATTATCTGTCTTCTTAGCACTTGGAAGCATAGTTTGTACTCTTATTTGCTATTTCAAGAACCGTTGTTTTCTGCCCCCCCCACCCCCTGCCCCAGACTAACTCCTCTAAATATAAGCAAGGACAGTCTTTTTGCTCTGTCACCCAGGCTGGAGTGCACTGGCTGGATCTTGGCTCACTGCAACCTCCGCCTCCTGGGTTCAAGCGATTCTCCTGCCTCAGCCTCTGAGTAGCTGGGACTACAGGCGCGCACCACCATGCCCAACTAATTTTTGTAATTTTAGGAGAGACGGGGTTTCACCATGTTGGCCAGGATGGTCTCAATCTCTTGACCTCATGATCCTCCCACCTTGGCCTCCTAAAGTGTTGGGATTACAGGCGTGAGCCACCATGCCCGGCCAACAAGGACAGTCTTCTTAGCTCACTTACCTGATTAGTAATGTCGTAAACCACGATTGCGGCTTGGGCACCCCTGTAGTACATGGGGGCTAAGCTGTGATATCGCTCCTGCCCAGCTGTGTCCCAGATCTCAAACTTGACTGTTGTGTCATCTAGACAAACGGACTGGGTGAGGAAGGCCGCTATGGATGAGAGAATGGAGGGGATGATGCTGTAAGTGGGAGGATGAATGGGAACATCCCACCCCCCTTCAAAATATAACTGCCCTCACACTAAGACCAGTCACCACCCAGGATAGTCAGCTACAGGAAAAGGTTTTGAGTTCTCCTTACATGTAAGTCTTGGAACCAGGATTAAGACTGCCCTTGGCTAAGTCCTTCCAGCCAGAAATGCCACTGGCTAAGGAATGGGGGTATATCATAAACTAAGAGGGACAGAAGAACTGGCACTTATACGAGTCATCCTTCTTCTAACCAAAATAGGTGAATAACAAATGACAGAGAAAATAGCTTCAGATAAAAGTCACATCAAGAATTAATTAGAAGATTGGGCTGGGCACGGAGGCTCATGCATGTAATCCCAGCACTTTGGGAGGCAGGGGCGGAGGTGGGTGGATCACCTGAGGTCAGGAGTTTGAGACCAGTCTGGCCAACATGGCAAAACCCGTCTCTACTAAAAATACAAAAATTAGCCAGGCGTGGTGGTGGGCAGCTGTAATCACAGCTACTCGGGAGGCTGAGGCTGGAGAATCCCTTGAACTTAGGAGGTAGAGGTTGCAGTGAGCCAAGATGGCGCCACTGCACTTCAGCCTGGGCAACAAGAGCGGAACTCTGTCTCAAGAAACAAACAAACAAACAAATGCAAACAAACAAAAGAATTAATTAGAGGATTGGCTGGGCGCAGTGGCTCATGCCTGTAATCCCAGCACTTTGGGAGGCCAAGGCAGGTGGATGGCTTGAGGTCAGGAGTTCGAGACCAGCCTGGCCAACACAGTGAAACCCTGCCTCTACTAAAAACACAAAAGTTAACCAGGCGTGGTGATGGACGCCTGTAATTCCAGTTACTTGGGAGGCTGAGGCAGCAGAATTGCTTGAACTGGGGAAGCGGAAGTTGCAGTGGACAACCACTGCACCACTGCACTCCAGCCTGGGCAACAGGGTGAGACTCAGTATCCAAAAAAAAAAAAAAAAAAAGAACTAATTAGAAGATTTTAAAGCTTGATGGCAAGTCCCATCATTATCAATATTATTTATTATTTGGCTGTTACTTTTTCATATAATCTGCTGCAGGTCCAGGAATACATTTCCAAGATGACTAATAAAAAGGGGAAAGAGGCCAGGTACGGTGGCTCACGCTTGTAATCCCAGCACTTTGGAAGGCTGAGGCGGGTGGATCACTTGAAGTCAGGAGTTTGAGACCAGCCTGGCCAACACGGCAAAACCCTGTCTCTATTAAAAATACAAAAATTAGCCGGGCATGGTGGTGAGTGCCTGTAATCTCCGTTGCTCAGGAGGCTGAGGCACGAGAATCACTTGAACCTGGGAGGCAGAAGTTGCAATGAGCCAAGATTGCACCACTGCACTCCAGTCTGGGTGACAGAGTGAGACTCTGTCTCAAAAACAAACAAATAAATAAATAAATAAAAATAATAAGGGGAAGGAATAATACGGAAGTTCTCACAGAAGATCCTTTATTGAATTAGCACCCTATTTTGGGGTAGTAGTGGGGAAAAGGTAGCAAAGATGAGAAAGACAGACACCCTTTGTATTTTGCATTAGTTCCAGCCTCTATTTAACCAGATTTTTTTTTTTTTTTTGAAATAGTCTCGCTCCTTCGCCTAGGGTAAAATGCACTCGCGTGATTTTGGCTCACTGCAACCTCCGCCTCGTGGGTTCAAGCGAGTCTCCTGCCTCAGCCTCCCAAGTAGCTGGGATTACAGGCGTGTGCCACCATGTCCGGCTAATCTTTGTTGTTGTTGTTTTGTCTTTTTGAGACGGATTTTCACTCTAGTAACCCAGGCTGGAGTGCAATGGCACAATCTTGGCTCAGTGCAACCTCCATCTCCTGGGTTCAAGCAGTTCTCCTACCTCAGCCTCCTGAGTAGCTGGAATTACAGGCATGTGCCACCACGCCCAGCTAATTTTTGTATTTTTAGTAGAGATGGGGGTTTCACCATGTTAGCCAGGCTGGTCTCGAACTCCTGGCCTCAAGTGATCTGCCTGCTTCGGCCTCCCAAATGCTGGGATTACAGGTGTGAGCCACCATGCCCAGCCTATTTTACCAGATTTTGATTTTTTTGTTTGTTTTTTGAGATGGAGATTGCGGTGGCGCAATCTCGGCTCACTACAACCTCCGCCTCCCGGGTTCAAGTGATTCTCCTGCCTTAGCCTCCTGAGTAGCTGGGATTATAGGTGCCTGCCACCACGCCCGGCTAATTTTTTGTATTTTTAGTACAGACAGGATTTCGCCATGTTGGGCAGGCTGGTCTCGAACTCCTGACCTCAGGTGATCCGCCCACTTTGGCCTCCCAAAGTGGTGGGCCACTGGGCCCAGCCTCTGTTTTTATAAAGCATTTCCATTTCTGGGGAAAAGAATGGGACTAAGAGGGCCAGCTCCATAATCAGGTCTTATATCTCTTTTCAAAAGCCTTACCGGCCAGGTACAGTGACTCAGGCCTGTAATCCCAGCACTTTGGGAGGCTGAGGCAGGCAGATCACCTGAGGTCAGGAGTTTGAGACCAACCTGGCCAACATGATGGTGAAACCCCCTCTCCATTAAAAATACAAAAATTAGCCAGGCGCCATGGTGTGCACCTGTAATCCCAGTTACTCGGGAGGCTGAGGCATAAGAATCGCTTGAACCTGGGAGACAGAGGTTGCAGTGAGCCAAGATTGTGCCACTGCACTCCAGCCTGGGTAACAGAGCAAGACTCCATCTAAAAAAAAAAAAAAAAAACCCTTAGCAAACATTCAATCTCCTCTTACCCCAAGGCACTCACCTCCAATGGTGCTTTCCTGGTACTCATGGAACTGCCCTTTGACAAAACGTAATACCAGGCTTGACTTTCCCACTGCAGATTCTCCCAGCAGGACCAATTTGAACTGGCAAATTTTGCTGGCCTGGGGTTGCCCATTGGGCCTAGCTGTGCTTCTGCTAGTCATGGCCAGATTATCAGAGTGGGAAAGGGTGGAGGGAGGGGGATGCTGTAAAGGGGGGAGGGGGAAGGGGAGGGGATTTCCAGGCTTCAACACTCCTGCAAGAAAAAAAAAGTGAATAAAATTAGACATACGTCCATTGAAGCTGCAATCGCTTTTCAGAGAAGGATAGAATCTCATCTCCTTGCTTCTATGAGGACTTAGCTCTTGCAGTCATCTGCTATTGACAGGTTATACCTCTGAGAAGGTCCCAGGCAGCTGATCCTCAGTGGTAAGAGTTGGGAAGAGCAAAATAAGAACTGCTTCTGGAGTCTGCCCTACCACATAATCTCTAACTGCCAAGGGAGCTGAAATAGAGAGACTGAAAACTGAGACTTTTTAATTCCCCACCAGGTCTTCAAGGTTTTTTGTTTGAGTCACACAAAGTGATCAACCTTTAGTTGGCCTGAAGAATATCCAGATCCACCCACAGGTACCCTAGATCCCTAGTATCTCTGTGGCATCCTGGTGCTGTGCTCTTCTTTTCCTTTTCCTTTTTTTTTTTTTGAGACGTCACTCTTGTTGCCCAGGCTGGAGTGCAATGGCACGATCTTGGCTCACCACAACCTCTGCCTCCTGGGTTCAAGCAATTCTCCCACCTCAGTCTCCTGACTAGCTGGGATTACAGGCATGCGCCACCACGCCTGGCTAATTTTGTATTTTTAGTAGAGACTGGATTTCTCCATGTTGGTCAGGTTAGTCTAAGAAGTCCTGACCTCAGGTGATCTGCCCGCCTTGGCCTCCCAAAGTGCTGATATTACAGGCGTGAGCCACCGTGCCTGGCCTTTTCATTTTTCCTTAGCTCTTTGTCAAAATGAGAGATTCACTCTAGGGGTGTGGGATAAGAGTCACCCCTCCTAAGGGCAGAAGGGTAGCTGCTGCTCTATCCTTTATATATGAATGGTCTCCCTGATAAGACATTTCTAAAGATCTAACCAGGGTCCCATTGCCAGAAAATCTATCCTTTCTCATTTTTGGTTGAAGGTAAAGAGAGAAATACAACCAACAGATCACATTCATTATCAACTCTGTTTCATTAACAACTTTTTTCACTTTATTTCTGCCATCTTTCCAAATCTGAAAGCCTATCAAGAATCAGTAAGCTTGGGCCGGGCGCGGTGGCTCACGCCTGTAATCCCAGCACTTTGGGAGGCCGAGGCGGGCGGATCACGAGGTCAGGAGATCGAGACCATCCTGGCTAACACGGTGAAACCCCGTCTTTACTAAAAATACAAAAAATTAGCCGGGCGAGGTGGCAGGCGCCTGTAGTCCCAGCTACGCGGGAGGCTGAGGCAGGAGAATGGCGTGAACCCTGGGGGGCGGAGCCTGCAGTGAGCCGAGATCACGCCACTGCACTCCAGCCTGGGTGAAAGAGCGAGACTCCGTCTCAAAAAAAAAAAAAAAAAAAAAAGAATCAGTAAGCTTGACCTACTCTCAACTTGCAGCTGTCTTGCTGGTGCCTAGGGATTAGCTTACCTTCCACACCAAAGGGGCCTAACAGCTGTAGCCCTCCACATTAGAGGCAGAGAAAGGTATACCTTCTAAAGACATGCAGGAGTCTCCAGAGGATGGTATAGGGGATAAGTCTGCAAGCGATCAATATTTGATGAAAGAATACACTGAATCAACTCCTCTATCTTCTAAGAGGGCTAAGAAAGCTGCTGGTGGGGCAGGGAACAGAGAGGAGTTGGGACTTTGAGATTCTAATCGTCTAAATCTAAATACATTTCATCATCCTGACTCTGAGCGGAAAGGAGCTATGAAATTCAAAGGGAAGTTAGCATGGGCAGAGCATGCAAAAACCTCTCTCCCAAACCTAAGCATTGCTTGATAGTTGTACTTCGCTTGTTCAAATTAATCTTTCGCTTTTCCAAAGCAGATCCTAGTGACTTCACAGACATCATACTCTATAGCATATGTGGGGAAACATCATTATTTTGTCACCACAATTAGTGGGTCTGGAGTTAAAGTGGGGTTAAAAAATTTCAGTAATCCCACTTACTAGATCGTAAAGACAGAAAATCATACAGGAGGCAATGCAGAGGAATAAAGGCTCTGGAGTCCAATTCTCCTTACTAGCTATGAACTTGGGCAAGTCACTAAATATATGTGTGCATTCATTTCCTCATCTGTAAAATGAGATAATAGCCTTTTTTTTTTTTTTTTTTTTTTTTTTTTTTGAGACAGAGTCTCGCTCTGTCCCCCAGGCTGGAGTGCAGTGGCGAGATCTCAGCTCACTGCAAGCTCCGCCTCCCGGGTTCACACCATTCTCCTGCCTCAGCCTCTCGGAGTAGCTGGGACTACAGGCGCCCGCCACCACGCCCAGCTAATTTTTTGTATTTTTAGTAGAGATGGGGTTTCACCGTGGTCTCAATCTCCTGACCTTGTGATCCGCCCGCCTCAGCCTCCCAAAGTGCTGGGATTACAAGCGTGAGCCACCGCGCCCGGCCTGATAATAGCCTTATAAGCACCTACTTCATAAGGGTGTTTTAAGGATTAAGTGAGATAATGCATATAAATAACTTAAGTATTTTAAGTATTTGATATATACTAAGTGCTAAACAAATATTAAGCTACTAATCATTACTAATATAAAGAGAATTTCTCTACCTCTCTAAGCCTTACCTTCTACCTTTGTAAATTGGAAAAAATACCATCCTCGTAGCTACAAATAATAAGTGAAAGATGTGTTTAGCATAGTGCTAATAGCTATTAAAATATATCTCAATATTAGTTGTTATCAATATATTCCTAAAAAGCACCACAGGCTGGGTGCAGTGGCTCATACCTATAACCCCAGCACTTTGGGAGGCTGAGGTGGATCACCTGAGGTCAAAAGTTCGAGACCTGTCTGGCCAACATGGTGAAACTCCGTCTCCACTAAAAATACAAAAAAAATTAGCTGGGTATGGTGGTGCATACCTGTAATCCCAGCTACTCCAGAGACTGAGGCAGGAGAATCGCTTAAACTCAGAAGGTAGAGGGTGCACTGAGCTGATGCACCACTGTGCTCCAGCCTGGGTGACAGAGCGAGACTCCGTCTCAAAAAAAAAAAGGCGAGCACAGTGGCTCACGCCTGTAATCCCAGCACTTTGGGAGGCCAAGGTGGGCGGATCAGGAGGTCAGGAGTTTGAGACCAGCCTGGCAAACATGGTGAAACCCCGTCTCTACTAAAAATACAAAAATTAGCTCGGTGTGGTGGTGCGTGCCTGTAGTCCCAGCTACTTGGGAGGCTGAGGCAGGTGAATTGCTTGAACCTGTGAGGCGGAGGTTGCAGTGAGCTGAGATTGCACCACTGTACTCCAGCCTGGCAACAGAGCAACAGCGAGACTCAGTGTAAAAAAAAAAAAAAAAAAAAATTAGCCGGGTGTGGTTGGTGCCCGGCGTTTGTAATCCTACTCGGGAGGCTGAGGCAAGAGAACTGCTTAAACCCGGGAGGCGGAGGTTGCAGTGAGCCGAGAGCGTGCCACCCCATTCCAGCCTGGGCAACAGAAAAAGACACTATCTCTAAAAAAAAAAAAAAAAAAAAGAGAGCAACAGAACTAAAGGGAAAGAGGAAGTTAGCAAAAGAATGAGAGGTGAGAACTCAAGGTCCCAAAGTAGCCTAGATTAATACAGAGGAACATGACAATTACTTTGATTCTATTGGGTATTCTGTAGTCCCCTTGGTCAGTCAGTCTTAAAAATTCAGATATACATGTACTATTTTAAGTTTTCAATGGTCTATGACGAAAGGATCAAAATAAAGATGATACAGCAAATTTTTCATAAAGCTAAATTTATTCAACTTAAATGAGTATCTTTAATCATAACATTTTAAAATTTATTTTCCATTTTTAGAGATAGTCTCACTCTGGTGCCCAGGCTGCAGTGCAGTGGAGTGATCATAGCTCATTGTAGGCTCCAACTCCTAGGCCCCAGTGATCCTCCACCACACCTGGCTAATTTTTTCTATTTTGTGTAGCGATGGGGTCTCCCTATGTAATCGGTTTAAGTATTTATTCATTTTTTAAAACTATGAGTTATCATTAAAAAAAAAAGTTTTATAAACACTGCTTTGGAGAGGCCTGACACTGAAAGATAGGTTAGTAGGGATGGAAATAAGTTTAGTTTCTGGACAGTCTATACTTACAGTTACTACTCAAGCACTTCCGGATGAAATTCAGATGAGGACCGAATGACGGGCTTTCCAGGGATCAGAGATTTCTCCAACCCTGCCACTAAAGTTATAGAGCTATCATAAAAGTGAGGAGAGCCAACCTAGACAGAGGCAGTCCTGCAGAGTTGGTAAAGTTTTTGGAATCAGGCAAGTCCGAGTTCTGTTCTCTGCTTTGCCACAACCCACTGTGATCTTAGGCTACTCACTCCTTTTGTTTTTCTGATCCTCAGCTTCCCCCTTTTTTTTTGGAGACGGAGTTTTGCTCTTGTTGCCCAGGCTGGAGTGCAATGGCACGCTCTCGGCTCATCGCAACCTCTGCTTCCTGGGTTCAAGTGATTCTCCTGCCTCAGCCTCCCGAGTAGCTGGGATTACAAGCATGTACCACTACGCCTGGCTAATTTTGTATTTTTAGTAGAGACGGGGTTTCTCCATGTTGGTCAGGCTGATCTCAAACTCCTGACCTCAGGTGATCCATTAGCCTCGGCCTCCCAAAGTGCTGGGATCTTCCCCATTTATAAGGATCTATGTGGGAGAATGGAATTGGTGAAAGTGGCAAAGAGCAGAATTTGAATTCACTTCCAAAGTTCTGTGTACATTTAAGAAACTTGCTGCTTAAGGCATCTGTGAGGATGAATTACTTCTAAAGCATGTATTTACGTGGTATTCATACACACCATGTCATAGGAAAAAAGGACAGACCAGCAGAATGGTAAACTTTATTTATTTATTTATTTTGAGACAGAGTCTGGCTCTGTCGCCCAGGCTAGAAGTGCAGTGGCGCGATCTCGGCTCACTGCAAGCTCCGCCTCCTGGGTTCATGCCATTCTCCTGTCTCAGCCTCCTGAGTAGCTGGGACTACAGGAGCCCACCACCATGCACGGCTAATTTTTTTCTATTTTTTAGTAGAGATGGGGCTTCACTGCGTTAGCCAGGATAGTCTCGATCTCCTGACCTCGTGATCCGCCCACCTCAGCGTCCCAAAGTGCTGGGATTACAGGCGTGAGCCACTGTGCCCGGCCAGAATGGTAAACTTTAAAAGAGTAAACACAGCCAGGCTTGGTGGCTCACACCTGTCATACCAGCACTTTGGAGGGCTGAGGTGGGAGGACTGCTTGAGGCCAGGAGTTCAATACAAGTGTGGGCAACATAGTGAAACCTTATCTCTACAAAAATTAAAAAAAAAAAAAAAATTAGCCAGGCATGGTGGTGCATGCCTGTCATCCTGGCTACTCAGGAGGCTGAGGTGGGAGGATCACCTGAGCCCAGGAGGTTGAGGCTGCAGTAAGCTGTGATTATGCCACTGCATTCCAACATGGGCCACAAAGTAAGACCTTGTCTCAAAAAATAAATAAATAAATAGGCCGGGCGCAGTGGCTCACGCCTGTAATCCCAGCACTTTGGGAGGCCAAGACGGGAGGATCATCTGAGGTCACGAGTTTGAGACCAGCCTGGCCAACATATAGTGAAACCCCGTCTCTACTAAGAAATACAAAAATTAGCTGGGCATGGCGGCACACGCCTGTAGTCCCAGTTACTTGGGAAGCTGAGGCAGGAGAATCGCTTGAACCCAGAAGGCGGAGGTTGCAGTGAGCTGAGATTACGCCACTGTACTCCAGCCTGGGCAACAGAGCAAGACTCCGTCTCTCAAAATAAATAAATAAATAAAAGAGAAGACAGGTGACACCATAATAAAAAAAAAAGGACAGATGATAAGCTGATCAAGTTTCCTTCAGGTGATGTATATGTGCTATACTCTCAAGAAACAATAGAAAAAGTTACTGGTTTTTTCAACTTACTCCCTCACATTTTTATGTATTTCAAAGCATGTGATCCAAGGGGTAGAATATTAAGCCTCAATGTTACTACTCTACAATATAGGAAAATGTGGGAGTTAGAATGGACTGAATTCTCATGGCTAAACATATCACTTGAGCTCTGGGGGAGTGTAAAGACAGGAAACAGTTGCAGACACGCTTGAGTTGCAAAGTCTCTGTCACTAACTCTCAGAGATGGGAAGTCAAGCCAGAGCCCAGATGTGGTCAGCAAGCTTTCTTGCTACTAAGCAACCTTGGATTCTCAGAGATCAGTAACTACTGACTTAGAAAAGATTATCTCGTACCCTAATATGTAGCCTTAAGAGTATGTTCTGGCTGGACATGGTGGTTCACGCCTGTAATCCCAGCATTTTGGAAGGCCAAGGTGGGAGGATCACTTAAGCCCAGGAGTTTGAGACCAGTCTGGGCAACATAACGAGATCCCACCTCTGAAAAAGAAAGAATATGGCCTGCCTTCTTCCTCGTTCACATCAATTGTTGAGCCACCTCTAAGCTTTGATCTTTAATCTCATCATGTTTATAAGGGTATCATTTAAAAAATATAATAGCTAGACTCTCAAAAGATCTGTGGTACAGAAATGAAGTCATATATAACAGATTCAATTGATTTATTTCCTATTCTGATTTTTTCCCACAAAAATACTAATTTTTTTTTTTTTTTGGTAAATCAGTCAAGTGGTATGATGATTATTACCTTTGAACCTGAGGCAAAAAAAAGGGAGATGGGGCAGGTTTTTCTTCCTTTCACCCTTTTTAGCTCAGAAGAGATAAGATTTAACTTCTCTTAGAATTGCAGCTCTGCTGGGCACAGAGACTCATGCCTGAAATCCCAGCACTTTGGGAGGCTGAGGTGGGCGGATCACCTGAGGTCAGGAGTTCAACATCAGTCTGGCCAACATGGTGAAACCCCGTCTCTATTAAAAACACAAAAATTAGCCGGGTGTGGTGGCTGACGCCTGTAATCCCAGCTACTTGGGAGGCTGAAGCAGGAGAATTGCTTGAACTTGGGAGGCGGAGGCTGCAGTGGGTGGAGACTTCACCACTGCACTCCAGCCTGGGCGACAGAGCAAGACTCCATAAAAAAGAAAAAAGAAGTGCAGCTCCACAAGAATGACTTACAAAATGACCCATTAACTAGGGAGGATTGAGGCCTGACCATGGGTTAGCCCACTAGGTGCAGGAGATGGGGATGGAGGATGTTTTTTAATGTGGGCAGCTCTCCCAAGCAGTGCAGCAAAGTAGGCATAACAGTAAAAGTGTCTTCGCAGTCACAGCTAGAGTAAGACTCCATTCCTCAAGCTCCCTTCCACTTGTTAGCTTTGAGTCCCTAAACCAAATACATATGAAGCCTCTAGAAGTCTATCACCTATCAACAGAGACAGAGTTCTCAGTATATATAGCCCCTGGAGTCCAACCCAGTACCAGTTGTCAGCCTTAAGGTCAGTCAGGGCCGGGCGCGGTGGCTCACGCTTGTAATCCCTGCACTTTGGGAAGCCGAGGCGGGCGGATCACGAGGTCAGGAGATCGAGACCATGGTGAAACCCCATCTCTACTAAAAATACAAAAAAAAATTAGCCGGGCGTGGTGGCGGGCGCCTGTAGTCCCAGCTACTCGGAGAGGCTGAGGCAGGAGAATGGTGTGAACCCGGGAGGCGGAGCTTGCAGTGAGCCGAGATTGCGCCACTGCACTCCAGCCTGGGCGACAGAGCGAGACTCTGTCTCAAAAAAAAAAAAAAAAGGTCAGTCAGGCAGATCAGAGTCAGTCTAGAGGTCATTTAGTCCAATCTCTATATTTTATAGGTGAGGAAACTGAGACACATAAAATTAGTCAATTTGGGCTAGGCATGGTGGCTTACGCCTGTAATCCTAGCACTTTGGGAGGGCAAGGCGGGCGGATCATCTGAGGTCAGGAGCTCGAGACCAGCCTGGCCAATGTGGTGAAAACCTGTCTCTACTAAAAATACAAAAATTAGCTGGGTGTGGTGGTGCATGCCTGTAATCTCAGCTACTCAGGAGGCTGAGGCACGAGAATTGCTTGAACCTGGGAGGCAGAGGTAGCAGTGAGCCGAGATCACACGACTGCACTCCAGCCTGGACAACAGAGCGAGATTCCGTCTCAAAAATAAATAAATAAAAAATAAAATAAAATTAGTCAACTTGTCAAGTGTTACCATACAGCCAACTGCTAAGTAGTAAATGTAGGACTCCTAGTCAGGTACTCCTGCCTCTTTTATACTGCTATACTTCTTAAAGAAGCAGGAAATGCTGAACTCTAAAGAGAACACCAGGACAGGATCAAGAGCTTAGACTGGATAGAGTTCCTGCCTCTATTCAGTTTAGGTAAGTACTTGCTTTGGGACTAAAAACAAATTAAGAAGACCCAGGCCTTCCCTGGCAACTGGAATGCAGTCCCATATCCTTCTGACAGAAGAGTTAATTCATCACTACTCTTTTCTAGAAGGTCTTTGACCAACCCCTACCAGGACAGTTGAAATAGAAGCAATTCAATGGGAGGCAACAGGAAAACAAGTGGTAACTTTTGCAGAATTTGGTGGGCCCTGCGATTAATGTGAGAGGTTTACTAAGTAGGGAAGACAGAGCAGAAACCAGTAAATACCTTCATATCCCTCTCCAACTTTGTTTAAACCCAAGTCACCAAAATCTTGAAATGAGAGTTCTACCACTTGGCTCAGCTCTTCATTTTGTTGATCCAGTGTTACCCAATGAGTCACTGGATTAAATGAGATTCCTTCCACATCCCGCACCCTTTCCCTTATATTTCTCCAAGAGGCAAAAAGCATACTTACCTCTTATCAGCATGGTAGTACAAACTCCCTATTATTGACCTAGGTAAGATTGGAATGCCCATCCCTACTTGCCTGCCTAGCAAAATTCTATATATCTCATAAGACCAAGCTCAAATGTTACTTCAGTAAAATTACATAATCACCCTCTCCCCCACAGAATTAATCATTCTCTAGAGGCCTGTAGGGTCCCACAGTATTAAGACTGTATTTCTGGCCAGGCGTGGTGGTGCACACCTGTAATCCCAGCACTTTGAGAGGCCAAGGGAGATGGATCACTGGAGGTCAGGAGTTCGAGACCAGCCTGGCCAATATGGTGAAACCCCATCTCTACTAAAAATACAAAAATTAGCTGGGCATGTTGGCACAGGCTTGTAATCCCAGTTACCCAGGAGGCTGAGACATGAGAATTGCTTGAGCCCAGGAGGTGGAGGTTGCAGTGAGCACAGATTGCGCCACTGCACTCCAGCCTGGGCAATAAAGCAAGAATCCGTCTCAAAAAAAACCAAAAAAACAGTATTTCTATAATAGTATGTATCACATTATCACAGTATATAAATTGTGTCTGTCTGCTCTGCTAAACTATGAACTTCTTTAAAAGTGGGAGTTTCTTTATGTTATCTTAAAATCTTCAGAGCACAGCATGCTGCCTGATCCCTAGGAGGTGCTCATTAAATGCTCCCTAAATTAAGGCTAAGTAATTCTACTTCTCTCCCCCAATCAACTCCTCCCTTTCTGTAAATCTGGACAGATCTTACTCAATTCCATTTGGATTTTTTTTTTTTTCCTGAGACGGAGTCTCGCTCTGTTGCCCAGGCTGGAGTGCAGTGGCACGATCTCGGCTCACTGCAAGCTCTGCCTCCCAGGTTCATGCCATTCTCCTGCTTCAGCTTCCCGAGAAGCTGGGACTACAGGCGCCCACCACCACACCTAGCTAATTTTTTGTATTTTGTTTAGTAGAGACAGGGTTTCACCGTGTTAGCCAGGATGGTCTCAATCTCCTGACCTCATGATCCACCCGCCTCAGCCTCCCAAAGTGCTGGGATTACAGGCATAAGCCACCGCACACGGCCCCATTTGGGAATGTTTTTAATAGGCCTCAGATAATCAATTCTCTCCCTGGTCCCTCTGTGATCTCCTTTGGATGGAGGGCCCCCTTGAGATCTTGCCCACAAGGTACTATTGCAACTCTCATGGGCTAACTGCTTTTCCTGTCACCCGTTACTATGCCTCAGATGGCCTAATCACACCCAATATGTGGCCCTCCCACCCAAACGCTGAGGCAACTGTAGCTAAAAACAAAGTTCACTGAATTTAAAGTTGATGTTGAATGGTCAAAAGCTTTGGGCCACTATCTTTTAATTCCTGACTTGAGAAACACAAGTTTTAAAAAAAGAGCCATACCACCACAGAACCAGGAGACACTCTGAAAAGGTACCCACTGTCCCTGAACAGAAGCTACAACCTTGCCCAGAAATGTACACACACTTTGTTCACCTGGGTAGCTCCTTATTCAGTTCAGTTACTGTTGAGTCAATGACTAAATCTTTCCCAAAACACTTGTGGGAAGTGGGAGTGTAACATGTAGGGTTTTATGGTATCCTTCCTCCAAGAGGGCTGCTGCATTTCCTTATTATAAGTTCATTGTCTCACACTTTGGTTACTTTCCAATCTGAAATGCTTTAGGATTAGGCAGCAAACTATATGCTTGCTTCTTCTACCCTATGCCTCCTTCTCAGAAGTAAAATTCATACTAATAAGCAATATTTGCTCCCAGGTAAAGTAAGAGTTAGGAGATATGAGGTATGTTATGCAGTAGGGATTGTCCAGGAAAAAAATTTAAAAAGATATGAGGTATGACTTGAAGGGCAATGGGAAAGCTCTCTTCTCCAAATATATTTTTGCAACTCCAGATCTATGTATGAAATTCCTTATTGATAATTCTACTCCTAAACTCTCTCTTAAGATGCAAAAAACTGTTGGAAAAATTAGATAGGATTAAAACACACACACACACACACACACACACACACACACACACACACGGCCAGGCGCGGTGGCTCACTCCTGTAGTCCCAGGGCTTTGGGAGGCTGAGGCGTGTGGATCACCTGAGGTCAGGAGTTCAAGTCCAGACTGGCCAACATGGTCAAATCCCGTCTCTACTAATAATACAAAAATTAGCTGGTCGTGGTGGTGCATGCCTGTAATCCCAGCTACTCTGGAGGCTGAGGCAGGAGAATCGTGTCAACCTAGGAGGCAGACATTGTAGTGAGCCGAGATCATGCCATTGCACTCCAGCCTGGGCAACAAGAGTGAAACTCCGTCTAAAAACACACACACATACCTCTACACAACTGTCTCTAGGACTGGCTTGCAGGTGAGAAAAGTTCCTTGGGGGAAACAACCGAGGTTTCCAATGGGTGCTATACAAAGGCTGGGTACAACAGAGGGCTTTTAAAGCTAGTAAGGACAAATTCACTTAATAAGGTGGTAGTATGAAATGTCCCAGCTGTACTCTGACTCTGAGATTTAGAGGAAAACCGATTTCAAATCCAGATAAGCTTGGAGCTTCTCAGATCCCTACAGAAAGACACACACTGTACTCCATCCTGAGCGACAGAGCAAGACCCTGTCTCTAAAAATAGAAGAAAAGAAAGACAAATACAGGGGCCTCTTAGGAGAACCATCATCATCATGGATAAGAAAGGAATAATCAAGTAATGTGAACATGCAGAGACCATGAACATCCAGAGACCATGAATTTGAGATAAGGGTCTGAAATTCCTTTCTTTAGCAGAGATGCCAACAATTATCCCAAACAAAATGATCCTTTCTCCCCATAAAGTTTTGTTCCATCGCTTTGGGCATTTCCTAGGACACCCAGCACACAACTTGGGGTGTGTGTGTGTGTGTGTGTGTGTGTGTGTGTGTGTACTCAAGGTGAGTAACACACAGTACAGCCCTCTGCTTGTCGGACTTGGTAGAAGACAAAACGAACTGTGAAAGGAACACAATAAATAACAGAGTATCATCCCAGAAGGGAAAACTGTAGAAAGAGTAAGACTAGAGTTTGATGAGAACACGAAAACAGAATTGCTTTTGTGACACATCCCCCAAAGCAAGATTAGTCTGATTTGCTGTCTCTGATCCTTGACCTTCCTAAATGAAATATGAGTAAGGTATGTGTGGGAGGATTTATACTTCTTAAACTGCTGTACAGCTTCCATATTTTAAAATATGTACATATTAACTTTTGTAATTAAGAAATGTAGTGATGGCCGGGTGTGGTGGCTCACGCCTGTAATCCCAGCACTTTGGGAGGCCGAGGTGGGCGGATCATGAGGTCAAGAGATTGAGACCATCCTGGCCAACATGGTAAAACCCTGTCTCTACTAAAAATACAAAAATTAGCTGGGCGTGGTGGCGCACGCCTGTAGTCCCACCTACTTGGGAGGCTGAGGCAGGAGAATCTCTTGAACCTGGGAGGTGGAGGTTGCAGTGAGACTCCGTCTCAAAAAAAAAAAAAAAAAAAAAAAAAA
>NW_026652288.1:49040297-49053346 GCF_009828535.3 Hylobates moloch
TTTTTTTTTTTTTTTGGAGACAGGGTCTCATTCTGTCGCCCAGGCTGGAGTGCAGTGGCAAGATCATGGGTCACTGCACCCTCGAACTCCTGGGCTCAAGTGATCCTCCTGTCTCAGCCTCCCAAAGTGCTGGGATTACAGGCGTGGGCTACTGCACCTCTGTATCTTTTTCTCTACTCACCATCTTCCCCAGATACTTCATAGTTTGACCCAACTTTCTAACAGCACAGAAATCTGGGCTTTTGAAGTAGACAAAGAACAAGGGGTGATGCCAAGCTTTTGAAATGGAATTTCTCACTCTTCCCCAAATCTCTTCCTCAGTGATATCACCTCATAGTTTCGGACCTGTTAACGCCATTACCTGCCTGGGAAATACCCAAGTCAAGTCTAAGTCCCACAAAAGTTTCACCAACTATGATCAGAAGATCTCCTGATGGCTGAGGATCTCTAAGCCCCTTTCCCACGTAGATAATGAAATAGATATGAAATAGATTCTCAGTTCTAGGAGACATGGTATTCACTATAGACCACATTATTAAGTAAGAAAGAAGTGGACAAAACATGCCCCCAATCCAATTTCTTAGCTCTTTCATAGGACATGAAACAGTAAGTTAAGAAACAGACTGCAGTATAGACTAGCTATGAGGCCAAGAGAAAGTGTAGGGGCTGAGTTTGGAGCAGCCAACAGTCATGGAAAAAAAAAAATTACTTTGATCTTCATCCCTACCCTGGGAGTTTTAAAAAGCTTCAAATTACCACATCTAAACACTAAAGGGAACAAAAGAGTGTGTACTCCCAAGACCCAGAGCCTCCAGCCCACTCTTCAGCATTCCCAGAAGTTCCCATAACTGATACCAGGCCCTGCTTCCATTACTTCAACTACCTTAGTCTTCTACATTAATGCAGCCTTCTTCATTTTCCCCAGTTCTCCCTCACTGAACCCAAATCTCTCTCAGCTCAACACCATAGCACCGTCAGTTCTTTTTACAGTAGGCACTTTCCCTGAAACGAACGCTTCTTACCCAACTAAGAACCCTTCTCAGGCCCTTCCAATGAACCTCTCTGCAGGGACCCAGCCCCAGTCACTCCCGGGGCTCGGGCGACAGGTCTGACCCCTCCTCACCTCCCGGCAAATGGGCTCACCTCACCCGCTGCCCTGTCCCTTTCCCCAGCTCCTCCCTCTTCAGCGCTGCTTAATGAGGCCTGCCCCTGCCCTCACTTAAGCTCTGGGCCTCCAGCGCCCGGCCCTCGGCCTGGCCGCCGCCACAGCCCAGCCGCCTTCCCGACTCACCAACTTCGGGGTCCCAGCCCGCCCAGTCCCCTCCTCAGCGCCCCCATTAGGCCTGCCGGGGCCCGGCCCCCTTCTCCCCTCTCCGGTGGGCCACTCTAACCCCTCGCTTAGGACCAGACCCGCCTCCGCTCTCAGGCCAGGCTGCTCTCATCTCCCGGGCGCTTCCGCCCCTGCCCTTTGGGCTCCATCAGCTCGGTACCTGGGGCTCCGTCTCCCCCGTCGGCCCCAAGCCTGTGTCGAACAGACAAACAGCTGCAGCTCAACCAAACCCTCCTGCCCCTCCTTCTCCTCCTCGCCCTGGGGCGGGGCTCCAGCCAATAGCTCGATTACCCGCCCACCTTCGAGGGTGGGCTATATGTGCACTTATCCACCAATCCTCTGGAGAAAGGCGAGTCTCTTTGGGCACTATCACCAACAAGTACGAGCAAGGGACTCGACAGGCGGGGCCACAAACCAATAGCGAGGGAGAAACCTCGAAGATGGACGAGGTAAGGAGCCATTAAAGAGCAACCTCCTGAAGACAGGGGGCGGTACACTGCCGACAGGCGTATGTATCCACCAATAAAATCTCGACACCCCATGACCCCGCCTTTTGACTCATAAACATCTAATCAGGTTAGTGATGGAGGCGGGTCAAAGTGAAACTTTAACCAGTACTGCGAAAATACGGGACTTGACTGGCAGGCAAGGAGGGGGTTGAAGGAAGCCTTAGGAAGGCCGCTACTGACCTTCGCCCCTCCCCCTGGACTTGGCTGGGGCTGGCTCTAGTGTCCCGCCTTCTATGACAAATTCGCGGGCGTAAAGGGAAATACCTCTTCTAGGGATCTGGAGCCTGGGAATTTAAGTAACCCTGACATCAGCGCTTCCTCCTTTTAGTGAGGCTTCAGGGGACAGGCGTATTTGGGGTGGCCGGCGGGCGGTCTGAGATGTTTTTTGGTGGAATGAGACAATGGCAACTACAAGAAGTGGTAGCTTGGAGACGCTTTTTCAGAATCGTATGTAAATGTAAATAAAAGAATCTTTGGAAAACTTTGCTGTTTGTGATATGAAACAGAAAGGAAAAACGGCGGGCTTACTGGGAAATGCAGTGTCGAAAGGCAAATTCCCCGGGAGCCCTCTTCCTGCCGCTACGTATGTGCATAGGTGTGTGTGTGTGTGCGTGTGTGTGTATGGGGTGTGTGTGCATATATGGTGTGTATTTGGTATATGTATACGTGGTGTGTGTGGTACATGTGTGTATATGATGTGTGTGTGGTGTGTTGTATGTGGTGTGTGTGTGTGGTGCGTTGTGTGTATGTGGTGTGTGTGGTATGTTGGCTGGGGGAAAGGAGGTTTGCTGGTGTGTGGAGAAAGTGAAGTAGGAAGTATATAGGCTTCAGTTTCCCCAGCCATAAATAGGGACGATAATAGCCACTTTGTTCACCATCAGCACTAGCCAAAATGGGGTGGGGTGGGCAGCCATGCACCGAGAGATTAGGAAAAGGGGTCTGAAATCAGTGATCACATATACATATTCATATTCTGTCTCTCACCATTCTTTCAGTAAATAATAGGAGGAAAGAGATGAACTATAAAACTAGGCACATTTTTTTAATGAACTACAAACTAAATTACAAATAACATTAATAGCAAGAGCACTCAAGGACAAGGGTGACAGACAAATCATAAACAAAAAAAATGCTTTTTTTTTTAGCACTGTCATTACAAAATCACAAGGTGCACATGGCAACAAATCCACCCACTATGACCAAAAAAAAAAAAAAAAAAGCCAACTCTACTATTGGATATAACCTGAAATATAAATATAATTGTTCATCCTTCTTTTAAAGAAATATTTTTACCCATGCCCTCACTCAATCACAGCCCTGAAAAAGTGTCAGCATTCTCAAAATGATGCGTAAACCCTAACTTCTAACTCCTATGGGGTAGGAGGTGGACTTCAGAGGAAAATGGGATCAGGGATCCCTGGCAACTAAAGAACTAAGAATACTAAAAGGAAGAGAAAAATTCAAACATCTCTCACCTGCCTCATAAGGCCATGGTGAAGCAATAGATTGGAATGAAGCACAATCCCTGTCCCAGGGCCTCCCAGATTCCTCATGCCTGTAGAAGGGACAAACAAGGGGACTGGGGCCAATCATTTTTCTGCAGCCCCACCCAGGCTGAGTCTTCAGTCTCCCAGCCTATTAGGTGAGGCAAAACACTAACTAGGGTATAAACTGATTGGATCTATTTTTTCAACCAAATTGTTTAAAATAGACTCCTCCCAGTGGTTTTATTTTACGTGGTTCTCAAAAGCTCCAACTTAGCCCCTGCTATCATTTGGCCTTTATAAACATTGTGGCAGCAGGAGGCTTGGGATCCTGGTCATCCCAAACACTGGAAATAATAATTATGGGGCATTCAGAGATTGGTACGGCAAATCTAATGTGTAGGAAGGCTTTTTTTAATTATTTTTATACCAACACTCTTCAGCAATAACTAAGAGAAGGGGGAAAGTGTGGTGGAGGCTAACTTAAGTGCATCTAATACTGAAACTTCCTTTCATTTTCACTGGTTCCTCCCTTTCACCCCTGTATTCCCAGAGTTGGCTGGCCAAGACTAGAAGGTGAGTGTTTAAGGCAAGATCAGAGGGCCCACCTGAGTCCAAATAGCCCAAGGCCAAGCCAGGTCAAGCCCACACTGGAGGAGAGGGTGAGATTAGGGCTGGGGGCTTCAAGAAGGCTATCAGAGTCGAAGATGGGGTACTGGCTTGGTCACATCCTGGAAGAAAGGGTGAGCCAGGGCTGCCTTGGCCGAGATCCGCTTGTTAGGGTCATAGTGCAGCATTTGCTAGAGGGAGAGACGTATGTTGACTTCAATGATGTGATAGTGGACTAAATGGGCAGCAGGTGTTCCCAGAAATCAGGAAACCAGAACTCCTTCTACCCAAGGCAGAATTCTCACTTCCATCCTCCCATAGCTGAATCAGTGTGCCAACAGGGAGAGCAGGAACCAGGGAAATGAAATACTGAGACCCAGATTTCAGGGTCTCATCCTTCCTTCATCCTGGAAAAGCCTTTCCCTGGGAGAAATGAATAAGGGAAAACAGGTGCCCACTCTCACCGATAACAAGCTCCGTCCATCTTCATCCAGGGGAGGTACAACTTTACTAAAATCTTGCCGGGCCCACTTGGGGAAACTTGGCTTGTAATCAGGCATAGAAGTAACTCCTGGCCACACCACCTCATCTGGGGTCCCCAGAGTCCGAAAGATCCGGAAGAGCTGGTCAATCTCAGAATCTCCAGGGAATAGGGCCCGGCGAGTCACCTGAAAATGGGGAAAGAGGAAATACCAAGACCCACGTTGACGTCAGTCAAAACTCTCCTCTATACAAAGGAATTCCCACAGACAGTAAAAGGTCAGCAGGGTCCCATGACTCCCTCCCCAGGGCCTTTCATGGGGTCAGTCACAGAGAACCTGAGACAATGAAGTCCCTTCATCTGTCTCCTCGCCCCCTCCTTCCTTCCCCCAACCATGGCTTTGCAGATCCCCAAGGCTGGGTGGGTCTGGGAGGGGGTGAATGTCTGGGGTGCCACTGACATGTAGCAAAGGTATCCCAAGCCAGTCACGGGGTATGGGGTAGACACTGTGGTCATCCCCCAACCTTGTGATGCAACCACTTCTAGATAGGAGCACAGCGGGCAGAGACTCTGTCTTCCATTTCTTCTGTGTTCCCCACAGCACCTAGCATGGTGCTGGGTACCCACTAGGTGCTTAACAAATATTTTTTGATGAATTGAGAGGAATATGGACAACTGTAAGGTAATACACTGGGGGATAAATGCACATTACCTATGTATAGGCTAATGGTCTTTAAGCTCTTGGTTACAACCAAGATAAAAGACAATAAAACATATTGCTGATTTGAAGACTCAGTCTACTGCACTGCACTGTTGTATTAAAGGAGACGGGAGCTTCTACATAAAGCCAGGCCTCAAGGATCCTTCAGTCTGAAAAGCCAGAGATTGAAGGGGGACATGATCTAAATTGTTTTTTTTTTTTGAGATGGAATCTCATCCTGTTGCCCAGGCTGGAGTGCAGTCGTGTGATCTCGGCTCACTACAACCTCCATCCCCCGGGTTCAACCGATTCTCCTGCCTTGGCCTCCCAAGTAGCTGGAATTACGGGTGTGTAATCCCAAGTAGCCACACCTGACTAATTTTTGTATTTTTAGTAGAGATGGGATTTTACCATGTTGGCCAGGCTGGTCTGGAACTCCTGACCTCAGGTGATCCACCTACCTCAGTCTCCCAAAGTGCTGGGATTACAAGTGTGAGCCACTGCACCCTGCCTAAATCTGCAGTTTAAATGAAGGGTGTGGGTAAAGTGACCACAGTTGTCTTCACTACATTGCTGGCACCATACAACAAGGTCTACAAGCCTTGAAATGAAGGCCTGAAATAAAAGAGGCACTAAATGGAATCATTCTCCCAAATATATGCAGACTACAGCTAAAACAGCTGCAGAAATGCTTTACCTCAGGGATAAGAGATGTATACTAGGTACTAAGGCTGTTTTAGGATATCCTAACATTGTGGTTGATATCAGGGCAACAGTTGCATCCTTTCCTACCATTCCACTTGGTGCTACTTTAGAGAGAGAACCCTGTGATAGAAGGGCCATAGGTCTGGGCCAAGAAACAGTTCTGTTGTTCTTGGATGTGGGGAGGAGGGGGAGGGGGCTGGGTGGAACTTGGGCAATCCTCCATACCATCTCAGCAAAGATGCAGCCCAGGCTCCAGATGTCCACGGCTGTGGAGTAATATTTGCAGCCCAGGAGGATTTCAGGAGCTCGGTACCACAGGGTCACCACCTGAGGGACAGGAATAGGGAGTGGCGAGGTGGTTGATAGGGTATGGAAATTCCCGCATCTCAGTTCCTCAACACTACTCTGCTTACTCTTGGCCTCTTAACAAGCAGTTTCCTTCCCTCCATCTTTCCCCTCCCACTGATTTCCAGTCCATAGTTCTGGACTGAACTCCCAATTTGAGATCTTCCTGGAAAAACTTGAGACAAATTGGTCATAATTTTATTTCTAAATTTTTTCTTTTTGTAGATTTGTAGAGATGGGGTCTCGCTATGTTGCCCATGATGGTCTCGAACTCCTGGGCTCAAATGATCCTCCCACCTCAGCCTCCCAAAGTACTGGTATTACAGGCGTGAGCCCAGTTAGCAACACAGTATGAATTCCATGCATACCCTAAGACTCTTTAGGATGTCAAAAGATTATTTCTACCTAGTAAGAAACTGTTAGCCAGATATTTTTAGTAACTTTGTGAATACCCTAGTTAACATCTCTTGGGAAGCTCAGAGAAAAAAGACATAAAGGGACTCACCTCATGGGTGTAAGTACGAACAGGGACTCCAAAAGCTCTGGCTAGTCCAAAGTCTGCTAGCTTGATGGCCCCCTCTGTGTTAATAAGCAGATTCTGAGGTTTAAGGTCTCGGTGGAGGACCCGATGAGAATGGCAGAAAGCTAGGCCCTGGAGCAGCTGGAACAGATAGCTCTGACAAAGGAGAAAGAGAGGACGGTGTTTCTCCATTACAGTGAGCAGATTGGGTTTGCTCTGTGCCCCCCAAACTCTACTAAAGCCTTTACTATGTTGGATTATAGTTACATATTTACAAGCTATTTCTCCCAATGGACGGTCAGCCCAGAGAGGATAAGGACCAAGTCTTATTCAATTTTGCATCCCTTTTCTATATGCTGTGCATTGAACAAATGTTTGTTAATAGATTGAAAGTAGCTCTGGGAGTGAAGAATCCAGCCCTAAAATAGGCAATAGAGACTCACTAGCTAGTTCTTCCACCAAACGGAAGGGCTTTTCGGAGGAATTTACCAAGTGCTCTCAAATCCCGTTTATCTGAGTTTCATCTGACCTCCCACCTGAGTTGCTAGGTTGACTCACTAGAGTTTCAACTTTGATTGTTCAGTCCAACCCTAGGGTTAATGAATATAATGAGCAGGGAAGGAGACACAAAAAGAAAGGGAGTGTGTGTGTATAGGAGATGAGGGCTCAGAAGGAGGCCAAGATCATAAAATATCACCCTGAATTGCCTGCCACCAGTCCCCCAAGACATGCCCATGATGGGAGGAGCTGATGAGAAGCATTACCTTGATGAGGGGAAGAGGAATGCCAGTGAGAGCAGAGGCATCCATGAATTTCTTGAGATCTTGGTGCAGAAATTCAAAAACCAGGTAGAGTTTATTTTCTGTGTGAATGACATCCAGCAGCCTAGAGAAGGAAAGTTTGAGGAAATGGAGGTGCGAGAGAGAGAGAGAAATGCCCACACTGTACAGACAGAACTTATCCTCCTTTCCAGCTGGATCACCTCTCAGACACGTACTTACTTGACAATATTAGGATGGTTAAGCTCCTTAAGCAGAGAGATCTCTCGGATGGCAGTACTGGGCACACCCTCAGTCTCACTTGGAGAGGTGGGGAAAGCAGAGATGGGAATATGGTTACAAATATTCCTTTTCCCCCCACCTAGTCATTTCTTTCCCCCAAGGAGGCACCACCCAGCACCCCCTAGGAAAGTGAGAGAAGAGAAAGGGTGATGGTAAGAGCTAATTCTTGGGTAGTCAGGGTGTGGCTTTTGGACATATTAAGGTCATTATCTCCTCTTTTCCCAGGAGTAGGTAAGTAAGGCCGCCTGGTTAAGGTGAAGCAGGGAGACTGTAATGGGGGGAAAAAATGCAGGAGTAGCCCCCAGCCTCCCCAGAGGGGCCAGTGAGGTTCAACTGCCATTCTTTGGAAAGAAGAGAGAATTCTAAGGTGAGGGTGGGGCAGTGAAG
Organism: Hylobates moloch; assembly: GCF_009828535.3. NCBI lineage: Eukaryota > Metazoa > Chordata > Mammalia > Primates > Hylobatidae > Hylobates > Hylobates moloch. The sequence continues at coordinate 49,048,429 of NW_026652288.1, forward strand.
AGGGCTGTTCATTCAGAAAGGCGATTCTCGCCGGTTCCCACATAACTCCACTCCATGGAGTCTTGGACCTCATCTCAGAGACCTCCTTTCTCTCCCCGAGTCTGTAGTCGCACATTTGGGGGCACGATCCGGCTCAGTTTGGGAAGAAAGTTTTCCATGGATTCCACACCACCCTATACTCTCCCCAGGGAGTATAAGTATACTCTCCACCTTCTACCGGCCCCCAACCCACCTCTCCACTTCTAAAGAAGTCTCTCCCTGCTCTCTTCCGGTCCCTGGACGGCTACTCGCCCGTGGGCGGTTGGGGGGGACAATCAAGGAGGTCCCCAGTTAGGAGTCCCGGGTACAGAGGCCACTCACGTGTCCAGGCGGATTTTCTTAAGCGCCACCACTTCTCCCGTCAACTTGTTTCTGGCTTTGTACACAACTCCGTATGTGCCCTCTCCGATCTTTTCCACCTTTTGGAAGTTCTCCATGAAGCGCCAGCGAGTCGGGTCAGCCCGGCCCTGGAGCGGGGGCCTGGGAACCCTGCAGAAGGCGGACCCTGGCTCTCGGGGGCCGAGGAGGGGGAAACAGGGCCCAGTACCGTGGCCCCGGGTCGGGATGGAACGCAGTACACCTCTCGCTCTTGTCAATTTGGCCAACTTGAAACAATGTTGCCGCCTCCCCCCGAGTTCCCGACCGCCACCAGAGGCCCCGCCCCTGCTTCCCGCGTTTCCCTGGCTCCGCCCCCAGGCCTTTCTATTGGTCAACGTCAGAGCCGGGGGGCGAGCCCAGCGCTCCTCCCCGCAAATGACCCCGCCCCAGGCAAGTTTGGTTCTTGGGAGCTAGACAAGTTTCTTCCCTGGTGGGGCGGCTGAACACTCTTCCCAAGTACCTGCTTTGGGTCCAAGTTTCCTACCTATGTCTCTAGTCTGTAGGGATTTCTTGATTTCTAACTCACTATTTTCACCACTCCTGGGGAAAATATGTATCGACCTAAGGTTAAATTCCACCTGGCCCAGGAGCCTCCTTTGGAAAGCAGGAAGCCAGGAATCTCGTTGCAAAGGAATCCTGGGCCTCAGAGGAGTCGATGCCTCTCTGCCTCATAGCCTACCCCGACACTGTCTCTGTTTTGGGATGCAGAGTTCTGTTTCTGTCTTTTTGAGAAGTTCCTGGTTTAATTCACTCTCCCATGATAAACTGTTGTGTCTGGTATGTGTTATGCAGCTGCCTATCAGTTAGCTCCTGCCCGGGAGTGTATCAAGATGAGAGTGACCCAGTGAAACCAGAAACTGTCATTGAGTAGCAGGATGGGAAAGCAATGTCTAGGGACCAGGATCCCTTTGTCAGTTTTTCCTTTTTCCTCTCCTCCGGCCCCTCCCAGGCCTTCTCTGAGGGAGAAGAGGAAGGGCTATGCAAATGAGCACCCTTTTCTTATATAGGGGCCTATCCCAGTCCCCCCAGTGCCTTTGGTTGCTGGAGGGAAGAACACAATGGATCTGGTGCTAAAAAGATGCCTTCTTCATTTGGCTGTGATAGGTGCTTTGCTGGCTGTGGGGGCTACAAAAGGTATGTGTGGATATGTGGACATGAGCAGGTGTGAACTGGGGGATGAATTCCCCCTGCTCTGGTTTCTGTCCTCCTAATGGGAGATAGCGGCAATATTTCAGGCATCTCCCACTCATTTGATTTAGTGAGGATGTGGGCACCTGGGCTCCCTCCCTATATGGAGATTTGGGATTTAGCCTGAAAATAATCTCATATGCTTGGAGAGGCAGAAGGATAGAAGGTCTCTGTGGCACTGATTCTGAGGCTTCCTTGGCAGTGAGCTGGAGCAGGGGCTCCAAAGGGGTGAAATGTGCGGGAGACTCTTTTAGGAAACATCTCTTGGGGTAGGAGATTTAAAGTGGGGAGTCAGAGAATGTGGTATTGGGTAAGAACACTAAGGAGATACAATCCTCTCCTCTTGGGATGGGTACGGGTGAACACAGCCCAGACCTTTTGTTCTGGGGCTGGGAGAGATAGGCAGAGGGGTCTCAGCTGAGCATCACATGAAAGGGCTCTGGGGGATTGGGCCTCGTGACAGGAGCAAGGGGCGGGGGTGGGGTGGTGAGAGGGTCTGGAATGTCCCGTGCTGCTCTGAGGAGAGTTGGAAGTGGAGAAAGAATGGGGTATCTTATGACTTCTCTTGCTGTAGTGGTGGGATGCTCAGTAGATGATTCCAGATCCTCTCCCAGCAGAGTCAACTAGGGTTACAGCACACATTAGAAAGGGGATGAGGCCGGGCGCGGTGGCTCATGCCTATAATCCCAGCACTTTGGGAGGCTGAAGCGGGTGGATCACGAGGTCAGGAGTTCGAGACCAGCCTGGCCAATATGGTGAAACCCCGTCTCTACTAAAAGTACAAAAATTAGCCAGGCATGGTGGCACATGCCTGTAGTCCCAGCTACTCAGAAGGCTGAAGCAGGAGAATCACTTGAACCCGGAAGGCGGAGGTTGCAGTGAGCCAAGATCACACCACTGCACTCCAGCCTGGGTGACAGAGCGAGTCTCCATCTCAAAAAAAACAAAAAAGAAAGGGGATGAGGCCCGGCACAGTAACTCATGTCTGTAATCCTAGCACTTTGAGAGGCTGAGACGGATGGATCACTTGAGGTCAGACCAGCCTGGCCAATATGGTGAAACCCCATCTCCACTAAAAATACAAAACTTAGCTGGGCATGGTGGTACACATATGTAATCCCAACTACTTGGGAGGCTGAGGCACGAGAATCGCTTGAACCTGGGAGGCAGAGGTTGCAGTGAGCCAAGATCACACCACTGCATTCCAGCCTGGGCAACAGAGCAAGACTCTGTCTCAAAAAAATAGAAAAGAAAAGAAAGGAGATGAGGAGGCCGGGTGTGGTGGCTCACACCTGTAATCCCAGCACTTTGGGAGGCCGTCGCCATAGGATTACTTGAGCCCAGGAGTTCAAGACCAGCCTGAGCAACATAGTGAGACCCTGTCTGTACAAAAAGTAAAAAAATTAGCCAGGCCTAGGCCAGGCTTGGTGGCTCACGCCTGTAATCCCAGCACTTTGCGAGGCCAAGGCAGGTGGATCAGCTGAAGTTGGGAGTTTGAGACCAGCCTGACCAACAACCCAGTCTCTACTAAAAATACAAAATTAGCTGGGCATGGTGGCGCAGGCCTGCAATCCCAGCCACTCAGGAGGCTGAGGCAGGAGAATCGCTTGAACCCGGGAGGCGGAATCCATCATACTCACCTTCACCGGGCAAAAATGAAATCTGTCTCAAAAAATTAGCCAGGCCTGGTGGTGAGCACCTGTAGTCCTAGCTACTTGGGAAGCTAATCAGGAAGATGGCTTCAGCCTAGGAGTTTGAGGCTGCAGTGAGCGATGAACGTGCCACTGCACGCAGGGTAAGAGAGCAAAACCCTGTATCAAAAGGAAAGGAAAGGGGAAAGGAAGAGGGAAAGGAAAGGGAAGGAAGTTTCTGCAGGAAAGGGAAAAATGGGGTGAGGGTAGTTTTTGCTGTGCTGAAGTATATACAGAAAGGAGAGGAGAGGGGAGGGAAGGGGAGGGAAGAGAGGTTTCTGCAGAAAAGGGAAAAATGGGGTGAGGGTAGTTTCTGCTGTGCTGAAATATATACATTATATCCCAGTCCCGCTTTCTCCCTAGATGTTTAGTCTCACAGATTTCTAGGAAGTTCTCCTTGATCTGATTTTCCTCGCTGTGCTGCAGTTTCAAGTCTTTTTCTTTTACTATATTCCTTAATGTATCCTGGAAAGAGTCTGTTCACACCCACCCACCTAAGGCTCTTAACAAAAAGACTGTACTTATATTTTGGATCCTGATTTTAAAAATCGTAAGACATTTTTCCAGATATTCATGAAATTTTATATGGACTGAGTTTGATAATTTTGTCTAGCATGAAATGACATTGTGCTTATGCAAGAAAATACTCATATTTTTTAAATTTGTAGGGTTAAAAAAACACGATGTTTGGGATTTGCTTTTACATACTTTAGCCAAAACAAAAACAAAAACAACAACTAGTAAGGATAAACAAAGCAAATGTGGCAAGGTGTTGATAGTTGTTGGACCTGGGTGGGGCAGATGGAGGTCCAGCATATCCTTTTCTTCTCAGACGTCTCTTGGTCAGTTACAATAATTTTGTCTTCCCTGTCCCCATCCCCAATCTCTGCCAGCCTCTAATCCATCCTCCTCACTGCTTGCCATCATGATCTTTCTAAAACACAAATTTGATCATGTTCAAAAGTAAATTTTTTTTTTTTTTTTGAGATGGAGTCTCGCTCTGTAGCCCAGGCTGGAGTGCAGTGGCGTGATCTCAGCTCACTGCCACCTCCGCCTCCCAGGTTCAAGCAATTCTCCTGCCTCAGCCTCCTGAGTAGCTGGAACTACAGTTGCCCGCCACCACGCCTGGCTAATTTTTGTATTTTTAGTAGAGACAGGGTTTCACTTGGCCAGGCTGGTCTTGAACTCCTGACCTTGTGATCCACCTGCCTCAGCCTCTCAAAGTGCTGGGATTACAGACGTGAGCCACCGTGTCTGGCTAAAAGTAAATTTTATATTATGCGAATTATGTCTCGATTTAAAACAAAACAGGCCAGGCGCGGTGGCTCACGCCTATAATCCCAGCACTTTGGGAGGCCGAAGAGGATGGATCACTTGAGGTCAGGAGTTCGAGAAAAGCCTGGCTAACATGGTGAAACCATGAAACATGGCGAAACTAAAAATACAAAAATTAGTCGGGTGTGGTGGTGGGCACCTGTAGTCCCACCTACTTGGGAGGCTGAGGAACGAGAATTGCTTGAATCCAGGAAGTGGAGGCTATAGTGAGCCAAGATCATGCCACTGCATTCCAGCCTAGGGGGCAGAGCGAGACTCCATCTCAAAAAAAAAAAAAAAAAAAAAAA
>NW_026652288.1:49058346-49113761 GCF_009828535.3 Hylobates moloch
CTCCAGCCTGGGCGACAGCGAGACTCTGTCTCAAAAAAAAAAAATGAGTTTTAAAAATGCACTTCGGCCAGGCAAAGTGGCTCATGCCTGTAATCCCAGCACTTTGGGAGGCCGAGGCGGGCAGATCACCTAAGGTCAGGAGTTCAAGACCAGACCGACCAACATGGAGAAACCCCATCTCTACTAAAAATACAAAATTAGCCTGGCATGGTGGCACATGCCTGTAATCCCAGCTACTCGGGCGGCTGAGACAGGAGAATCGCTTGAACCCAGGAGACAGAGGTTGCAATGAGCTGAGATTGCACCATTGCACTCTAGCCTGGGCAACAACAGCGAAACTCCAATTAAAAAAAAAAAAAAAAATGCACTTTGAATGTGAGAATGAATGGGGTGACATGAATAGAGTGCTATCCCTGAGAAGGAACTGAAAGGATCCTAGGGCCCTTCATGGCACATTCCTTTTAGGACCCAGAAACCAGGACTGGCTTGGTGTCTCAAGGCAACTCAGAACCAAAGCCTGGAACAGGCAGCTGTATCCAGAGTGGACAGAAGCCCAGAGACTTGACTGCTGGAGAGGTAGGAACTTGGAAGTTCCAGGGGAGGGCATGGTGGGAGTGGGATGAGGAAAAAAGCAAGATGAACTGCATTGAGTATAGCTTGGGAAGAAAAGGAGGGGAAACATATACAGGGAGGGGAAGCCCAGGAGTCCCAGCTAATGTAGCTTTCCTTCCCAGGTGGTCAAGTGTCCCTTAAGGTCAGTAATGATGGGCCTACACTGATTGGTGCAAATGCCTCCTTCTCTATTGCCTTGAACTTCCCTGGAAGCCAAAAGGTATTGCCAGATGGGCAAGTTATCTGGGTCAACAATACCATCATCAATGGTGAGTACTTCTCTATTCTAGGTCCTTATTCCTAGGGCTCAGGTTCCCTGGTATGCCCAGTGAGCTCAGGGAATGCCCCTTCCTCCTCTACTTTTTTTTTTCTTTTTTGAGACGGAGTGTCGCTCTGTCGCCCAGGCTGGAGTGCAGTGGTGCGATCTCGGCTCACTACAAGCTCCGCCTCCTGGGTTCACGCTATTCTCCTGCCTCAGCCTCCCGAGTAGCTGGATTACGGGCGCCCGCCACCATGCCCGGCTAATTTTTTTTGTATTTTTAGTAAAGGCAGGGTTTCACCATGTTAGCCAGGATAGTCTCCATCTCCTGACCTTGTGATCCACCTGCCTCCGCCTCCCAAAGTTCTGGGATTACAGGCGTGAGCCATCGCACCCGGCCTCCTCCTCTACTTTTTAAAACAAGTTATATGTGTAATACATACGCATTGTAGTTAAAATTTAAAAACACAGAGAAGGCCGGGCGCGGTGGCGCACGCCTGTAATCACAGCACTTCGGGAGGCCGAGGCGGGCGAGTCACGAGGTCAGGAGATCGAGACCATCTTGGCTAACACGATGAAACTCCGTCTCTACTAAAAAAAAAAAAATACAAAAAATTAGCCGGGTGTGGTGGCAGGTGCATGTAGTCCCTGCTACTCAGGAGGCTGAGACAGGAGAATGGCGTGAACCCTGGAGGTGGAGCTTGCAGTGAGCCGAGATCATGCCACTGCACTCCAGCCTGGGCCACAGGGCGAGACTCCATCAAAGAGACAAAAAAAAGAAAATTACAGTGTAGTCCTGTTCAGGGTCTCATGGAGGATATGCATGATCACACCACTGCACTTCAGCCTCGGTGACAGAGTGAGACCCTGTCTCAAAAAGAAAAAAGAAAAAGAAAATTACAGTCCCTAAAGTGGAGGACAGCAGAATTCAGGGGACCTAGAAGTTGAACAGACCTATATTTAAGTAAGTCCTGCTCTAGCCTACAGTAAAGGCTAAATAACTGTTATCTAGTGCTGCTATTTATTTATGTATTTATTTTTGAGACAGAGTCTCAGTGTGCCGCTCAGGCTGGAGTGCAGTGGTGCGATCTTGGCTCACTGCAGCCTCCACCTCCCAGGTTCCAGCGATTCTCCTGCCTCAGCCTCCTGGGTAGCTGGGATTACAGGCTTCCGCCAGCACACCTGGCTAATTTTTGTATTTTTAGTAAAGACAGGGTTTTACCACGTTGGCCAGGCTGGTCTTGAACTCCTGACCTCAGGTGATTTAACCGCTTCAGATTCCCAAAGTGCTAGGATTACAGGTGTGAGCCACTGCGCCTGGCCCCCTAGTGCTGTTATTTTTATTCCACTAGCTAGAGCAAATCACTCTAAATATTCTGATATGTGTCTATATATATATACACACACACATATATCTTCTTTTTCTTTTCTTTTTCTTTATTTATTTATTTATTTATTTATTTATTTATTTATTTTAAAGTCAGGGTCCTTCTCTCTCTTCCAGGCTGGAGTACAGTGGTGCGATCATAGCTAATTGCAGCCTCAACCTCCTGGGCTCAAGTGATCCTCCTTCCTCAGCCCCTAGAGTAGCTGGAACTACAGGTGCATACCACCACACCTGGCTAATTTTTTTAAAATGTATTTTGTAGAGACAGGGTCTTGCTATGTTGATCAGGCTGGTCTTGAATTCCCTGCCTCAAGCAGTCCTCCCACCTCAGCTTCCCAAAGTGCTGGGTTTATAGCCATGAGCCACCACACCTGGCCAATTAAATTATAGCTTCCGGCCAGGCATGGTGGTGCATGCCTGTAAACCCAGCACTTCGGGAGGCCGAGGCGGGAGGATTGCTTAAGCCTAGGAGTTCAAGACCAGCCCTGGCAACATAGCAAGACCCTGTCTCTACAAAAAAATAAAATTAGCTGGGTATGGTGGTGCACACCTGTAGTCCCAGCTACTCAGGAGGCTGAGATGGGAGGATTGCTTGACCCTGGGAGGTTGACACTCCAGTGAGCTGTGATCACACCACTGCAGTCCAGCCTGGATATCAGAGTAAGACCCTGTCTCTAAAAAAAAAAAATGTAGTTTCCACACCCTCAACCCCCAACTACCACCTCAAATGGTTATACCATGGAGAATGTACTTTCTAGCTAGGGAATATTCCCAGAGCCCCTCTCTGATACCCTGGGAGCAATTTTAGGGGTTTTGGCATACAAAAAAGAATGCCAGGGTTTGAGAGTGACTCTGCATTTACCTTTCAGGGAGCCAGGTGTGGGGAGGACAGCCAGTGTATCCCCAGGAAACTGACGATGCCTGCGTCTTCCCTGATGGTGGACCTTGCCCATCTGGCCCTTGGTTTCAGAAGAGAAGCTTTGTTTATGTCTGGAAGACCTGGGGTGAGGGACTCCCTTCTCAGCCTGTCATCCACACTTGTGTTTACTTCTTTCTACCTGATCACCTTTCTTTTGGCCGCCCCTTCCACCTTAACTTCTGTGATTTTCTCTAATCTTCATTTTCCTCTTGGATCTTTTCTCTTTCATAGCACTTAGCCCCCTTCAACTCTATCATAATTCTTTCTGGCAGCTCTTCCTCAATTGTAGTCCTACCCCATGGAATGCCTCAATAGGACCCCTTCCCTGTCCCCCCATATCACAGCCTTCCAAACACCCGCAGAAGTAATCATACCTCCTGACCTCCCATCTCCAGTGCCCTGTTTCTAAGCCTGTTCCTCAGTCCCCTTTGACCAGTAATCTCTTCTTCCTTGCTTTTCATCCCAAAAACTTCAGGCCAATACTGGCAAGTTCTAGGGGGCCCAGTGTCTGGGCTGAGCATTGGGACAGGCAGGGCAATGCTGGGCACACACACCATGGAAGTGACTGTCTACCATCGCCGGGGATCCCAGAGCTATGTGCCTCTTGCTCATTCCAGCTCAGCCTTCACCATTACTGGTAAGGGTTTAGGAAGGGGCAAGGTCAGTCATAGGGCAAGAGAAGGCAGGGAGGCTTGGATGGACTGGAAAGGGGAAAGGTAAAATGCTGTGCAAACTTAAAGTAGAAGGACCAGGAAGACCAAGGCAGAGAAATGTGAGGCTTAGTGCCAGTGAAGGGCCAGCCAGTCAGCTTGGGGTTGGAGGGCGTGGCTGTGAAAGGAGAAGCTGTGGCTCAGGCCTGGTTCTCACCTTTTCTGGCTCCAATCCCAGACCAGGTGCCTTTCTCTGTGAGCGTGTCCCAGCTGCGGGCCTTGGATGGAGGGAACAAGCACTTCCTGAGAAATCAGCCTCTGACCTTTGCCCTCCAGCTCCATGACCCCAGTGGCTATCTGGCTGAAGCTGACCTCTCCTACACCTGGGACTTTGGAGACAGTAGTGGAACCCTGATCTCTCGGGCAATTGTGGTCACTCATACTTACCTGGAGCCTGGCCCAGTCACTGCCCAGGTGGTCCTGCAGGCTGCCATTCCTCTTATCTCCTGTGGCTCCTCCCCAGTTCCAGGCACCACAGATGGGCACAGGCCAACTGCAGAGGCCCCTAACACCACAGCTGGCCAAGTGCCTACTACAGAAGTCATGGGTACTACACCTGGTCAGGTGTCAACTGCAGAGCCCTCTGGAACCACATCTGTGCAGGTACCAACCACTGAAGTCATAAGCACTACACCTGTGCAGATGCCAACTGCAGAGAGCACAGGTACGACACCTGAGAAGGTGCCAGTTTCAGAGGTCATGGGTACCACACTGGCAGAGATGTCAACTCCAGAGGCTATAGGTATGACACCTGCAGAGGTATCAATTGTAGTGCCTTCTGGAACCACAGCTGCACAGGTAACAACTACAGAGTGGGTGGAGACCACAGCTAGAGAGCTACCTACCCCTGAGCCTGAGGGTCCAGATGCCAGCTCAATCATGTCTACGGAAAGTATTACAGGTAAGAGTATCAGGGCGAATGAGGTTCATGGAGGTGGGGCACCCTACTCTACTCTGTAAGTCTTACCCGGGACTCAGATGTTACCCAATCCTTTGCTTAGCACTGTAGTCCCTTCAGAGCTCTCACTGGCCTGGCTATAAAGCCCTTCCGTCTCTCTTACTGACATGGAATAGGTCTGGAGTTCAGGAAACCAAGGTCTTCCCCTAGGCCATGAGGGAAGAGCTTGTTGCTTTCTCTACTGCTGAGAACGGTTGGCGAGACCAGGGAACAGACTGTGATCATTTACATAATATTTATAGCTCATTTTCTGTTCAAGCATAAATGCACGAAAATCCTTCCCAGATTCCGAGATCCTGATCTTTCCATTTCCCAACCCTGGATTCCCATCCCAAAGCAAAAAGGGAGGAATGAAACAGTGATGCTTAAATGAGTTAATACATGTTGAATGTCTAGCCTAGGACCTGGCATATTGTGGGGTGTGATAAACATTTGAGGATTTTTTAAAACTCCAGTGCCACCCCTAACTCTGGAGGAGTCATTTTCTTCTTCTGGGCCTCAGTTTCCTTATCTATAGAATAAGGTTTCCCAGGTCTTATCTGATTCCAAGCCTGTGACTCCAGAATCCAGTAACTCTGGTTCAACCTGAAAAAATGCCTGCTTGGCCTCTGCCTCCAGATGAGTCATCTGTCTCTTGATCTTGCCTCCTTGATCCTCTCCTGCCAGGTTCCCTGGGCCCCCTGCTGGATAGTACGGCCACCTTAAGGCTGGTGAAGAGACAAGTACCCCTGGATTGTGTTCTGTATCGATATGGTTCCTTTTCCGTCACCCTGGACATCGTCCGTGAGTCTTGCCTACTTTGGGGACTGATGGAGGCAGCTGTGTGCTGCCCAGGGCTGGTCAGTGGAAGCACACCTTGGGAGGAATTACTCACCTAGATAGGAAGAATACCCAAATGCCAGAGTCCTCATTTGAAAGCACAGGGATGGGATTGGTGGAGCAGCCCTGGGGCTTTCCTGTCTCTGGGCTTTTGGGGAGGCCAGGTAGAGGAATCCTAACTTGATAATCTTGCAACTCTGCAGAGGGTATTGAAAGTGCCGAGATCCTGCAGGCTGTGCCATCCAGTGAGGGGGATGCATTTGAGCTGACTGTGTCCTGCCAAGGCGGGTGAGTGTCTCACTAGTGTGCTGGTAACTCTTGGGTTGACTGTTTCTCTGCTCTCTGGCATTTAGTGTCCCTTCCCAGATCCCTTTATATATGCTGACACCTCTTCCAGGCTGCCCAAGGAAGCCTGCATGGAGATCTCATCGCCAGGGTGCCAGCCCCCTGCCCAGCGGGTGTGCCAGCCTGTGCTACCCAGCCCAGCCTGCCAGCTGGTTCTGCACCAGATACTGAAGGGTGGCTCGGGGACATACTGCCTCAATGTGTCTCTGGCTGATGCCAGCAGCTTGGCAGTGGTCAGCACCCAGCTTATCATGCCTGGTAGGTCCTTGGACAAGAGCTAAGATGAGGAAGGGAGTGGACAGAAGGCAGCTGGCAAGGAGCAGACACTGAGTGAAGCAGTGCCTGGGATTCTTCTCACAGGTCAAGAAGCAGGCCTTGGGCAGGCTCCGCTGTTCGTGGGCATCTTGCTGGTGTTGATGGCTGTGGTCCTTGCATCTCTGATATATAGGTAAGGGCCTCATCACACAGCTCAGACCCCCTTATCCCTTATTATCACTACTCACTCTTCCTTAAGGGGAGAAGAAACCACCTCTCCCTTTGAGGAAGCATGGTGTCCAGGAAAGAGCCCAGGCTTGTAAGTTAGACAGACTTGGGCTGCAGTCTTGCCTGTGGAACCTGGGGGAAGTAGCTTAACCTGTCTAAGCCTCTGAAAAGTAGGTAAACTAATACTTGCCCTGTGGGGCTATTGTAAAGATTAGAAACAATGAGTAAAGCACCTGGCTCTGAAGCAAGAGTGCAATAATTGATACTAATGACTGTTGTTAATAATATGAAGAGTGGGGGCAGTTTGGGTAAACTGAATTTTCTTTCTTTTTTTTTTTGAGGCAGAGTTTCACCCTTTTTGCTCAGGCTGGAGTACAGTGGCTTAATCTTGGCTCACTGCAACCTCCACCTTCCAGTTTCAAGTGATTCTCCTGCTTCAGCTTCCCGAGTAGCTGGGATTTCAGGTGCCCGCCACCACACCTGGCTAATTTTTGTATTTTTAGTAAAGACAGGGTTTCACCATGTTGGCCAGGCTGGTCTCAAACTCCTGACCTCGTGATCTGCCCTCCTTGGCCCCCCAGAGTGCTGGGATTACAGGCGTGAGCCACCGTGCCTGGCCTGGGGTGAACTGAGTTTTCTACCTGCAAGAAGGGCAGATCCCCCAGGCCTGGGGTGGCATGGTCCTCAGGCAGGAAAGCTTACGGGGTGAGGGAGGAATGGACAGAGGTTACCACAGAAATAAGAGAGGGTAAACCCTGGAGGTAAGGAGAAGGGGAGGAAGCTAGGATTAAGGCTAAGCAGACTGGGATATGGGTGTGTTCCCTTCTTTGGAGAAGCACAGACAAGCTACCTTTGTCCATTGCTAACCAGTTTACCCCTTCTCCCAATATCAGGCGCAGACTTATGAAGCAAGACTTCTCCGTTCCCCAGCTGCCACATAGCAGCAGTCACTGGCTGCGTCTGCCCCGCATCTTCCGCTCTTGCCCCATTGGTGAAAACAGCCCACTCCTCAGTGGGCAGCAGGTCTGAGTACTCTCATATGATGCTGTGATTTTCCTGGAGTTGACAGAAACACCTGTATTTCCCCCAGTCTTCCCTGGGAGACTACTATTAACTGAAATAAATACTCAGAGCCTGATGCTGGTTTTTCTGTTGCTTCTTGGGAGAATCTATATATTTTTTGTTTTTGTTTTTGTTTTTTTTTTTTTTGAGACGGAGTCTCACTCTGTCGCCCAGGCTAGAGTGCAGTGGTGCAATCTCGGCTCACTGCAAGCTCCGCCTCCCGGGTTCACACCATTCTCCTGCCTCAGCCTCTCCGAGTAGCTGGGACTACAGGCACCCGCCACTACGCCCGGCTAATTTTTTTGTATTTTTAGTAGAGACGGGGTTTCACCGTGGTCTCGATCTCCTGACCTCGTGATCCGCCCGCCTCGGCCTCCCAAAGTGCTGGGATTACAAGCGTGAGCCACTGCGCCTGGCCGGGAGAATCTGTGTCACTTAAGGAGTTAAGGTATAAAAGAAGGAAGTGTACCACTTACTTAGCAGATCCCAAAGGGGAAACACAAGTCATTTTATTCAGATGAGGCACTTTCAATGTATGTGTTTTGGGGTGTGTGTATGTGTGTGCGCATGGGGAACAGTGAGGTGGTGCAGGATAATAAATACTGTGAGGGTGAAGGAACACTCCCCCAAGCTGGCAGGAGTATGTGGCAGCAATGTACAGAGCCTCAGGGGTAGAGTCCAGGGACAGGGAGGTGGGTTCAAGGCTGGCTTGGAGGCCAACGGTGTCCCCCCTTAGCTCAAGAAGCCAAAGAAATTGGTAGAGCGGGGGGGTGGGCCCATGAGCATGGGCATCTGGTTCTTGTGGGTGATCTTGATCTGGAAGGGAAGGGAGCACATTCAGAGGCAGGACCTGATGCTTTGGGGCTGTGGCTTCAGAGATTTGGAGGGAAATCTGTGGGGTTTGGGGTGGATTGCTAGGTTCCTAGAGAGGCCATGATAGGGAAACCAGGAGCTGAGAAATCAGGGTTTAGGATGAATGATGTGCAGGGGAAGTTCAGGCATCAGAAGGGTGTAAAGAAGCTGTGGAATGGGGATTTATGATCCATGGAGCCCAACGGTTTAGTTTTTGGCTGGGATCATCAATACTCACTGTACACGGCGTCTGCATCCAGGGTTCTCCGTCAATTTGCATGGGAAGGGTTTTTGTGGTGCTATAGGAGGCCAAGGAACATTAGTGATTTCCTTACCAATCGAATACCAAAACTCTGCTTCTCAGGTTGGCTTTGAGACTTTTGTCACTGAGGGAGATCTAGTAAAGCCCCTCCCCACCATTCCCATGACCCTCTGCTGCCCCAGCCCCACACCTTCCCTCAGGGACCCTAGTGGAGTCTTCCTTACTGGAAGGTGATCTCAGAGCACTTGGCCAGCCGACGTCCAGCATTCTTGAGCTTGGTATAGATTTGGCCCATCTCAATTGCACCCTCCAATCCGACCACTTCCAGTCTCTTGTCACTTAGGTCTGGGGACGAAGCAGGGAGTTAAGTTTTACATAAACAGGGTATCCCCATAGGGAGTCACACTTTCCCTTGGTCCTGCCCACTCAGCTCCCAAGGCTGCTCCTCTCACCTGGTACACAGGTTTTCAGGATATCAGGGTCGGTGATGACTTTAGCTGTAGCACCTAAGGCCTGGTTGATCCCATAGATATCCCCATGGGGTCTCCTGGTATCACCCCAGAGGTTGGAGCCACCATGCATGCTAGGGATGTTTAGCACTGCGATGCCTTCTAGGGACAGGTTGCTCAGATCCAGCGGTTTCCCACAGATCTGAGAGGAGGGGGCACAGTCCCAGTTAGGGAGGGTACAGATCCTCACCTCATGGCATGATCACAGATGTGATCGCTCCCTCCACCAGATGACAAACTGGAGAGGGCAGGATTTGGAGGTGTGCAAGGGATGGAAATAGGGACTAGTGTATCTTGAGGACTTGGAGAATTGGGGTAGGAGAGCTGGGAGGTCAAAGAAGCATAGGTTCAAGAATATGGGAAGTTCCTAAGGGTGCCATGGAGGGAGAAACTTGGCTATTAAGAAGCTGAAAAGGATGTAGGGTTGAGTCTTATTACACACACCTCAACTGTCAAAGACTCCTCCAGCCTTTTGCATGTTGAGAAGATGGATTCAGATGTGGCAAATTCGAAGTACCATAGCTTGTTCTTCATTCTGTGTCAGCCCCAACACAAGGCCCAGTAGGAAGGGACAGGTTACACAGTGCTGGCAGGGGTGGTAAGTGACAGGGAAGGGCATCAACCTCCTAACTTTAGTCCCATGGGAAACAAGGGTGGCTTTGGTTGGGGGATCTCCTAGAGGTGCCACTGCTCTTCTGAGCAATCTGAGTCAAACTTGGTCAAAACCTGGCTCCTGACACTGTGTATGCCCACACCACCCCCTCCTTTCCCTAACCTGCTGTTGAACTTCTCTGGATATTTCTCTCGCATGATGTGGAATCGATGAGCAATAGAGGCATCCTGGAGAGTTCAGGACATGAAGGTCAGTACAGAGCTCAATCTCTCCCTCCCAGTCTCCCCTCTCTCCCAAGTCCCCATGCTGCTCCCCATAGCATGTCCCAAGATCTTCCCTTGCAACTCATAGCACTGTACTGCACTCCCAATTTCCCTGTGTCACAGGTCACTTAACCTCCCCCTCCTTTTCTGCTCTCCTCCAGCTTCTGACTGCTTGGCCCCCGCTTTCTCCCTTCTCCCCAGGCCCCATTCCACTGACCACACCAATAGAGAAGTAGTTATTGATGATTTGAAAGGGGACTGGGTCACTTTTTTCTTCAGTTTGTTGAGGTATCACCTCCACAGACCATCGATCCATATGTACCACTTTACTCATCTCTAAATCCTTGAGGATCTTTGCCAGATTCTGTCCTTCATACCCTAGGAGTGGAGAAGACAGGTTAGCACTGAGCTCTGGGTCCCAGAGAGGCCTCTTCTCAGCTCCCAATTCCACAAATTCCCGGGGGCCTTCTGCCCTGTTTCTGCAAAGCCTCCCAGCCTTAGCCAGTGACAGGTCAGCGTGCATGGTCACAACTCCCATGGACCTTTCCTCCATGCTGTGTGGAGGGTTAATGTTTCTAATGTGTGTGAATATGCAAAGATGGTGCCAACAGTCATCTGGAAGGTTGGAGAGAATAGCCAGGAGAATGCTGAAAAAGATGGGTGACAAATGGGGATAATCCTCTCTCACCCTCGACCCCTGATGCTTTCACTCCCCATTCAGACAGACCACAGTATAAAGCAACCATGTGTAAACAGTGTTATACAGGCAGAGTGAATGGAATAAAAGGTTCAATAGTAAAGAACAGAGAGCCCCCAAATAGACTCAAGTATATATAGAAATTTAGTATGTGATGTCATTTCAAATAAATGGGGAAAAGATAGATTATTCAATAAATCGTGCTGGGGAAAGGGAGGAGCAGCATGAAAAACTACCTACTGGGTTCTATGCTCGCTACCTGCATGACGTGGCCATCCATACCCCAAACCTCCCAAAGTGCTGGGATTACAGGCCACTGCGCCTGGCCAGAATCTGTACTAGAAGAAAACATTAGTAAATGTTTTTATAATCTTTGAATGGATACAAAACTAGAAGCCCCCCCAAAAAGATAGATAAATATAATTATATTAAAATTTAAAACTAGACGGACATGGTAGCCCCTAAAATCCCAGCTACATGGCAGGAGGATTGCTCAAACCCAGGACTTCGAGACCAGCCTGGCCAACATAGTGAGACCCCATCTCAAAAAACAAACAAGGCCAGGCGCAGTGGCTCACTCCTGTAGTCCCAGCACTTTGGGAGGCTGAAGCGGGTGATCCCTTGAGGCCAGGAGTTTGAGACCAGCCTGGACAACATGGCAAAACCTCATCTCTATAAAAAATATAAAAATTAGCCAGGTGTCGGTGGCTCATGCCTGTAATCCCAGCACGGATATGAGGTCAGGAGATTGAGACCATCCGGCCAAACATGAAACCTGACTCTACTAAAAACCAAAAAATTACCAGGCGGTGGTGGGTGGGCACCTGTATCCCACTACTTGGGAGGCTGAGCAAAGGAGCTTGCAGTGAGCCGAGATCGCGCCACTGCACTCCAGCCTGGGTGACAGAGCAAGACTCCTTCTCAAAAATAAATAAATAAATAAATAAAATAAAAATTAGCCAGGTGTAGGCTGGGCGCAATGGCTGACGCCTGTAATCCCAGCATTTTGGGAGGCTGAGGCAGGCAGATCACAGGTCAGGAGTTTCAGACCAGCCTGGCCAACATGGTGAAACCCCATCTTTGCGCCGGGCGTGGTGGCTCACGCTTGTAATCCCAGCACTTTGGGAGGCCGAGGCGGGCGGATCACGAGGTCAGGAGATCGAGACCACGGTGAAACCCCGTCTCTACTAAAAATACAAAAAAATTAGCCAGGCGTGGTGGCGGGCGCCTGTAGTCCCAGCTACTCGGAGAGGCTGAGGCAGGAGAATGGCATGAACCCGAGAGGCAGAGCTCGCAGTGAGCCGAGACTGTGCCACTGCACTCCAGCCTGGGCGACAGAGCGAGACTCCGTCTCAAAAAAAAAAAAAAGAAACCCCATCTTTACTAAAAATACAAAAAATTAGCAAGGCATGGTGGCGGACACCTGTAATCCCAGCTACTTGGGAGGGTGAGGCAGGAGAATTGCTTGAACTCAGGAGGCGGAGGTTGCAGTGAGCCGAGATTGCACCACTGCACTCCAGCCTGGGCAACAAGAGTGAAACTCTGTCCCCCAAAAAAAAAAATTAGCCAGGTGTGGTGGCATGTGACTGTAGTCCAGGCTACTCTGAGGTGGGAGGATTGCATGAGCCTAGGAGTTCGAGGCTGTGGTGAGCTGTGAGCTTACCACTGTACTCCAGCATGGGCAGCAGAGCAAGACTATCTCAAAACAAAGAAATAAACAAAAAACAAAAAAGGAAAAATGTGCAAATAATACAAACAAGCCTATGATAGAAGAAAAAATACAAATGGCCAATATGCATATGAAACTTGCTCAGTATTACTAACAATTTCAAGAAGCATAATTAAAAAATTAGCTACCTTTTGTTGCCTAACAGGTTGGCAAAGTATAATGAGATTCAGAAAACCAAGTGCTAATGAGTTGATGAATAAATTGGCATTCTCATTTGCTGTTAGCTACGGCATGACTTGATAAGTCATTTTTGGAAAGCATTTTGGCAATTACTATCAAAATGTTATCAAATTTTATCAAAACATATTTTTCACTGGGTGCCATGACTCATGCCTGTAATCCCAGCACTTTGGGAGGCCAAGGTGGGCAGATCACCTAAGGTCAGGAGTTCGAGATCAACCTGGCCAACATGGTGAAGCCTCATCTCTACTGAAAATACAAAAAATTAGCCAGGCGTGGTGGTGCATGCCTTTAGTCCCAGCTACTTGGGAGGCTGAGGCATGAGAATCGCTTGAACCTGGGAGGTGGAGGTTGCAGTGAGCCGAGATTGTACTATTGCACTCCAGCCTGGGTAACAAGAGCGGAACTCCATCTCAAAAAAATAAATAAAATAAAATAAAAATGTTCATATTCTCTGAGTCAGCAATTCTACTTCTAGAAATCTCTCCTAGAGAAATGTTCATATCTGTGCGCAGAGATAGATGTATGAGTGTTCACTGCACCACGGTTTGTAAGATTAAAAAACTGAATGCTACCCTAATGTCCACCAATAGGGAACTGTTTATAAATGATTACACATTCACACAACGGAACTCTATTCAGTGCTAAAATGGATGAGGCAAACCTGACTGTATAGAAATATAATGATAACCAATATGAACTGTTAAGTTAGAAAAAGAAGAAAAACATCTATAAAATGATCTCATTGTTTAAATATATGTTAGTTTGTGTCTAGGAAGTAAAACATGGAGGAACAGCCCCCAAAACTGTAGGGCATAGATTATAGGGAGCTTTCACTTTCTTGGCACATATATATGAAATGTTTGAGTTATTTTTTACCACCAGCATATATTATAATTGTAGTCAGGGAAGAAAAAAGGTTTTAAAAATGTCTCCACAGCTGGGCGCAGTAGCTTACATCTGTAATACCCAGCACTTTGGGAGGCCAAGGCAGGTGGATCACCTGAGGTCAGGAGTTCGAGACCAGCCTGACCAACATGGAGAAACCCCATCTCTACTAAAAATACAAAATTAGCTGGGCGTGGTGGCACATGCTTGTAATTCCAGCTACTCGGGAGGCTGAGGCAGGAGAATCGCTTGAACCTGGGAGGTGGAGGTTGCAATGAGCCGAGATCTTGCCATTGCACTCCGTCCTGGGCAACAAGAGCAAAACTCTGTCTCAAAAAAAAAAAAAAAAAAAGAAAGAAAGAAAAGAAAAAGAAAAAGAAAAAAAAAGTCTCCACTTCCTCACATTCTATTGAGGGTTCAATCCACTGTAATTTACCTTTTGCCCATCCCACCCTGCTGAAACTTTTTTGGCAAAGATTGCCAATGACTCCTGCCAACAGTGTATCTTTCGTTCTCATTTTAGCTCTTGAAAGTCTTCACTTAACCTCTGAAACATCACTCTCTCGGTTACAGAGGGACTTTCCTTTCTCTTTGACTATTCCTTTTTAGTCTTTGTGGTAGGCAGAATACTAGCTTCTCAAAGAGGTCCACATCTTAATCTCAAGAAACTGAATATTGCTGGGTGAGGTGGCTCACGCCTGTAATCCCAGCACTTTGGGAGGCCGAGGCGGGTGGATCACCTGAGGTCAGGAGTTTGACACCAGCCTGGCCAACATGGCAAAACCCTGTCTCTACTAAAAATACAAAAATTAGCCAGTTGTGATGGTGCACGCCTGTAACCTCAGCTACTCAGGAGGCTGAGGCCGGAGAATCACTTGAACCTGGGAGGCAGAGGTTGCAGTGAGCCGAGATCGCGCCACTGCACTCCAGCCTGTGCGATGGAGTGAGACTCCGTCTCCAAAAACAACAACAACAATAACAACAACAACAAAAGAAAATCAGCCAGGCGTTGTGGCACATGCCTGTAATCCCAGCTACTAGGGAGGCTGAGGCAGGAGAATCGCTTGAACCTGGGAGGCAGAGGTGGTATTGAGCCCAGATCGTGCCATTGCACTCCAGCCTGGGCAACAAGAGCAAAACTCCCTCTCAAAAAAAAAAAAAAAAAGAAGAAGAAAGAAAAAAAGAAACTGTGAATATGTTACCCTACATGGAAAAAGAGACTTTGCAGATACATTTAAATTGAGGATTTCAGGCCAGGCACAGTGGCTCACGCCTGTAATCCCAGCACTTTGGGAGGCTGAGGCAGGCGGTTCACTTGAGGTCAGGAGTTCAAGACCAGCATGGGCAGCACGGTGAAACCTATCTCTACTAAAAATACAAAAATTAGCCGGCGTGTTGGCACAGGCTTGTAATCCCAGCTACCTGGGAGACTGAGACATGAGAATCGCTTGAGCCAGGGAGGCAGAGGTTGCGATGAGTCGAGATTGTGCCACTGTACTACAGCCTGGGCAACAGAGGGAGACTCTGTCTTAAAAAAAAAAAAAAAAAAAAAAAATGAGGATTTTGAGATGGGAGATCATACTGGATTATCTGGGTGGTACCAATGTAATCACAGGGGTCCTTATAAGTGAAAGAGGAAGGCAGGAGAAAAGAGTTGTAAAAGGAGATGTGACCGTGGAAGCAGGGGTTGGAGTGATAAGACCGCTGGTTGGAAGGGGGACCTTGAGCCAAGGAATGCAGACAGCCTGTAGAAACTAGAAACAGCAAAGGATTCTTCCCTAGAGCCTCTAGAAAAGAACTCGGCCCTGCCAACACCTTGATTTTAGCCTAGTGAGATCCATTTTGGACTTCTCTCATCCAGAACTGTAAGATAATAAATTTGTGTTGCTTTAAGCCACTGTTTGTGGTAATTGGTGACAGCAGCAATGGGACACTAATGCAGACTCCTTTAATAACTCCTCTTCCTCTGCTCAACTGTTAAATAGGGTGTTTACCAGGATCTTGCTGTCCTTGTTCACCTTCTCTTACCTCCTTCTCTGGGTAATCTCAGCTACTCTCAGAATGTCAATTACCACCTAGGAGCAGATGACTCTCAAACATGTATCTCCTAAAATATTTGACTTCTCTCCTAAATTCCTGACATGTATTTCTAACCACCCACCACAACATCTCCACCTGCCCCAAACTGAATTTTTCTTCCTTAAACTGGTCTTCCTCCTATATTCCCTGTCTTAATAAATGCCACCCCAAGGTTGGGCGCGGTGGCTCACACATATAATCTCAGCACTTTGGGAGGCAGAGGTGGGCGGATCACCTGAGGTCAGGAGTTCGAGATCAGCCTGGCCAGCATGGTGAAATCTCGTCTCCACTTAAAATACAAAAATTAGCTGGATGTGGTGGTGGACGCCTGCAATCCCAGCTACTCGGGAGGCTAAGGCAGGAGAATCGCCGGAACCTGGGAGGTAGAGGTTGCAGTGAGCTGAGATCGTGCCACTGCACTCCAGTCTAGGCAACAGAGTGAGACTCTGTCTCAAAAAGATAAATAAATAAAAATAGATAAATGAATAAATGAATAAATAAATGCCACCCCCATCTGCTGAGTCCATAAACCTAGGAAATGTCCTAGACTTGTCTCTACCTCCTTCTCCACAACCTGTCAGTTATCTAGAGCTGTGGCTTCTACCTCATTAACTCCACTGCTGCTGCCTTGGCTTCTGTGTTCATCATCTCTTGTCTGGACTACTGCAAACAGGTAATTTCCTATTCTGTCTCCTTCCTATAATCCATCTTCCACAGAGCTCCCATAGTGATACTCCTTTCAATCCCCCCTCTTCAAACCTTATGATTTTTTCAGTGTCAACATGTTTTCCATTTCATTTTTCAATTTAAAGTCTCACACTGTTGCCCAGGCCGGAGTGCAGTGGTGCAATCATGGCTCACTACAGTCTCGATCTTTCAGCTGAAGCAATTCTCCCGCCTCAGCCTCAGCTGGGACTATAGGCATGTGCCACCACGCCTGGCTATTTATTTGTGTGTTTGTTTATTTATTTTTAGAGATGAGATCTCACTGTGTCACCCAGGATTGAGTGCAGTGGCCCAATCATAGCTCATTGCAGCCTGAAACTCCTGGGCTCAAGGAATCCTCCAGCCTCCACCTCCTGAGTTGTTGGGACTACAGGTGCGTGCCACCATGCCCAGCTAATTTAAAAAAATATATTTTGTAGAGACTTGGTCTCACTTTGTTGTCCAGGCTGGTCTCCAGCTCCTGGCTTAAAGCGATCTTCTGACCTTGGCCTCCCAAAGTGTTGGGATTATAGGAATGAGCCACAGTGCCCAGCCCAACATACATTTTCATTAGCGCTATATTTATATCCTTACTGTCATGATTCAGGTTGAGTTAGCAGAAAACTGCAATGTTTTCTGCTAACTTGTTTGCTTGTTTATGCTAACTTGATTTTTGTTTGCGGAATACAGGGAAGACATAAAATATGTAATTTCAAAATGTCTAATATTATAAATGAAGAAGTCAGATGTTGAGGATCTGAAAACTGGTCAAAGAATTGGTTATATGTCTACATATAAAACTTAAGTTATAATGAGCACTCAGAGATATTTCTTCCTATTTGTTCTTTTAGTTACATCTTTTACTTACATCGAGTTCTCCCTCACTGCTGCTTGTTTGATTGGGTTAAAAAAAAAGAAAAAAAAAAGTTTGCCCATAGTTCAGGGATTGCACACTCAAATACCTGAGTGGCTTGAATGGTAAAGTGGGTTGGGCATGGTGGCTCACACCTGTAATCCCAACACTTTGGGAAGCCTAGGTGGGCAGATCACTTGAGGTCAGGAGTTTGAGACCATCCTACCTCGTCTCTACTAAAAATACAAAAATTAGCAGGGCGTGATGGCACACACCTGTATTTCCAGCTACTCAGGAGGCTGAGACAGGAGAATCACTTGAACCTGGGAGGCAGAGGTTGCAGTGAGCCGAGATGGTACCACTGCGCTCCAGCCTGGGCAACAGAGCGAGATTCCATCTCAAGAAAAAAAAAAAAAAAAAAGAAAGGGAAAGTGAATAAGTGACTAGCAGGGAGCCAAGGGGGTTGTGACAAACTGAAGAATACATGTCCCACTTCGAAATAATCAAGTACAAAGAAATTGAAAACACTGCAAGGCAACTAATACAAAACAACACAAAATCATTACTGTGGGCTGTCGGCTTGCAATCTCTGGCAGGATAAAATTAAAAACTCCCTGGCACAGTATTCATAACCCTCCATAATCTGGACTCTGCTCAACTAGTCTTCCCTCTCCACATTTTCCACCTTGCACCCTATGTCCCAATCATGATGAATGACTTACAGTTCCCCCAATGCACCACCATGTTTTTTGGTGGCTCCTCTGGCCTTATACTACTTCCTCCACCTAGAATGCCTTCCGCTGCCCTTCGCAGACCTCTATTCCCTAAGATCTCCAGCAAGATCTTAGAGCTGGACTCTGAACCCAATAACCTCAACTCCAAGATTCCTCAAACACAATCTGCCCTACACTGACCTCTTTACCTACCAACACCATCCTTCAAACTCTTTCTGTTTGGAAGGCATAAGAGATTAGAAATGGGAGAGCAGTTAGGAGACTATTGCAATACTCGGAAAGAAGTCATAGTGAATTAATTAATGACTACCTGGTTAATTGTTTGAATGAGTGAATGAGTCATGACCAAGCTCCCTGCTAGCTCCATCACTCAGCATCTGGCTTAGCTCTTATATAAACTTCCTTATTCACACATTGTTCCCCACCCCCACATTCCTTGATTCTCTGAGCCATAAGAGTTGGTTGGGAGAAACATAAAAATATTTACAGGAAAGGGGACTATCACCCTTGACCCTTCTAGGTTCAGACTGTGGTCCCTGCTTCTTCCAAAGCTCTCTTCTTTTTGGACATTCCACTTTTGTATCCACCTGTCTGTGCCCCTCTTCTTCCCCAATCCTTTCTATACCAGATGCCTAGTTTCGACTCTAAGTGCCTTTCCCTTCCTACACAACTCCCCCCAGCCTACAGCAAAACAATTTCTAACCACTTACCTCCTCCCCATCTTAGGCATCGAGCCAGATCATTTCCAGTACCCAGGGGCAACACAGCAACAGGAGGTAAAACCGGCAAGTTAGCTTTGTCTGCGGAGGCAGGTGAAGAGAAGGATGGAGTGAGTTAGCTCTGCAAGACTACAACCCCAATCCCTTCCCAGAGCCCCTCCCTGCACTGACCAATGGTTTCTAGAATCCAGCCTACTGTGCCGTCTCCACCACACACCAAAATCCGGCTATCAGGAACATCCTTGAATAATCGGAGCCTGAGACAAAGGGGAGAGAGAAGATGAAGAAGGATAACAGGACTCAGGCTACCCAAGTTCCGGGCAGGCAGATTGCTTCTTGTCTCTCATTCCGTAGGACCTTCCTCCTTTTTGTCAAAAGACTTGAGTTTCTATGAAGGTCACAGAAAAGAACAATGGGGGAAAGTTACAGCCACTCCTCAGTGGTTAGGGAAAAATAGGATCTTCATTCTTTGAGAGCAGGACAAAGATGGGCCGGGGAGCTCGGAAGATGGGATACCCAGTGACCCTAGGGAAGGAAATATTCTGAATTCTGGCCTCTTGGGGATCTCTAGCCCTCCTCTCCCAACCTGCACTCTTTCCTGCACTCTCCTAACATATACAGATACACAGACCCACGAAAACACTGTGATACAGTCCCTAACCTGTGCTCACCCTATCTCAGGACCATCCTTTAGGAGGTTGAACACCTGTCGAGGGTTTAATGTATACTGGAACTTCCAGAGCACCCTGTGTGTGGGAAAAAGAAAAGCTCATGGCAGGCGCAGGGGTTGGGGGTGATCTTCTGAACCTCACCCTCTTGGTGTGTTCCTCAAGGTATGCCCCTCCAGACACACACATCCCCTTCCACCTTCCAAGTGCTGCAGGCAGGCCCTCCCTCCCATCTTAGAAGACCCAATATATCTCTCCTCACCTCTGCCCCTGTTTCCCGCCACTCTTAGGATTGACAAAGACAAGAAGTGGGTGGGTGTTAGGAACAGGGTCAATCTGCATTGGGGGAAGAAAGTAAGGATAAAGAAAGCAGGATTTTGTCAGAGTTAAGGTGGGCCCTGGAGACAGGGGCAGAGGGCTGGCATTCCACCAAGATATTTCCCCCCTTCCTCCTGTTTCCCTCCCCTTCCCTCCCCTACCGTGGTGGAGTTTCTGGAGAGTGAGCATCAACCGCTCCCCACCAGGCTCTCCCACTTCATTCCCACCCATGAGGGCTCCAGCGAAAAACCGGCCCCCATCATGAAGCCCAAGGCTCTCAGCCCTGTACCCGCAGAGCCTCAGAGGTGCTCAAATTTAAATCATCCATGGTCTTCTGGCTTGTTTTGCTATTTTTACGATCCGATCCAGAGGCCTGGGAGGGGAGGAAAGCAGAGGGAAGGAAAGCTGTATTGTGCATGAATCCCTAAATAGAGGGGTCTGACTTGAATCTTAAAAGTATGAGCTCTCTATTCTAAATGCCACTCTGTGCGTGTGGGAAATCGGGAAGGCACTCCTGTCCCCTCCCCGCTGCTGCCGAGGGTCTCACCAGGACACTGGGATAGATGGAAGATGGAGGCAGGATGTGATCCCGGAGCAGCCCACAGTCACACTCATGGCCCACCGCTTGCAGGCAGTCATCGTGGATCTGAAAGACGAGGTGGGCACAGAGAGATCACGAAGGGAACCCTGTCTCCTCTCAACCTGGCAGTCTGGGCTGGAAAGAGCCCTTGGGAGCAGGGGCAACTGTGGCTGTAAAGGAGGTGTGGCTGGGAGGCCCGTGGAGAGGGCAGCTCTGCGGGGCCCTAAGACGTACCCAGAAGGGATGGCTCCCAAACTGACCTCTAGGTGGCACCATACACAATGCAGCCCGGTCAGACTGTGGTAGATCCGGATCTTTTTCTGACAGCGGTCGCAGCGCCCGGACTCACAGCCCCCTCGCACCCACACATGTGATTGGACCTTGGGGAGAAAGGCAGTTCCTTGTCTGGGAGGGTCTGAGCAGGACTTAGGGGAGGGAGGGGCTGAGGGCAGCAATGAGCCAAGGGCCAGGGCCAGGGCCAGGATGTAGGTGATGTTGGGGGCGGAGGCTTGAGATCACTCACACCAATGTCCTTCCGAGACTTGGCATAGGTGCTGACTTCACAAGGCAGGGCTTTCATGGCACACTGGTCGTGAACAGTGTACTTACAGACTGAGGGAGAAGGAAGAAGTTGGGAGGCTTAGCTGAGCCTCTCCCCCTATTTCCTTCTTACCTGAGGGTGAGGCAGGATCAGATATGTGATCCCTTGCTTGAGGGTGTAACAGAATAAAAGTTTGGGGTGAGGTGCCCACCTCCAAAACCCACGCCTTTTCCTTACTCTTCCTCCTAAAAGATCAGCTGCTATCCCATGCCTGCCCCACACCATCCATGTGCCAGGCAGGAACTGAGCTGGATGATGCTTGGGAGGCCCAGGTCTAACAGCAACAGTAATCATAATAGATATTTTTTATTGCATCTTATAGTACGTGCATGCACCATCTGAAGCACTTTTCTTGCACCAACTTTTTTAATGCTCACAGTTACCTCATTTTCAGTTGAGGAAACTAAGGCTTAAAGAAGTGATGTGGCTTTCCCAAGGTCACATAACTAGTCAGTGGCAGAGCCCAGGATTCAAACCTAGGTCTTTCTAAGTTCACAGCGTCAAGCTCCCACAGATAGCTGGGCTGACCCTCTTCCCCTACCTCCCAGCTCCCATTACTCACGGTTACAGCTCAGTCCCTGTTTGCCAAGACCAATGCTTGACTCGCACAGGTTGCAGTAGATTGGTCTGGGGAACCTCTTGGGCCTCCACATGTGCTGTCCATCGTCCTTCAGAGTCTAGGAAGGCACAGTAGATGCTAGGGAGTGTCAAAGCCCTTATAGGGCCAATCCTGGCAAGCATAACCCAAGGCTGTCTAACTCATCCCCCAAAGTCTCTCCTACTCACCATCTCCAGACCCAGCAGCACTAGCAATGGCACGGTGGTGGCCCCAGCCCGGACCCACTCAGCTTGAGAGACAGAGCCACTGCCATCATAGTCAATCTCTTTCATCATCTCCTGAAGAATCTGAGCACAGAGTGGAAAGGGACTTTCAGTATGAGTGGGTCTTCAGACCCAACACCTCTCCACTGCCTCTTAGGATATCCAGCCCAGCCATCCTAGCCAAGGGAACCAGGTTGCCTGTCAGAGATGAGGTAAGGCAGATGCAGGACTCACCAGGGAAGAAGATACAAGAAGGGACATGAAGGAAGAGCTGCCTTACCGGCCTCAGCTCAGACACATCCCAATCCAGGTATTCAGCCACTCGCATCATCTGTAGGATAATTTTGTCCACTTCCTGGAGCAAAAAGGGCAAGAGCCACAGCCACATCCCCTTTACTACCACCATCCAAACTCTCTTCCAGAAATCAGTGTTCCTGGGTTCCACCCCAGATTCACACCTCTCATTCTCAGGTACGTCTGCCAAGTAAATAAATGTGTTTGTATGTTTGTAAGGCAGACCCAATTCATGTCTCCAGCATTCCCTTTGAGGGCTCAAGAGCTTGGGACTTACTTTCAAATTTAGTCCTAGAGGACTCAACCTCTCCCCCCATCCTCTTCTGTTTCTTAAGACCCTGGAAGAGTTGGGGCAGGAGGGTGCAGACAAATTAACACATATTCCCTTGCCCAGCATACAGGGTCCCCAACTCACTGAGCTGTCCAGGATCCCATTTCTGTCCGTGTCGTACAGCTTGAAGGTGACTGTGGGATGTTTTAGGGGGGCCAGGGTCAGTTTGTGAGAGATACTCAAAGAATTCATACCAGAATATGGGGGAAACAAAGAGACAGGGAGAGAGCCTTTGGGTGAGAAGCCTAGAGAGCCTGGGATGGGACTGAGAAAGAGACAAAAAGGAAAGGAAAAGAGGCATGGATTCCACCCTCAGTGAATGTGTCAGGGGAGACAATACACAATCCATATCCCAAGGACATCCTAGGCTGCCTACATGGGAATGTACAAGACATGGGTACTGGGGTGACTATGGTGAAGGGCATTAGGTATAAATAATCTGGGAGAACAGAGGAAATGGGCTCATTCTCTGGCCCCACCTTTGTCTAGACCTGTCAGCCTTTAGGAATCCTGAAGGAATAAGGGAAAGGAGGCTGGGAAACACCTCTCTTTCCCTTCACTGCCCCGCCACCTCACTTCAGAAGGGCAACTCACATTCTAACTTGTCTTCTGGTCGACCACCCTCCAGAAGGGAAAAGTAGCAGGAAACATCATTGAGACACACCACATCTGGTTACAAAAAAGCAGATCAGAAGTCAGGGCTCCCTCCACTTTGGCTCATGTTTTATTCTTTGTTTGTTCTACCACTCCCTTTTTTTACAAAAAAAGATTTACTGATTTTTTAAGAGACAGGGTCTCGCTCTGTCACTGAGGCTGGAGTGCAGTGGCATGATTATCGCTCACTGCACCTTGAACTCCTGGCCTCAAGCAATCCTCCCACCTCAGCCTCCCAAAGTGCTGGGACTACAGGTGTGAGCAACTGCCCTCAACTTACCTTTCCCCTTTACCTTTCCTCCCTTTAGCTCCTAGACCAGCCTGACTATTCTCCACCAATTTCCCCCCCAACCTGCACAACATGTGACTCAAGTCAATTCTCATCCCCAAATCCATACTAGTTTGATTTTTCTGCCAGAGGCTCAGCCCAGTCCTACCTGCTTGACCATACCTTTTGCCACATTTGTCTCATTTAAGCAGTGACCAGTCTCAAAGGATTGAAACAGTGCCAGGCTTAGGTGTCTGGGAACATTATCCAATTCCAGATAGATTTTCAGGAATTGCTGGAATCCCTCATACCCAATGGCCTATAATGAGAGTGAGCATTATCCTGGGGAGCCTGCAAGGTCGGAGCTGGGGCTAAAAAATTGGGAGTAGTGGGGACAGGGATAATAAGTGCAGAGCTGAGAAGCATCTGAGGCAGGAGTATGGTTTCTTTGATTAAGTCCTGAGGTAATAGAATCTCTTGTTTTATCCTAAAGCAATAGTCGGAGTGACAATGGACACTAGGGTATCTCTGGAGGGGATAGTGAGGGGCAGGCCCAGAATAATTCCTGGAAGTTGGGGATCAAAAACAAAGATGGGAAGAGTTGATCAAGGAGAGGATTTCCCAGCTGCCACTCACATCTCCTTGGACATATTTAGCCATCTCGCCATCCTCAAAGAGCTTTAGGACATCACTGACCTTTTTGGTGGAGTCTAGGGTATAGAGAGAGTAAGAGAACAGCATTATTAGTCCAGCTGAGTTCTCCTGCCAGAGAAATCCAGCAGGAAAAAAGATTCAAATGAGAAGAAGAAATTCCAAGAAGAAACACAGAAATACAAAGAGAAAAATATTTCAGATCCTCCAGAACAGTACCACTCTTTACTCCTCTTCTCTGAGAGCTGGAGCAAGCAGTCCAGGTATCGCGAAGGTGGGTAGAGAGCTGAGACCTTGCACAATGCAGCCGGGTTAGACTGTGGTAGATCCGGATCCTTTTCTGACATCTCCCCATCTCCCACTCCTCCCATTCCCAGTCATGGGCACATCTGAGCAGCACACTGCTCAAAGCCACTGAGGAAGCTGGGGGCCAGGGGGTGTAATGAGGAGGAGGAGGGATTCTCTGGGGCAGGGTCTCCAGAACTGAAGGCCTGACAGGAAGACTCACATTCCATGTATTTTTGCAGCTGGGCAAAATCACTGGGGCTTATTAGGCCCCTCTCCTTGGCCATCTGTCTGTTTTTCTCAAGGATGGCCAGAAAGGCAGCTTCGTAGTAGTACTTCCGTTGCTTGGACCTCTTCAGAGGGTAGGCCTGGGGAAAAGTGACAGAGGGTACACTGGGAAGAGCCAGCTGTCTGGGTGTCTTTTCTTCTGTCTGTTCCATTCTGTCTCTACTCCCACTATTATTTTTTGTTCTTTCCTTCTCTCCTAGTCCCTCCCTAAATATCTTCCTTTCCCTGTGTCCCTCTTCCCTATGCCTCTACCTTCCCTGACATTGTCCTCTGTCTCTGTTTCTCCGACTCATCTCTGTCTCTCCATTTCTGGATCCTTCTCCCTCTCCCCCAACCTATCTTGATTCATCTGACAACCCTCACCTTCCCACCCGCACCCGGCTTTCTCAGTCTATATATGTTTCTGTGGGTGTGTCCCTTGTCTGTTTCTGCGCTTTCTTCCGCCATCGTCAATCTCTGCAGACTCTCCCCAGCCTGCGCTCTCTCCCATCTCGGGTCTTCGGCAGTTCCGGCAGTTCCGGCCCTCTGGGTGACTCTTACTGCGTTAGCGCGTCTTCCTGGCCATGACCCCATTTTGTTCCGCCTCTGGCCAGAGACCCCAGCTCCGCTCAGCCACCCACTCCCCGAGCCACCCACGCCCCGCAACGACCTCTAGCGCTTCTGACGCGCGACACAGAACCAGCTCCGGCAAGGTCCCTAGCCCCGGCCCCGCCTGGACTGCGTTCCGCGGAGCTCCACTAGGGAAGGGTGGAGACCTAGGCGCGGGGTAGGGAAGAGGCAGGGGAAGAGACTCTGGGTACTCACAGAGTCTCTTCTTAGAAGAGGATTCTGGGATACTGACATCCTAGAGAATGGACTCTAACCATATGGCAGTTTTCAGTGACTATAGTCCAACTTCTGCTGCCAACAGATCTAGTATTTCCCAGTCCCGGGACGGTGGAGCCGAGTGCTAGTGTCTTGGCTCTTGGGAACTTCCTTCCACTCTGCTAGGTCAGCAGTGCTTAGGGAACTCCATGTTTTGGCTACTGGATCCAGGGACCAAGGTGCAGTGGGCGACTTGCCTTGATTCAATAATGATAATAATATATCTTACGTTAATATAATACAGCCCGGTTTTGGAACAGAACTAGGATCAGTCATATCTGGGTCCCATTCTTAGCTCTGATACCACTGTGTGACTTGGGGAAGTTATATCTGTAAAATGGGGAGAATGAGAACCATTTTTCACAGTTGTGTGGCTTAAGTAAAATATATGAAAAGTCCCTCATATAATGCCTGACATTTAGGAGGCCTACAAGAAATGCTAGTTATTACTGTACTAACAATTAGAATCAAATCATGAGACATAGGAAATTATTGGCATAAGCATTCTGCAGATGAGGAAACTGGAGCTCAGAGAAGCTTGGATTTCCTAAGGCAGTTGATAGATGGAAAATCCAAGGCTCCAGCCCAAGGCCATGTGGTAGTGCCTCTGCTTGTCACTCTGCCCTCCTCTTGTTCCACTTTCTCCTCACACCCCGCCATCTGGTCTCACTGTGCTCCTTTCTGTTCCTCAGGCATGCCAAGCTCTCCCCTGCTCAGAGCAATGAGTCTTACTGTTCTGTCTGCCTGGGATACCCTTCTCAGTATGTAGTGAGTGCTCAATATTGGTTGTACAAATGATTGTGTAAAGCTGGGGATTCATAATTTGGGGCTATGAATCCAAATATGGTTACATGGGAATAGGATGCCAGAGTGCCCACCTGACAGTCAGAGGAAAGGAGATAATTTGTAGTACATAGAGTAGGTGCTAAATAAATATCTGTTAAATAAATGAATGATGCTGAAAAGCACATATTGACTACCCCATCAAACACCCTGATCTCCACCCACTCATTTAGGGCTTGTTGGGTTAGGGAAGCAGTTTGGGTGTTCAAGCACAGCCCAGAACAGCCCAGCCCTTTTCCTTTCTGATGATGCAAGGACTTTCTCTGCAGCTTCTGCCCTTGGGACATCTCTGCTGCCTACTTTTATGCAGCACACCATTCCTGTTCCAGCAGCTTTCTGGGAACACTCAGAAGAGGGTTCTGGGATACTGACATCCCAGAGAAAGGACTCTACCCATCTGGCACTTTTCAATGACAATATTCCAACTTCTGCTGCGAACAGATCTAATGAATACTAATAGTCTTATGGCTAATGGGGCCTCTATAGCTTACTTAGCCTCTCTGATTACCCCTGGGGATTCTAAGATGACTCCAAAGTTCTAGGAAATGGAATCTGAGGGAGAAAGTGACAAGGAGGGAGCAAACAAGTTACAATGCAAAGGAGAGAGGACAGGCTTCTTCTCTGCCTCTCTTTTTACAATGATCTAACTCTTTCTTGCTCCTTCTTAGCTCCCCAGGTCTTAAACCTGGAGAAGTAGTATACAGTAGAAGTTAAGAGAATGGACTTGCAAATTGGACAGGCAAGGATCACAATCCTAGCTCTTTGAGAGGTCATTTCATCTCCCTGAGCCTCAGTTTTCTCACCAGTAAAGTGGGCACCTACAGAAATCAGTCGCAATATGGGCATTAAATAAGATGATATATGCAATGTACTTAGCAAACAGCATGACACAGAATAAAAACTCAATGAACATCAGCTATTGTCATTATTACACAAGGGTAGTACCTAGAGAAACATTTCTGGAGATTAGGAAAAATGATGTCTTTGAACCAGGAAAGCATAAATTTCAGGGACTGCTAGCATCAGTGAAGCCCAGTTGTACGTCTTACCCCTTGTTATTAATATATCTGTCAGGTGCAAACATGTAGTATCAGGATCCTGAACTTTGCCTCTGGGAGGATGACGAGGTGGCTAGAACTAGACTCTCAGGGTTCAAGGACACCCCTGGGCTGGAATCTTGGAAACGAGTGCTCCTGGGATCTTCTCAGTGATTCTCTTGACTTCTCTGACTGAAAGTTTAGCTACCCCTGGAGCTGAAGGGCAGCAAACTGTGGGATCCTGGGGACTTAAAGACCTGGAACAAGTCCATTTTTTTCCTCCAGGTCCATCCCAACCCTGAGGCTATAACCTGGGCTAGTCTAGGCGAATGCCAGGGCTGGGAGGGTGGGGTCTGCTGCCAGCCTGCCAGCTATTTGTGACTCACCCTTCCCTTCCCTCCTCTGGTTTCCCTGCCTGCCCCTACCCACTTGGGGTGAGAAAGGAAGAAGTTGACTTGGAGGCAGAGAATCTTAGAACATCCACAGAGCTGGGAGTCACCAACCCTCATATTTTGCAGAGGAGGAAATTGAGGCATACAGAGAGAATTACTCTCTTAAGGGCACAGTCAGACTCTAGACACCCATCCTTAGTACATTCCACTAAATCTTAGAGCTCATGGCTCTCTGGATCTAATTTTAAACATCAAATACTAAAATCTTAACCAAGAGATAAATATTATTTCCAAAGCCTGTGTTAGTATTTAAAGTTTCCTTTTTTCACTTAAGCATTCATTGCTAACATTCCAAGTCCTTTAAGTCGACCATTACTCAGGAAATAGCTACGTCTCCAGAATATTGAGGCTGCCCCAGGGGGCAGGAGCTCTGAATTTGAGGGTCCAGTCCTGATTACCTGGACTTCTGAATTCCTTAATCACATCATTGACTGTATCCTCCTCCTCTCCCCGACCGTTGCTGCTAGTAGGTAGCCCTCAAAAGGGAATCATTTGCTTGAAGCCTGAAAACTTATTAAGCCTCCACAAACACTGAAGACTTCAGTACTACCTGGCTGAGGGGGTTTTGTGTGTGTGTGTGTGTGTGTGTGTGTGTGTGTGTGTGTGTAGAGGGTGTCATTGCGTAGTATAGGAGGAAGTTACGATACTGGCATGGTTGGGGGATGTGGGCTTGTCTGTGCTGAGGCTGAAGAGATGCCCAATAATATTTGCCTTTCTTCCCCAGGAAGGCTCATTTCTCCCATCAAGGTGAAAAGTGAGATTTAGACTCAGGTATTTTCAGAAACTTCCCAGTGACAGGTGGGGAGAGGATGGGGGTGGGAAGTTGGGGACCTGGAGGCCAAACAAGAACCCTTCTCCACCCGTGCGGCGCTGTGGAGGTTCCGAAAAGGACTTCCCTCCGAGTCGGGTCCCAGGAACCGGGCTTCACCATCCCTCCGAATGAGCGGGAGGGAGGGAGGGGAAGGTCTGGGAAACGTTACCCACCGGGTTCTGGCCCAGCCCTCCCGCTGCACCCCCGCGTCCCAGCGCAGACCCTTCTCGATACCCGCTCCAGCTGTCACGCTTCCTCCTTCCCGACCCAGCAGCACGAACGCAGCCCATGGGTTCTCGGCTTCCCTATGCCTGCCCTTTTCCGATGGGGGAGAGTGGGGCGCTGGGGGACTCGCGGGGTCTCTACCTTGCTTGAGAGGGCTCGCGGTCGCAGCTGAAGCGCCGGCGCTGGAGCTGGAGCCCGAGCTGGGCTGGAGGGGACGGGCCAGGCAGACGCGGCCGCAGCGGGGCCGCCCCGTTCCTGACGACATAGCTGCCCGTCCCCCACCCCAGCCTGCCCGCGGCGCCCGCGCCGGGCGCCCCCAACTCTGGGAACTTCGAAGTTGGAGAGGCCCGTTTCTAGGTTTCCAGTTCACCATAACCTGCTCCAGCCTCCCTCGAATATGTCCGGGGCTTTTGACACATTTTCTCCATTTGCTGCGCTCCTCATCTTCTTCCCGCGCCGGCGGCAGCTCTGCTTCTATTTTCCCTTCTTTCTAATCACTCACAGCCTCTCCCTTCCTCCCAAACCTGGGAGGCCAAGATACCGGGCAGGCTGCTAACAGAACAGCTCGGCACTTGGGCACCCAACCAACGTCTCACTCTCTCCTGATTGCTGCCATCCTGAACTTCCCTGACCAACTCCCTTCCATCCACCACTGACTTTACACTCAGGAGATCCCAGGGGGGCAAGCCCAGAGTCCCAAACTCCACAACCTAACCAAACACCTCCCTCCCGCCCCAGGCTCTACCCTGCTTGAGACAATCTGCCTACCTTCTCCACGTTCCTCTCTTTCCTTTTAGACCTATTTTCCCCAGTCTAAGGACACCTCCTGTCAAGACTCATGTCCTCTCCTTAATTCTAGGGTGGAGGTTTGCACTTTGGTCTGTGTCCAGCCTTTCTCCACGCCCTCATCCTCCCACTTTACCTGCTGGCCTTGGCAGGTGGCATAGAAGGCCCTGGCCAAAAGTAGAGAGTGAAAGGTCCTTTCAGCTTCTCCTGCCTGGAGTCTCTTCTAGAGTCATTAAGGCTCTTGGGGGCGCATGGATGGTGGTAAAGGTGGTACAGCAAGGGAGAGAGATGGAGGCCTAGGGACTTACCGGCAGGAACTGGAGACCCAGGCATTCTGCTCACTGGCCCCGCCCCAACCCCTGTCTAACTCCCTCCTACCCTTCATTGAAAATGGGGCAGAGTAACAAAGCCTTAGGTTCCTGGAATCGTCCTTCTTACACCTGGGAGTGGGAAGAAGGGGGAGGGGAGACCTCTGACTAGAAGGGTACGTGCATGTGTGGGTATTGTGTATGCATACATACACACACATAATATACACATACTTTTGGTGGGGGTTGGAAAGGGAATGAATACATGAGGCCCTCTAGTGGAAACAGGGATATCTAAGCAGTTCTTGATTGTTTCAAGACAGGCTTGTTGGAACAGACTCCTCCACATTTGCCAGAAATATAGCTGCTGAGTAATAGGGTTTGGGAGTATTGTTGTTGTATCTAAACTGGAGATTTCGGGCATAGGTTGAAGAGCAGTCTGTCTCTCTGCTCCTGTGCCCCTCCAAGTCTCACCCTCTCACCCCCAATCATAAAAAGACAAGGGCCAAAGGCCGGGCGCGGTGGCTAACACCTGTAATCCCAGCACTTTGGCAGGCCGAGGCAGGCGGATCACGAGATCAGGAGATCGAGACCATCCTGGCTAACACGGTGAAAACCTGTCTCTACTAAAAATACAAAAAATTAGCCAGGCGTGGTGACACATGCCTATAGTCCCAGTTACTCAGGAGGCTGAGGCAGGATAATCACTTGAACCCGGGAGGCGGAGGTTGCAGTGAGCCGAGATCATGCCACTGCACTCCACCCTGGGCGACACGAGCAAAACTCCGTCTCAAAAAAAAAAAAAAAAAAAAAAAAAGACAAGGCCCTTGATACTCCCCATCCTGTCTTTACAGTATTTTCTTCACTGTTAGCAAAGCTTCATCTCTCCTTCCTCTATGACCTCCTTAGTCATAGTAAACAAACTGTACTGAAGGCCTTTTATACACTAAGTCCTGTACTTAGTTCTGCAATACAAGCAAAAACATAGTCCAGTTTAGGGACCATACCAATGAGCGGTGCAATGTGTGTAAAGCCTCTCTGCTCTGAGCTACTTTAAACAAACATACAATATAAGAATAGGTCCCCTAACACCTCTGCCTATCAGTTTTCTGTCCCCGGATCTTTCATTTAGAAATCTTGGAACGATATTAATCTCTAAGGCACTCAGCTTTCCTTGCAAAGAATGCTTAAAGTAATGCCACCCTGTGTATTACCTGTGTTTCTCACTCTTATCGTCTTTAGATATGTCCCTAAATAAAGTTGAAGACATTCCTTTTAAGATAGTTTTTGGTACTTCAAAGTGGGGTGTAATGTTATCTCTCGAATAAGGAATAAGGTGGAATCAGTCTTACTCTAGACTTCTTAGTGTCTTCTTTAGGATCTGTGCTCCATCATACCCCAAGTCAGTTACTGGGGGGTGTGGGTGGGGGAAGAAAAGCCAAGAAACATCTAAGAAGGAGGCGTTTAATGCCTACGGTTCCAGGTGCTCATTTCTTTAATCAACCACATCATAACAATCAGAAAGAAAGAAACCGCAATGAACAAAGGGAAAGGAAAAAACAACAGCCTGTTCTCCCCAGCCTTTTTTGCCCTGTTCCTCCTCAGGGTGGGGGGCCACATCCGGGGCCCCGGGTTGGGTCCCAGGCAGGTCTACTAAGCAGACAATTGAGTTTCACTTCCTGTCAACCCCAGTGCTGAGGCAGGATGTCTGGGGGTGGGAAGGGGGCCTAGGGTTGGTAGTGAACAGGGGCCACTTCAGGTTTCCCTCCTGCAGAAAGGTCTATTGAGCAGCCTCTGAAAGCTGCAGAGACCACTCCTGAGGTAGTTCAGTCAAGACCAAAGTATCCCATTAGTTTTTAGAGGCTTCATCCCACACTCTCACGTCTAATCATAACAAGGTTAAGGACAAGATGTCAGACCCTGCGGGGCTGAAGTACAACCGGTGAAAAGAGAGCAAGGGTTTAAGACCACAGTGTCACAACACTTGCAATAACAGTGTATCGTATGCAAATACTTTTTATTTATTTATTTTGAGACTGAGTCTTGCTCTGTCATACAAGCTGGAGTGCAGTGGCATGATCTTGGCTCACTGCAACCTCCACCTCCCAGGTTCAAGCGATTCTCCTGCCTCAGCCTCCTGAGTAGCAGGGATTACAGGCACTCGCCACCACACCCAGCTAATTTTTGTATTTTTAGTAGAGACGGGATTTCACCCTGTTGGCCATGGCTGGTCTCGAACTCCTGACCTCATCAAGTGATCTGCCCACCTTGGGCTCCCAAAGTGTTGGGATTACAGGCATGAGACACCGCACCCGGCCTGGAAATACTTTTTAAATGAGCCCCCGTCCCCCACCCCCAGACATTCTGAATTGGCTTCTAGTGGAAGTCACAGAGATGGAGGATGGGAAGGAAGGCAAGCTACGGCCTCCAGAAAACTTCTGAGGCCTAATTTGTCTTATAAAGGTCCTAGTCAGCCATTGCTCAGTTTTTTAGTGGTTTTTTTTTTTTTTGAGACGGAGTCTCACTCTGTCGTCCAGGCTGGAGTGCAGTGGCGCGATCTTGGCTCACTGCAACCTCCGCCTCCCAGATTCAAGAAATTCTCTGCCTCAGCCTCCCGAGTGGCTGAGATTACAGGCGCCCGCCACCACGCCCGGCTAATTTTTTTGTATTTTTAGTAGAGACGGGGTTTCACCATCTTGGCCAGGTTGGTCTTGAACTCCAGACCTCGTGATCCACCCGCCTTGGCCTTCCAAAGTGCTGGGATTACAGGCGTGAGCCACCGCGCCTGGCTTTTGTTTTGTTTTTTAAATGGGACATGCTGCCTAGTGTTGGAGGTAGTCACCAATACTTACCTCCTCCCTCCTCCCTGGTTCCAGGGGTACTGCTGGACATTAAACTAAGCCAAAGTGGGGATAAGGAGGAAGGTAAAAGGGTTGATATGGAAAAAGCTATATGAGGGTGGAGGAGGGCAGAGTTGACACCTGAGGAGAGGAACCTGCAGCCGGGTCCCTCCCAAGCTGTAGGGGAAACAAGTTTAACAGGACTTAGCCCTGAAGGAACAACAGTTGCTGAAATGGGCGGCGGAGGAAGACCATATGGGTTCGTCTGAAGAATAGGGAGGTACGGGGCAGGGCAGGATTACAAATGGAGTGACACTGCGGGACCGGATTATTGGCGAGTTGCCCCGCTTTAGATCCTCAGCGGTTGGACGAGTTTAATTAGAATACTAAGTAGGTCCGCCCAGAAGCTTTCACCCTGCCCTCTGACCCTAGGGCCCAGCCCAAGGAGGCACTCAGGGTTAGGAGGTCTGGGCGAGAAGCAACTAGGGCCCTCATCACTTCGCCGCCGAATCCCCGGCGCCGCCCAGCGGGGCAGAGCCAGGCCAGGGCCGCCCGCCCAACCTGGTCCGCTGCCTCTTCGGCCATGGAAGCTGCCGGCAACCCTGCGGCTACGGAGACAGGTGACCGACCCGCGGCGCCCTCCGCCTTGCACGCCCCTCCCGCGGGTCTTTGGAGGTTGAGTCGGGCGGCCGACAGCACTCGGCACACGAATTCGACCTCCCCACCTTCTTAGGGTTAGATGGGGTCTTCCAACCGTCCCTAGAAAC
The DNA here is from genome assembly GCF_009828535.3 of Hylobates moloch. NCBI lineage: Eukaryota > Metazoa > Chordata > Mammalia > Primates > Hylobatidae > Hylobates > Hylobates moloch. Next base: position 49,091,677 of record NW_026652288.1, read on the forward strand.
ACTTGTGCGCCCCAGTGCGTTCCTGGAGTTTGTCTGCTCCACGTCACCAAGCCGCTCTGAGATCTGGGTGCAGGCCAGAGCCTGGATATTCTTCCTTTCTTCATTTATAAGGCCCCCTTTTTGGGTGCAGGTGGGCCTTGCGTCCTTTTCCCTCGCAGGCCTGGACGTACGAGGAGTTCCTGGGATGAGAGGGACTGTGCCTCGGAACTTCTCTTGGCTCCCCGAAGACTGTTTTACAGGCAGCAAGCGCTCAATAATGGTATCGGTGGCAGTAAAAGAGCCTACGGCTTTATTTTATTAACTATTTCAGCTTCTCCCCTCTTCCTCCTCCTCCACCTCCGCCCATGAAATGGTGCACTCTCCCTTTAAGACTAAGATGGTGGCTTGCTACGATCGGGACTCCACTTCCGGTGGGGAGGGGGGCGGGACCCCAGCCCGCTCACGCCGGAAGTGGTTTGCGTTTTCAAGATGGCGACTCCCTATGTTACTGACGAGACCGGCGGTGAGTGCGGGAGGCGCGGAGCCGCTTCTCTCCGGGCTCTCGGGACAGGGGTTCGGACTTGGAAAGGGGTCTGTGCCCCGCCCATCCCGGGGCCCCTCCTTTGCCCCGCCCCCCGGACCGCCTTCCCCATTCATTCTCTCCTACGGGGTGTCTCCTGCGCCCCCTTCTGGTCTCGTGTTTGGGGTCTCTGCTTCCGGTCACCCAAACCCTGGGGTCCTTCAGTGCTGGTGCCTGCTTCAGGACCCTCACGGGCCCTTAGCTTTTCTCCAGCAGTTGGAGCACTCATATCTCTTTTAGGTTCTTCAGGCTTGGGGGCTCCTACACTCTCATTTCCCTCCAATTCCTGCCCTCCTCCTTTTCCCCTCCCCCATTTCAGCTATACTTGCTTTCTGCCCTACCCCAGTGCCGTTTTCATTATTTTTCTCGAAGCTTTATTTGCTGAAGACCTCCTCGTTTCTACATAGTACTTTTTCCTCTCTCTTATCTTTATTTGTTGGGTCACTGAGGTTTAGAGGTGTGAAGGGAAGAGGACCCTAATACAACTTTCAGCTTGAGTTTTCTCCCTGATGGAGTCACCCTTCGCTACCTTCTCCCGTGATGGTGATAGAAATTGAGGGGTCTAAGGTGGGAAAAGGCAAACAGGAAAGCGTCTAGTGGCTTTTCTCCGAAGCCCTTTGACAAGTGAATAAAACCCACTATTCCTTCTGGCTAGAGAAGAATTTGCAGCCTGGCTGGCCGAGATGCTGAAGTGTCTGCTGTGTATGTGAGGTGTATGTGTTGGAAACGGAGAATCACAGCTTTTATCATGGTTTTGTCCCTTCCTAATGGCCTCATCTTTAGAAAAATATGCATAGTAGTAATAGCTACTCAATGATGATCAAATAATATATGTGAAAGCAATTTATAAAATGCTGTGCAAGTGCAAAGTGTTTCTGTTTTTGTAGCCGTCATATGTGTAGTCTGTAGAAGCAACACTGTGCCTGTGCCTTGGTACACACGGTGTTTTAAAATGTGCCATTTTGCTTCTTGCTCTGCTGCTTTCCATGTTCCTTACACCTCAGCCCACCTATCTTATGGTACCTGATGACAACCCAGGTTGCTGCTACTTCTCCCCAACCTCACAATTTAAAGTGGTACTACCTCTTTCCTTCTGTTCCCTACCCAGTAGCTCCTTCATGAATTACCAACTTTTAATGTGTGCTTTGAAAATACTACTTATCCAGTATACTTCTCTTTACTCTGAATCATTTTCTTTGCCCTGACTCCGTGAAAATCCAGGTATCACATCTCACCTTACCTTGCCACTAAAAGCTGTTTTCTGTTTTCCGTGACTATGTGGAAGAGAAAAAGGAATAAACTGCTTTTTTGTTTTCCTTTACTATGTCCAGATCATTGATCTACCACTGTCACTCTAATCCTCATGGAAGATATTGCCATGCAGTTATAGCAGTTTCTATAAAACTTCAGTGACATCATTTACTGCCCACAAGGACCCAGGCCTATTGCATCATATTTTTTGTTTCCTTTTTTTCTTGCTATCATTTTCAGTGTCTCCAGCACCATTGGAATACTCTGATCTCATAGTTCCTCAGCATGAGACGGTCGACTTTCCTTTGTATTTTCAAACCAGTTGCACATCAGAATCACTGCAACCTGGATCTCATCTAGGACACCGCTTTTTCTTCTGGTGCTCCCCATCACTTTAGCCTCCTTACCAGTCACCTATTTCACTATCTTAAACCCACAGGATCAGCTTTTTGTCCTCAAGTTCTCTGGTTCTTGACCTTCCCATTTCATTGAATCTGTCAGTACCTTATGGCCTTTGATGCTGTCCAGCTAAACCTCTGTGACCAGCCACTTTGATAATATCCTCTTGCTTTCTTTATTCATTTTGATTTTCTATGCTAAGCAGGCACTACTGTTATCTCTAATGATGGGTATGATTAGAGATGTTTTCTTGGCTTCTGCTTCTAGGCCACAGCATGTTGCTAGAGAAAAAGTACAGAAGCTATCAGATTCAATATAACTTAACTTCTGCCAAGATCATGGCTTCTAATTATTTTTTTCTTCTTAAAAAAAATTTTTGCTGGGCGTGGCGACTCACACCTATAATCCCAGCACTTTGGGAGGCCGAGGTAGGGGGATCAGCTGAGGTGAGGAGTTCAAGACCAGCCTGACCAATATGGTGAAACCCCATCTTTACTAAAACTACTAAAATTAGCTGGATGTGGTGGTGTGGTGGCGTGGGCCTGTCATCTCAGCTACTTGGGAGGTTGAGACAGGAGAATCGCTTGAACACAGGAGAAAGTGGTTGTAGTGAGCTGAGATCGTGCCACTGCACTCCAGCCCAGGTGACAGAGCGACACTCTGTCTCAAAAATAAATAATAAATAAATATTTAAATTTATTTTTTTATGTTCTTCCATAGCTGTTTCCCCAACCTTTTCGAGATCTGTGTGACCATCCCTTTTAATTCTCCTTCTTTTGGCAGATGACTTCATTTTTATTTCACTGAAAACTCAAGGCCTATCATTTTTGTTTCCTTTTTCTTCACAGCCAGATTTTGTTTTTTTCTTTTTTTTAAAATGAAGCAATGCAGACTTGTTATGTTGCCCAGGCTGGTTTTGAACTCCTGGCCTCAAGTGATCTTCCACCTCAGTCTGCCAAAATGTTGGGTTTACAGGTGTTAGCCTGCACCTGGCCCCGGATTTCTTGAATATGAAGAAATCTCCTGATATTTCTGTTTCCTTGCTGCCTATTTGTTTCTTAACTCTTTGCAGTCATTATTTCTGGCACTACCCTCTCTCGAGTTGCCTATGCCTTTTTCTAATTGTTTCGTGAATATCTTAACTCTTGGATATACTGTCATACCTCAAATCCAACCTGATCAAAACCAGTATCAGTTTTTCCATCACTATTTCTGTTAAAGGCACCACTGTTCTAGCCAACCCAAGATAAACTTTTGTATCATTTCTTTTTTTTTCTTTGAGACGGAGTCACTCTGTCGCCCAGGCTGGAGTGCAGCAGCGTGATCTCGGCTCACTGCAACCTCCGCCTCCCTGGTTCAAGCGATTCTCCTGCCTCCGTCTCATGAGTAGCTGGGATTACAGGCGCATGTCACCACGCCTGGCTAATTTTTGTATTGTTAGTAGAGACAGGGTTTCATCATGTTGGTCAGGTTGGTCTCGAACTCCTGACCTCGTGATCTGCCCGCCTTGGCCTCCCAAAGTGCTGGGATTACAGGCGTGAGTCACCACGCCTGGCCATTTCTTTTTTTAATATTCTAAATATACTTGATTTTTTTAGAACACTTTTAGATTTATAGAAAAATTGAGAAGATACTACAGAGATTTCCCATATACCCTACACTCAGTTTCTCCTATTATTGTCATCTTACGTTAATATGGTACTTTGCTTGCAATTAATGAAGCAATATTGATATATTACTATTAACTAGAATCCATACATCATTTCATTAGTTTTTTTTTTTTTTCCAGACAGGGTCTTGCTCTGTCACCCAGGCTGGAGTGCAGTGGTGCAATCACCATTTACTGTAGTCTTAACTTCTGGGCTTAAGTGATCCTCCCACCTCAACCTACTGAGTAGCTGGGACTACAGGTACACACCACCACGCCTGGCTAGTTTTTGTATTTTTTGTAGAAATGCGGTCTTGCTCTGTTGCTCAGTCTGATCTCAAATTCCTGGGCTCAAGCAATCCTCACGCCCTGGCCTCCCAAAGTGCTGGGATTACAGGTGTGAACCATCACGCCTGGCTGATTTCCTCAGTTTTTACTTAATTTATTTTTATATTTATTTATTTATTTATTATTATTATTTTTTTGAGACAGAGTTCTGTTCTTGTTGCCCAGACTAGAGTGCAATGGTGAGATCTCAGCTCACCACAACCTCTGCCTCCCAGATTCAAGTGATTCTCCTGCCTCAGCCTCCTGGGTAGCTGGGATTACAGGCATGTGCCACCATGCCCGGCTAATTTTGTATTTTTAGTAGAGATGGGTTTCTCCATGTTGGTCAGGCTGGTCTCAAACTCCTGACCTCAGGTGATCTGCCCACCTCAGATCACCTAAAAGTGCTGGGATTACAGGCGTGAGCCACCGCGCCCGGCAACGCGCCCAGCCTTTTTACCTAATTTTTTTTTGTTGTTCCAGGATCTTATCCAGGGTACTACATAACATTTAGTTCTCATGTCTCTTTAAGCTCCTCTTGGCTGTGACATTTTTTCAGGCTTTCCTTGTTTTCCATGACCTTGAGTTTTGAGGAGTACTGGTCAGGTATTTTGTAGGATGTCCTTCTATAGGAATTTGTCTGATGTATTTCTCATGATTAGACTTGGGTTATGTGTTTTGGGGAGGAAGACCACAGAGGTAAAGTGACATTTTCATCCCGTTGTATTAGGGTACATAGTATCCAATGATTTTTTACTGTTAATTTTTTTGTTTTTTTGAGACAGGGTCTTCCTTCTGTTGCCCAGACTGGAGTGCGGTGAAGCCGTCATGGCTCACTGAAGCCTTGACCTCCCAGGCTCAATTGATCCTCCCACCTCAGCCTCCTGAGTATCTGTGACCACAGGCGTGTGCTATCATGCCCAGCTAATTTTTTTTTTTTTTTGGTAAAGATGGTCTCACTATGTTACCTGGGCTGGTCTTGAACTCCTGAGCTCAAGGTATTGTTCCCCTTTGGCCTACGAAAATTCTGGGATTGGCCGGGCGCGGTGGCTCACGCTTGTAATCCCAGCACTTTGGGAGGCCGAGGCAGGCGGATCACGAGGTCAGGAGATCGAGACCACGGTGAAACCCTGTCTCTACTAAAAATACAAAAAAAAATTAGCCGGGCGTGGTGGCGGGCGCCTGTAGTCCCAGCTACTCGGAGAGGCTGAGGCAGGAGAATGGCGTGAACCCGGGAGGCGGAGCTTGCAGTGAGCCGAGATCGCGCCACTGCACTCCAGCCTGGGTGAGAGAGCGAGACTCCGTCTCAAAAAAAAAAAAAGAAAATTCTGGGATTACTAGTCATGAGTCACTGTGCCCAGCCTATTAGTATTGACCATGATCATCTGGCAGATATTGTTTGTAAGGCTTCACTGTAAAGTTACGCTTTACCCCCTTCCTTCCCATACTGTAGGGAAGCCACTATTGCCAGCCCACGCATAAGGAGTAGAGAGTTGTGCTCTCCTTAAAAAAAGAGATTAAGGGCTGGGCATGGTGGCATATGCCTGTAATCCCAGCACTTTGGGAGGCTGAGGCTGGAGGATTGCTTGAGGCCATCCTAAGCAACATAGCAAGACCTCTTATCTACAAAAAGATAAAAAAAAATGAGCTGGGTAAGGTGGCACACATCTGTGGTCCCAGCTACTCAGGGAGCCTGAGAGGGGAAGATTGTTTGAGCCAGGGAGGCTGAGGCTACATTGAGCTGTGATTGTGCCACTGTACTCCAGCCTTGGTGAGAGGCTGTCTCAAAAAACAATAAAAAAACACATTATTTGGCATTCTTCTGCCCAGGAGATTTTTTTCTTTTCCTTTGTTTATTTATGTATATCAATATGGACTCATAGATGTTTATTTTATATGTTAGGTTATAATCCAATACTATTTTATTTGCTTTATTGCTCAAATGTTCCAGTTTTGAACATTCGGAACTCTTTCAGTTTTTTACTTGGCCCATCTCCCTTTGACATTCACCATCATTGCAGGTATGATTTTGTTCTCTGCTCCAGTCCTATGGTCTGCCATTTCTCCAAGAAGCCCTTGTTCTTTTTACTAAAGAGTAATGTTAAAAACTAAGATCTGATCACTAGGTGTTTTTATTTGTATGGGAGTATTTTTTTTTATGGGAGTTTTATTTTTTTACGATTATTTTTATTATCATCTTTTACTTCTCTTTTGCCCTCCTCACGTATATCAGTTATCAAAATATCATTCTTTTATTCCTACTGCTGTTACCCTTATCCCATCTTCAGTACTTGTTAGTTATATAGCCTTGGGAATCTAAGTCTTAGTTTTCTCATCAATGAAATTGGAATAACTCCTGCAACACAGGATTATTATGAGTATTAAAATTTAAATAAAGTAATTTACATGTTCGGCACATAAAAAGTGTCCAACACATTGTTCTATAATTATTACTATTATGTAAGGATCATTGTATGGGTTAGAAGTTACTATCTATGGCCAAGTATCAAGCATAGTACTTGGGCCATTCTAAGTGCCTGCTAAAATTCTAGTTTCTGTTGTTCTGCAAATATTACTGTGACTTCCTAAACTGGTCATCCTATTTCCAGTCCCTCTCTTGTTTCATTTCTTCAGATACACTGCTACCAGATTACTGCTTCTTAAGTACAAATTTAGTTATGTAATTTTTGTTCAATATTAATTCATCAACCCAGAGTCTGCTGTTATATATGGCGTATATCTTTCTAAACTGTTTTAAACATAGCAGAATCAGATGGTATATACATTTTTTATCTTGACTTTTCATTTAGCCTTATGAGGTAAATGTTTTTCCTTGCTATTAAAAACTCCGTAAACATCTTTTAAAATACTGGCCAAGTGTTTTATAGTTTGGGCATGCACCCTATCTTACTTTCTTCTGTTATTGGACTTTTAGATTGTTTTCAGAATTTTTATTATAAGAACACTATGAATGTTTTTGTGCATGCATCTTTTTCTGCATTTAGGGTTATTTTCTTTTTCTTTTTTTTTTGAGACCTTTTCCTTTTTTTTCTTTTTCTTTGAGACCGAGTCTCGCTGTGTCACCAGGCTGGAGTGCAGTGGTGCGATCTCTGCTCACTACAGTCTCCACCTCCTGAGCTCAAGTGATTCTCCTGCCTCAGCCTCCCGAGTAGCTGGAATTAGTGGCATGCACCCCCACACCCGGGTAATTTTTGTATTTTTAGTAGAGATGGGGTTTTACCATGTTGTCTAGGCTGGTCTTGAACTCCTGGCCTCAAAGGATCGCCCACCTCAGCCTCCCAGAATGCTAGAATTACAGGCATGAGCCACCATGCTCGGCCTGATTTTTTAAATTATCTGTAAGATGAAGTCTTGCTATGTTTCCCAGGCTGGTCTCCAACTCCTGGGCTCAAGTGATCCTCTCACCTCGGCCTTCTGAAGTGTTGGGATTATAGGCATGAGCAACTAGTTTTTCTTTTCTTTTCCTTTTTTTTTTTTTTAAAGAGACAAGGTCTTGCTCTGTTGCCCAGGTTAGTGTACAGTGGCTCAGTCATACCTTGCTGTAGTCTCAACTGTTGGGGTCAAGCAATTCTGCCTCCGCCTCCTGAGTAGCTAGTACTAGTACTACAGGCATGCGCCACCATGGCTGGCTAATTTTTGAATTTTTTTATAGAGCTATGTTGCCCAGGCTGTTCTCAAACTTCTTTTCACAAGCAGTGCTCCCACCTTGGCCTTCCAAAGCGGTGGGATTACAGGCACGAGCCACTGCACCCAGCCTAGTTTTTCTTTTTTCTTTTCTTTTTTTTTGAGACAGAGTTTTGCTCTGTCTCCAGTCACCCAGACTGGAGTCCAGTGACGCGATCGCTGCTCTGCCAACCGGGCTCAAGCTATTCTTCTGCCTCAGCCTCCCGAATAGATGAGATTACAGGCACGCACCACCACACCCAGCTATTTTTTTGTATTTTTAGTTAGAGATGGGGTTTCACCGTGTTGGCCAGGCTGGTCTCGAACTCCTGACCTCAGGTGATCTGCCTGCCTTGGCCTCCCAAAGTGCTGGGATTATAGGCGTGAGCCACCACGCCTGGCCCCCAGCCTAGTTTTTCTAAGCACATACGCATATATAACATTAAAGTAAAATGACATATTTGGAATTATACTGTTAAGATTGGCTGTTATTTTCCAAAATATGAATCCTTGAAACACCTAGTAGTCTTCTGAGATGTGACACAAAATAAATAACTAAAATAGAGGCCGGGAGTGGTGGCTCACGCCTGTAATGTCAACACTTCGGGAGGCCGAGACGGGTGGATTGCTTGAGCCCAGGAATTCGAGGCCAGCCTGGGCAACATGGCAAAACCTCGTCTCTACAAAAAATACAAAAAATTAACTGGGTGTGGTGACACACACACTCCTGTAGTCCCAACTACTTGGAGGGCTGAGGTGGGAGGAATTGCTTGACCCTGGGAGGTGGAGACTGCAGTGAGTCAAGGTCTGGCTACTGCACTCCAGCCTGGGTGACAGTGACCTCATCTCAAAGATAAATAAAATAAAATACAAATAATGTTTCTGTGCACAAATTTTGAGAAACACTGTAAACGATATTCCCATCTTGCATATTTACCTGAATAAGAACATAGTAACTCATTTAAGCCTTGCTGTTAAAAAAAAAAAAAACACACACAAAATCTTTTTTGATGTTTAACCCAGAATTTCCCAAACTTATTTAACAATTTTTAGGGATAACCCCTGTTTAATATCTTATGGGAGTAGTATTTTACATAACAAAAGCTTTGGGAAATGTGATTGATTAAATGATAGGACTACCTTTTTTATTTTTTTTTATTTTTATTATTTTTATTTTTTTTGAGACGGAGTCTCGCTCTGTCACCCAGGCTGGAGTGCAGTGGCGCAATCTCGGCTCACTGCAAACTCCGCCTCCCACGTTCACGCCATTCTCCTGCCTCAGCCTCTCCGAGTAGCTGGGACTACAGGCGCCCGCCACCACACCCGGCTAATTTTTTTGTATTTTTTTAGTAGAGACAGGGTTTCACCGTGGTCTCGATCTCCTGACCTCGTGATCCGCCCGCCTCGGCCTCCCAAAGTGCTGGGATTACAAGCGTGAGCCACCGCGCCCGGCCTTATTTTTATTTTTTTGAGATGGACTCTTGCCCTGTCACCCAGGCTGGAGTGCAGTGGTACAGTCTCGGCTCAGTGCAACCTCTGCCTCCCGGGTTCAAGTGATTCTCCTGCCTCAGCCTCCCAAGTAGCTGGGACTATGGGCACCTGCCACCACGCCCAGCTAATTTTTGTATTTTTAGTAGAGATGGGGTTTCACCGTGTTGGCCAGGCTGGTCTCAAACTCCTGACCTCAGGTGATCCATCTGCCTTGGCCTCCCAGTGCTGGGATTACAGGTGTAAGCCACCATGTGCAGCCTAATTTTAAAATTTTTTGTAGAGATGGAGGTCTTACCATCTTAACCCGGGATGGTCTTGAACTCCTGGGCTCAAATCCTCCTACCTCAGCTCCTAGTGTGCTGGAATTACAGACGTGAGCCACCATGCCTGGCCTATTTGTTGTTGATTTCAATTTTTATTTTAGATTTAGAAAATGTGCAGGTTTGTGGTTGGGTGCAGTGGCTCACGGCTGTAATCCCAGCACTTTGGGAGGCCAAGGCGCGCGGATCACGAGGTCAGGAGATCGAGACCATCCTGGCTAACACAGAGAAACCCCGTCTCTACTAAAAATACAAAAGAAAATTAGCCGGGCATGGTGGTGGGCACCTGTAGTCCCAGCTACTCGGGAAGCTGAGGCAGGAGAATGGCATGAACCCGGGAGGCGGAGCTTGCAGTGAGCCGAGATCACGCCACTGCACTCTAGCCTGGGCGACAAAGCGAGACTCCGTCTCAAAAAAAAAAAAAAAAAAAAAAAAAGAAAATATGCAGGTTTGTTACATGAGTATAATTATGTGATGCTGAGGTTTGGGGTATGAGTGATCCCATCACCCAGATAGTGAGCATAGTACCCAATAGTTAAGTTTTTTTTTTTTTGAGATGGAGTCTTGCTCTGTTGCCCAGACTGGAGTTCAGTGGTGTGATCTTGGCTCACTACAACCTCTATCTCCCGGGTTGAAGTGATTCTCCTGCCTCAGCATCCCAAGTAGCTGGGATTACAGGCATGCACCACCATGACTGGCTGAGTTTTGTATTTAGTAGAGTTGGGGTTTCACCGTGTTGGCCAGGCTGGTCTCCAACTCCTGACCTCAGGTGATCCATCTAGCTTGGCCTCCCAAAGTGCTGGGATTACAGGCGTGAGCCACTGCGCCTGGCCCCAGTAGATAGTTTTTAAACCCGTGCCTGCCTCTAGTAGTCCCCAATGTCTGTTGTTGCCATCTTTATGTCCGTGAGTACCCAGTGTTTAGCTCCTACTTATAAGAGAACATGCAGTATTTGGTTTTCTGTTCCTGTGTTAATTTGTTTAGGATAATGGCCCTCAGCTGCATCCATGTTGCTACAAAGGACATTATTTTGTTCTTTTTTTTTTTTTTTTTTTTTTTTTGAGACGGAGTCTTGCTCTGTCGCCCAGGCTGGAGTGCAGTGGCGCGATCTCGGCTCACTGCAAGCTCCGCCTCCCGGGTTCACGCCATTCTCCTGCCTCAGCCCCCCGCCACTGCGCCTGGCTAATTTTTTGTATTTTTAGTAGAGACGGGGTTTCACCGTGTTAACCAGGATGGTCTCGATCTCCTGACCTCGTGATTCGCCCGCCTCGGCCTCCCAAAGTGCTGGGATTACAGGCGTGAGCCACCGCACCCGACCTCATTATTTTGTTCTTTATGGCTGTGACAAACTACTTTTTATTTAATTAATTTTTTTTTGTTTTGAGATGGAGTCTCGCTCTTGTTGCCCAGGCTGGAGTGCAATGGTGCGACCTCAGCTCCCTGCAACCTCTGCCTCCTGGGTTCAAGTGATCTCTTGCCTCAGCCTCCCAAGTAGCTGGGATTATAGGCGCCCACCACCACGCCCAGCTAATTTTTTTTATTTTTAGTAGAGACGGGCTTTCACCATGTTGGCCAGGCTGGTCTCGAGCTCCTGACCTCAGGTGATCCACCCGTCTTGGCCTCCCAAAGTGCTGGGATTGCAGGCATGGTGAGCCACTGCACCCAGCCGACAAACTACTTTTTAAATTTTTTTTTATTTTTGAGACAGAGTTTCACTCTGTTGCCCAGGCTGGAGTACAGTGGTGTGATTGCAGTTTACTGCAGGCTTGACCTCCTGGGTTCAAGTGATCTTCCCAGCTTACCCTCCCAAGTAGCTGGGATTACAGGTGTGCGCCACCATGCCCAGCTAATTTTTGTAGAGAAGAGGTTTCACCATGTTGCCCAGGCTGGTCTTGAACTCCAGGGCGCAAGCGATCTGCCTGCCTCAGCCTCCCAAAGTGTTGGGATTACAGGCATGAGCCACCACGCCCAACCTCAGACTACTTTTTTTTTTCTTTTTTTGAGACTGACTTTTGCTGTTGTTGCCCAGGCTGTGGAGTGCAATGGCCCGACCTCGGCTCACCGCAACATCCACCTCCCAGGTTCAAGTGATTCTTCTGCCTCAGCCTCCCGAGTAGCTGGGATTACAGGCATGTGCCACCACGCCTGGCTAATTTTTGTATTTTTAGTAGAGATGGGGCTTTCTCCATGTTGGTCAGGCTGGTCTTGAACTCCTGACCTCAGGTGATCCGCCCGCCTCTGCCTCCCAAAGTACTGGGATTACAGATGTGAGTCACCGTGCCTGGCTAACTACTTTTAAATATAGTATTATCACATGCCATGTTTTTGCCCATACCCTCTAGTGAAACTGGGCTATATGACTGATGTGGAACAGCAGTGCGATGATGTGTAAGCTTTGGCATCAGACTTGAGTTCAGGTTACAGATATGTGCTACCTTTGGGATCTTGACCGTGTCTTTTTTTTTTTTTTTTTTTTTTTTTGAGCTGGAGTCTCACTGTGTCGCCCAGGCTGGAGTGCATTGGTGTGGTTTCAGCTCACTGCAGCCTCTGCCTCCTGACTTCAAGCAATCCTGTCTCAGCCTCCCGAGTAGCTGGGATTACAAGCATGCGCCAGCATGTCTGGCTAATTTTTGTATTTTTAGTAGAGATGGGGCTTCGCCATGTTGGCCAGGCTGGTCTCGAACTCCTGACCTCAGGTGATCCGCCTGCCTTGGCCTCCCAAAGTGCTGGGATTACAGGCGTGAGCCACCACACCAAGACTTGACCATGTCTTTTACTTTTTGAAGACTGTTTCCTTGGCTGTAAATGATAATATCTATCTATCGTTTAGATTTAACAGGATAATGTATACAAAGTTCCTCCTGTAATGTAGCTACTTAATAAGTACTCTTTACTAATCATTCTTAAATATTGAGTTTTCCACTGCTAGGATTTTGCTTTTGTTGTTCCTCTTATCCCCTTTCCCTTTTCTCTGCCTGCAGAAATACTGGCTGCTGATTTGTAGTTATCATTAATTATTACTACTTTATAGTCTTTAGTGTCAAATGAGGTTTTCCTGATTATCTCCTGTCATCTCTTAGGATACTTAACGACACACTTTACTTTTGTCTTATGCTTTGCTTGCCTAATTTGCCCACTTTCTCCTTACTTAGTCTGTAAATTTTTTGAAAATTGGGACCATCTTACTCATTTTGATAACCCTATTGGCACTTATGGTACTTTTCTTCTAGGAGACTTTTTTTTTTTTTTTTTTAAAGATGAACTAGCTCTGTCAGCCAGGCTGGAGTGCAATGGCATGATCTGCAATCTCTGCCTCCCGGGATCAAGCGATTCTCCTGTCTTAGCCTCCCGAGTAGCTGGGATTACAGGTGTGTGCCACCATGCCCAGCTAGGAGGCTTTTAATGTTGATTGTGTTTAATCTGTAGTCTGGCCTCTTTACCACCATGCTTTTCTGAGGCTGTATTTGTGGAGATAACCAGGGATTTCCAAAATGCCAAAGCCAGAACCTTTTTCTCAGTTCTCCTTTCCTTGATCTCTCTGTAGTATTTAATACTGTTAATCACCTACCTTTACTCTTTTTTTTTGTTTGTTTGTTTGTTTTTTTTTAGACGGAGTCTTGGACTGTCGCCCAGGCTGGAGTGCAGTGGCGTGATCTTGGCTTACTGCAACCTCTGCCTCCCACGTTCAAGTGATTCTCCTGCCTCAGCCTCCTGAGTAGCTGGGACTACAGGTGCATGCCTCCATGCCCGGCTAATTTTTTCTATTTTTAGTAGAGATGGGGTTTCATCGTGTTAGCCAGGATGGTCTCCATCTCCTGACCTCGTGATCCACCCGCCTCGGCCTCCCAAAGTGCTGGGATTACAGGCGTGAGCCACCATGCCTGGCCATCACCTACCTACCTTTATTTAAAACTGTTGGTCTCCATGGCTTAGCATGTCCTGGTCTTCCTTTCCTATGAATCATTTCCTGTTGTTGCTGTTACCTTTTCTTCCTTGAGGGAAATGATTATGACCATTATTTCAGGGTCATTCCTCCAGCTCTAATCTTCTCTTTGTTATATTTTCTCCGTGTTGGAAACCACATCCAGGTCTTATTTTGGCCCTGAGATCATCCGCAGGCTGAGACCTGTGACTTAGATCTCTTTTCTTATTTGAAGCAGGTCTCATCCCTTTAACAACCATGTCCCCTACCTCCTTGGAGTTCCTCCATGCCTTGCTATGTTGTCTTTTCACTGTCTACCTGCAACCCCTGGAAACAAGGACCCTTTCAATGTAAGAGTTTTTATTGCTGACAGACTTAAGGAAATAGATTGAGAATTAAAAAACGGCAGATGTGAGAAAATGACAAAGCTTAAAAAGATTCTTACAGTAGCAGTCCCCAATCTCTAGTTTTTGACTCTCTGCAAGATATTATCTGAAAGTCCTGATATTTTGCCCTTGGTTTTTATTTCTAGGGGTGGGAACCGCCAAACCTCTCCCTTCTTTTTGACTTCACCCTTGGATACCATCAAGGCCAGAGGATGGAACCAAGATAACATAAAATAGGTGCTCCTTTGTGATAATGGGCTATTTGTATCTCTGAGGGCTTCCACACAGGATGGCCATTCAAGAAGCTTCTGCTCTGCCTTTCATTACAGTCTATCTTTAGTCCTCCTAAACTTCAGCTATAATCTCTATGCAATCGACTTAAATATATGTTTCTAGTATTGTCCCTTTCTCCCAAATTCCATGTAAAACACTTGTCTGAATTGAATTGTTGTTTCCACAAAGTTGTTTTCCCCTGTGGACTTTGTTTATAGCAGTAGTTTTTATTTTCCCAATTTTCTAAAGTCAAGAGTGATATTATAAATAGTTGTGTTCTTGTTTGTTATCTTTCTCACTAGAATGTATACTCTAAGAAGGCAAGAACCTTGCTTGCTTTATTCATTGTTGTATCCCTAGCTTCTGTTACAGTGTCTGGCACAAGAGTAAGTGCTCAATAAAAATTTAAAATCCATGTGTGAATAAATGTGATTACCATGTGCCCTACCGTATATTGAGAAAAAATAAGAATACATGTGAAAAGCACGAGATTAAATCCACTGTGTCACTGTTTTGATTATTTCCTCTCTAATTCACATCTTGGTAAGTCTTTGGATCCTGTTGATTTAATCTTCACAATGAATTTCTCTTTCATTTTCCTTTCATTACCTGTAGAAACCATCGAAGTCAAGTCTTCTCACATTGCAGCTATTGTTTTCATTTTCTCTACCTTTAGTTTACGGTACACATTTTTCAGTTTAATCTTAAATTATTGCTTTGAACAGATCACCTGTACTCCCTTATTGGTTGTCAGTATTCTACAGCTTAAGGCTTCAGTCCAAACTCAGTGGAGGTTGGAGACCTTTCATAGTCTCACTAATTTACCCTGAGTTTCTTTCCACATTACATATGCTTTTTGCCCAGAACATTCTGGATTCTTGCTCTTCCCTGATGAGATACTCACATTTACTTATTCATTAATTCAATCCATATTTACTGTCTTCTGTGGGCCAGGCTCTTTGCTACAAAGTTCAAAGACAGTTTCTGCTTTCCAACAAGCAAATAATTATGTTAAGCATTAGAGCATGATAAAAGCTAAAACAGGTGCTGTGAGTGCACAGAAAGCAAGTTTTAACTTGGCTTGGTGTAAGGAAGTCAGGAAGGCTGCCTTGAGTTGATACTTGAATTTGACCTTTAAAGACCAGTAGGAATGAACTTAAGATAAGCAAATATAGTCTATTCCAGGCCAGAGGAAGCAAAAGCAAAAAGGTACAGAGAATAGAGACATGGGTCAGGTTGAGATTTGTGAATATTTTAGTCTCTATTTTTTTTTTTTCTTTTGAGATGGAGTTTTGCTCTTGTCGCCCAGGCTGGAGTGCAATGGCGTGATCTTGGCTCACTGCAACCTCCGCCTCCCGGGTTCAAGTGATTCTCCTGCCTCAGGCTCCCAAGTAGCTGGGATTACAGGAGCTCGCCACAACGCCCTGCTAATTTTTGTATTTTTAGTAGAGATGCAGGTTCTCCATGTTGGCCAGGCTGGTCTCGAACTCCTGACCTCAGATGATCCACCCGCCTCCGCCTCCCAAAGTGCTGGGATTACATACGTGAGCCACTGCACCCAGCCAAATATTTGTTTCTAGAGCAGAGAGTATGGTGGCTTTATGCTAAGAGGCTGAAAACTAGCAAGAGGTAAATCAAGAAGGCCTTTTTTTTTTTTTTCCCCACTTGCGGAGTTTTTCTCCTGTTGCCCAGGCTGGAGTGCAATGGCACGATCTTGGCTCACTGCAGCCTCTGCCTCCCAAGTTCAAGCAATTCTCCTCCCTCAGCCTCCCAGGTAGCTGGGATTACAGGTGTGAGCCACTGTGCCTGGCATAATGGAAATTTTTAACAGAAAAGTTATCACCCCAATAGAATTTTCGTTATTGCGTGTTCTTTTCTTTTTTTAATTTTTTGAGATGGAGTCTTGCTCTGTCACCCAGGCTGGGGTGCAGTGGCGTGATCTTGGTTCACTGCAGCCTCCACTTCCCAGACTCAAGTGATTGTCCCACCTTAGCCTCCTGAGTAGCTGGGACTACAGGCGTGCACCACCATGCCCAGCTAATTTTTTTTTTTTTTTTTTTGTAGAGATAGGGTTTTGCCATGTTGGCCGGGCTGGTCTCGAATTCCTGACCTCAGGTGACCTACCTGCCTCGGCGTCCCAAAGTGTTGGCATTACAGGCATGAGCCACTGCACCCTGCCTTGCACATTATTTTCAAAAAAGTTTTTAAAATAGAGATGGGGTCTCAATATGTTGTCCAAGATTCAATTGATCCTCCCACGTGAGGACTAAGCTCTGATTTTTTTTATCTTGCCAAAATTTGTATCTAAGGGGTCTGGGGATTCATGCCCTACAAACCGTAAGTTCTCATCAGATAGGTTATTTAACCCTGTATCTCCCCTCCCCTGCCCTCCCCTCCCCTTCTGTTTTCTTGATGGAGTTTTGCTCTTGTCACCCAGGCTGGAGTGCAATGGTGCAGTCTTGGCTCATTGCAAGCTCCACCTCCTGGGATCAAGTGATTCTCCTGCCTCAGCCTCCTGAGTAGCTGGGATTACAGGTACAAGTGCCTGCCACCACTCCCAGCTAATTTTTGTATTTTTACTAGAGACAGGGTTTCACCATGTTGGCCAGGCTGGTTTTAAACTCCTGACCTCAGGTGATCCACCCACCTTGGCCTCCCAAAGTGCTGTGATTACAGGCGTGAGCCACCACGCCTGGCCTCATTACTTACTTTTCAATTTGACTCTGACATAACAAGAAAATAAAAATATTTTACCCCAAAACATGTTTCTTGCCGTATCTTAAAATGGCCCTGCAAAGCCGACCTTTGTGGGGGAAACTGCATCTGTAAAAAATCTCTATTAACAGGCCGGGCTCAATCACTCACACCTGTAATCTCAGTACTTTGGGAGGCCGAGGTGGGTAGATTACATGAGGTCAGGAGTTCAAGACCAGCTTGGCCAACATGGCGAAACCCCATCTCTACTTAAAAAAAAATATAAAAATTAGCCGGACGTGGTGGCACACATCTGTAATCCCAGCTACTCGGGAGGCTGAGGCAGGAGAATCATTTGAACCCGGAGGTGGAGGTTGCAGTGAGCTGAGATGGTGCCTCTGCACTCCAGCCTGGGCTACAAGAGCAAAACTCCGTCTCAAAAAAATAAATAAATAAATAAAATTCTGTATTAACATAGCTAGATCTATGTCTTCCAGGCTCTCCCAATGCTGAAGAGGTTAACTAAAAGTCTAGCACCTTTTAAAGAACTGAATAGGAAACGTTTGTCGTCTGTTGTCTCTAAGGGTAGCCACCATAAGACTTCAAAAGAACCTTGGTCTCCACAATCTTTTATCTGAACCTGAACCTTTCTGTCGATCCCAGGCCTTTAGATAAACTCAACCAATTGTCAACCAGAAATGTTTAAATTTACCTATAGCCTGGAAGCCCCCTGCTTTGAGTTGTCCCACCTTTCTAAACCAAACCAGTGTATTTCTTAAATGTATTTGAGTGATGTCTCATGCCTCCCTAAGATATATAAAACCAGGCGTGGTGGCTCACACCTGCAATCCCAACACTTTGGGAGGCTGAGGTGGGTGGATCACCTGAGGTCAGGAGTTTGAGACTAGCCTGGCCACCATGGTGAAACCCTGTCTCTACTAAAAATACAAAAAATTAGCTGGGCGTGGTGGTGGGTGCCTGTAGTCCCAGGTACTCGGGAGACTGAGGCAAGAGAATCGCTTGAACCCGGGGGGCAAAGGTTGCAATGAGCCAAGATCGTGCCACTACACTCCAGCCTGGGCAACAGGGTTAGACTGTGTCAAAAAACAAAAACAATAATTAGCCAGGTGTGGTGATGCTCTGTAGTCCAGCTACTCGGCAGGCTGAGGCAGGAAAAGCACTTTAACTGGGGAGGCGGAGATTGCAGTGAGCCGGGATCGGGCTACTGCACTCCAGCCTGAGAGACAGAGTGAGATTCTGTCTCAAAAAAATTTATATATATATATATATATATATATATATATAAAACCAAGCTGTACCCCAAGCACCTAGGGCACATGTTCTCAGGACCTCCTAAGGTCAGTGTCACAGGCCGTGGTCACTCATATTTGGCTCAGAATCTCTAAAAATATTTTACAGAGTTTGACTCTTTTCGTCAACACAGGTCACCCTCCTGAGTAGCTGGTAGCACAGGTACATGCCACTAACCATACCCAGCTAATTTTTGTGTAGTTCGTAAAGACGGGGGTCTCCCTATGTTGCTCAGTCTGGTCTTGAATGCCTGGGCTCAAGGGATCCTCCCATCTTGGCCTCCCAAAGTGCTGGGATTATAGCCACGAGCCACTGTGCCTGACTTTTCACTATTTATTGATAATGCCATCATATTCATATGATTATCTCTTCCTCTCTTTTTTGTTTTTATTTTTTCCTATTATAACTATGGTAAATTGTGGACATTGAGATTACTAAAATAAAAAGTGTATTGAATTATCTTTGATTTCTTATCCTCTTACTCCTTCCCTAGTCAGTGAATTACCAAATGTTGTTGATTCTTTGATAACATATCTGCCCTTAGTCTCTTACTTTCCAGTGCCCCTGTTTCAGCCAATTCTGTCCCTTCATGCCAAGATTATCGCAATATTTTTTCCCTAACTAGTTTCCACGTCTCTGGTTTTTTTTTTTCCAAGTCACCTTTTTATTACGCTAGATTAAATACTCTGAAACACTGCTTTGTATAAAGGATTCATTCATTTATTCAAAGCCCTAAGACAATACTTCGCATAAAGGATTCATTCATTTGACAAATATTTGTTGAGTGCATGCCATGTGCCAGATATTAAAATCTTTAACTGGTATTCAAGGTCTGAACATTCCAGCCCTGTCTCTGGCTCAGCCTGACTGGTCTATTTGTCGTTGCCTGAAAATGCTATCTACATTCCCATGCGTGAGTTTTTGTTTGAGAACGAACTGTTTCTAATCTACTCTGTCTCCCTTTTTGTTTAGTTTGACTCTTCCTTCAAAGCCCAGCTCCAGTCTCAGTCCTCCCTCCAGGAAGCCTCCTAGTTTTTTTCTTTAGTTTTTATTCTTGTCACAGCTGGGCAAAAAATGTCCTTAGTAGTTCTTTTTTACTCACCCAATAAAGTCCAAAGTTCTTGACCTTGTTTTTAAGGCTTTCTGCGATTACCCCATTTTTCATTTCCAACCAGGCTTCCTATTCCCTAACATGAACTGTCTCATTCACCTGAACCTCTCTGCTTTCTGTTCTCTACTCACGCCCATTTCCACATCCGTGCCTTTCTTTGCTCAAGTTTGAGCCTCTTTGCTCATGATTTTTCTTTCTTCCATCCCCTCCACCTGTTGAATCACCCATTGCCTTTAACAACTTTTTTTGTTTTATTTTATTTTATTTTTTTGGAGACAGAGTCTTGCTCTGTCACCCAGGCTGGAGTGCAATGGTATGATCTCAGCTCACTGCAACCTCCGCCTTCTGGGCTCAAGTGATTCTCCTGCCTCAGCCTCTGGAGTAGCTGGGATTACAGACGCCCAGCCACCACTCCTGGCTATTTTTTGTATTTTAGTAGAGACGGGGTTTCACAGTGTTGGCCAGGCTGGTCTCAAACTCCTGACCTCAGGTGATCCGCCTGCCTTGGCCTCTCAAAGTGCTAGGAGTACAGGAGTGGGCCCGTGCGCCTGGACTTTTTTGTTTTAATGTATTAATGATATTTGCATTTTGAACAAAAAACTAATTCATGTAATATATAATTCATGTAGGAGGCCCTAGACTTTTATTTTAAAAGTCTTTTTTTCCTTTTTCTTTCTTTTTTTTTTTTTTTTTTTTTTGAGAAAGATTTTCACTCTGTTGCCCAAGCTGGAGTGCAGTGGCACGATATCGGTTCACTGCAACCTCCGCCTCCTGGGCTCAAGCAATTCTTATGCCTCAGCATCCCTAGTAGCTGGGATTACAAACGTGCCACCATGCCCAGCTAATTTTTTAATTTTTATTTATTTTACTTATTTTTACTTTTTGAGATGGAGTCTTTCTCTGTCGCCCAGGTTGGAGTGCAGCGGTGCAATCTCGGCTCACTGCAACCTCCACCTCCCAGGTTCAAGCGATGCTCTTGCCTTACCCTCCCAAGTAGCTGAGACTACAGGCACTTGCCACCACACCCAGCTAATTTTTGTGTTTTTAATGGAGATGGGGTTTCACCATGTTGGCCAGGCTGGTCTCGAACTCCTGACCTTAAGTGATCCACTCGCCTCAGCTTCCCAAAGTGCTGGGATTACGGGTGTGCACCGCCGCGCCTGGCCTCCAATTTTTTTTTTTTTCCAGACGAAGTCTCGCTCTGTCACCAGGCTGGAGTGCAGTGGCGCAATCTCGGCTCACTGCAACCTCCGACCCCCTGTTTCAAGTGATTCTCCTGCTTCAACCTCCCGAGTAGCTGGGATTACAAGCGTATGCCACCATGCCCGGCTAATTTTGTTTTGTTTTGTTTTGTTTTTTGTATTTATGTAGAGACAGGGTTTTGTATGTAGAGACAGGGTTTCACCATGTTGTCCAGGCTAGTTTTGAACTCCTGAGTTCAGGCAAGCCACCCGCCTTGGCCTCCCAAAGTGCTGGCATTATAGGTATGAGCCACCATGCCTTGCCAATTTTTGTATTTTTAGTAGAGACGGGGTTTTGCCATGTTGGCCAGGCTGGTCTGGAACTCCTGGCCTCATGTGATCCACCCACTTCAGCCTCCCAAATTGCTGGGATTACAGGTGTGAACCGCCTCATCTGGCCTTAAAAATCTTTTTTTCTTTATTTTTACAAAAGTAATACTTAAAACAAGAGAGCTACAACAAAACATATATATGTTAAGTTTCTCTCTTAAGGTAACCAGCATTAACAGTTTGATATGTGTCCTTGCACACCTTTTTCTTTGTCCCTGTACACAGACGACATGTCTTTAAGTGTTGCCCCTTACTCCAACAAGAATAGTACCATACTGACTGGGCGCGGTGGCTCACACCTGTAATCTCAGGACTTTGGGAGGCCAAGGCGGGCGGATCACCTGAGGTCGGGAGTTCGCAACCAGCCTGACCAATACAGAGAAGTCCCGTCTCTACTAAAAATACAAAATTAGCCAGGTGTTGTGGTGTATGCCTGTAATCCCAGCTACTCAGGAGGCTGAGGCAGGAGAATCGCTTGAATCTGGGAGGAGGAGGTTGCAGTGAGCTGAGATTGTGCCATTGCACTCCAGCCTGGGCAACAAGAGCGAAACTCTGTCTCAAAATAAATAAATAAATAAAACAAAATAGTACCATATTCTATACCAATGATTCTCAAAGTGTGGTTCAGGACCCTTAAGGGGGTCCCTGAGACTCTTTCAGAAGGTCTGCAAGGAAAACTATTCTCGTAATCATGCTTATTTATTTGTCTTTTTCACGGGGTTGACTTTGCACCAATGGTGCAAAAGACATGGTTGGTGAAACTGCTGGCCCTGTAAGCATGCATTTGTCAGGGCAGTGGCACCAAATTATACTAATCATTTTGTTCTTCACTGCCATACACTTGCTGTAAATCCCAGCTTCACCTAAGGATATCATTGATGATACAATAAAAATGATTAATTGTATTAAGCCCAGCCCTTGAATACATATTTTTTTAATGTTCTCTGTGACTCATGGGAAGTAAGCATGAAACATTTCTGCTGCATACCGAAGTAGGATGGTTGTCTGAATTGCAAGCTGAACAAACTTTCTTCTCATGGAGCAGTATTTTTTACTTGAAAAAAAAAAAAAAAAGCCGGGCGCGGTGGCTCACGCTTGTAATCCCAGCACTTTGGGAGGCCGAGGCGGGCGGATCACG